>NC_042615.1:88012036-88314611 GCF_901001135.1 Rhinatrema bivittatum | reverse complement strand
AAGAATCGGGGCATCCAAATTGAAAACAAAAAAGTCTTGATTTTTCAGGATTTCTCCATTTGTGTCTCCCTTCTGCGCAAGGAGTTTTCCCCAGTGTGCACAGATCTGGTGTCCAAAGGCATTCGGTTTGCGTTAATGTAGCCAGCCAAACTGCGAATTACTCACCAAGGCTCCACTCATGTCTTCGAACACGTCGCAGGGGCGAAATAATTTTTGGCTAGGCTACCACAAGAGGAGTCAAGACCACCTACTTGAAGAGCACATGATATAGAGCTGATTGCTTTGTTTTTGTTTTTTCTCTTTTGACTATTATAGTTACCATAGCAAAGGTTGCTGGAAGAGAGAGTGAGGATCACTAACTGTACTACCTTATGTACTCAGTTTTTCATAGACCTAATTCTGGGGAATGTCTATGGCGTGAAGAGACAGATGGTGATCTGCTTTATATTCCTCTTCTTGTTTCACTTGTTGTTTATCTCTCCCCTTGGGTCTTATTGTAATTTCTCTTTCGGGTAATATCCAGTTTACGTTAATAGGGACTTACCGACTTAAGCTGACAAGCAGCGGTGCTTCAGATTTCCATAGAGGTGGGTGGGAGACGAGCACATCCTCTACCGCAGTGATCTATGTCCCCTTTGATGGGATGGTATGATAAGGGAATATTTGGGGTGGACACCTAATTCACTGCCCTAGGTGACTTAGGTTGGGGGAGGGACGGTGGGGGGGTGGGAGGGAAGGGGTAGGGGTGAGTATGCAATGGTGGGTTTAGTATATGTTTCAATAAGCGGTGATTTTGGGGATGGAGTGAATGAGTCCTCTTTTATGTTGACACCCGTAAGACTGTGGGCCTAGGGGTGGACACCAGGTAGCCGATACATAGTGGCTGGGTCGGCTCCTAATCCGTATGCATTATCTCCATGCCAGCTATTACAACTGTAACTTGGAATGTAGCGGGGCTGGGCACACCAGTGAAGCGGGAAAAGGTGCTGGCTAGACTAAAAAGACTTCAGGCCAAAATTATCTTCTTGCAGGAAACCCATCTAGTGGTTCAAGATGCATTGAAATTAAGGAAGCAAGGGTTTTCTCAAATCTTTCAAGCAGCAGGAACATCCAAGAATAGGGGAGTTGCTATATTACTACATAAAACAGTTACCTTTCAAGTCCAAAAGACTGTGACGGATCCAGAGGGAAGGTATGTGGCTGTGTTGGGCTCCTTGATGGGGGCTACAGTTATCTTAGCCTCGGTATATGCACCCAATTCCTATGAACATTCTTTCTTTGTGCGGCTGGTTGCCCAACTTACACTTTTGGGAGAATATCTGATCATTCTGGGAGTGGATTTAAATTTTGTAATGGACTCCGTTCTAGATAGACAATCCCCCTGGCCAAACCACTCCAGCAGTAGGTGTAAAGGTCCACTTTTCTTATGCCAGCATTTGCAGCTCCTGGACCTCTGGAGAACCCTCCACCCGGTAGAAACGGAGTTTACGCGCAAACCCACCCGACAAGAACTAGGATTGATTACCTGTTGATATCAGAATCTATTTTTTCTCGATTCTCCAAGGCCTCAATACAAAATTTAGTGATCTCTGATCATTGCCCGGTCACAGGGGACTTTAATTACGGCACTGACCAGCCTCCTGCCCAATGGAGACTCCCAGGCCATTTATAAAGTGACCCGGAATTTCCCAACTATTTATATACAAAACGGCAGGAGTTTATTACTTTTAATTCCCCACATCAACATCAACCTATTTTACTCTGGGAAACAGCAAAAGTTGTTTTAAGAGGGGAAATAATTAGCTATGTTAAATATAAAAGGAAAAAGTTAGATGCGGAAATAGTTAACCTTGAAAAATCCATGACAGTATTGAAATGCAAAATGAATCAAAAGGGAGAGGATGCGGTCAAAACTCAATATAAAGCGGCACAAATGGCTTTAAATGCTCTTCTAAATGACAGAGCTGCCCGCTAGCTATGATATCGCCAATTTACTCTATTCCATCATGGGAATAAGGCTGGGAAGCTCCTTGACAATTTATTGAAGGCGCAAGACTCCTCTAAATATGTCCCAAATATTAGGTCCCCAAATGGACAGATAAAAACGGCTTCCCAAGAAATTGCACAGGTTTTTTTGGAATATTATCATCAACTTTACTTCGAGGAACCAGAGGAGGAGTCAGCGATAGAGCGGTTTTTGGAGGACATTCCTCTGCCTCCACTTTCCCAGACCACTTTCCCAGACCCAGAAAACCTCTCTTAAGCAAGACATTCGAGTGGAGGTGGTCCTGGAAGCGATCTCTACCCTGTCTGACAAAGCTCCAGGGCCAGATGGATTAACTGCGTGACTCACTCATCTCATCTCCACTCATCTCATCTCATCGTCTCCTCTGCCTTGTTGCCGCATTCAGCAGTGGGAGAGATGCCGCCGCTGCACCTGGTCTACATGGCCAGAGTCACCAACTTTGCCTTCTTGTGCCGTCGGAGCACCACTGGCCCCGACGCCACCTGGGCCTGGCCAATGTTTCCTATAGCTAAGAGATGCCGCCATTGCACCCGTGATCTTCACAGCTTGGAATGCTGCCACCTTCCGCTCTACCATTTGACACTGTCCTGGTCTTTGCAGCCCGAGTGATGCCTGCCAGCATTCTTCTTATGTAACAAAAGTAAATAAATGGATAAGGAATATGAAACAGATTTGTTTCACCAAGGAACTGGCTGAAAAAACAACAGCTAAAAGATCAGCATTCAAAAAGTACAAAGAAATTGAAAAAGAGGAATACAGGGAAGAACATTTGGAGAAGCTAAAAGAGAAGAGGAAAGAAATCAGAATAGCAAAATCTCAGTTGGACGAGGGGATCACCAATAAAATATAATGAGGTGACAAAACATTTTTCTGATATATCAGAGAAAGGCCAGAAGTGTATTGCAAAATTTAAAGGAGACACAGAGCAATTGGTGGAGAAAGATGAAGAAATAGCAAAAAGATTAAACAAATATTTCAGCTCAGTACTCGCTTAAAAAGACTGGAGAAGGATCATTGCTGGTTGGCAAGAGTAACGATGGGGTGGGGTAGATACCACCCCATTTACAAAGGAGATTGTTTGTGTGGAACTAGCAAAACAAAATGGACAACGTCATGGGGTCAGATGAGTTGCATCCCAGGATACTAACAGAGTTAAGAAATGTGCTGGCAGATATGCTGAAGAACCTGTACAACATATCATTGGAGACGGGTCTAGTACTGCAAGACTGGAAAAGGGTGGTTGTGGTCCCGCGTCACAAAAGTGGTAGAAGGGAGGAGGCTGGAAACTACTGGCTGGTTAACTTTACCGTTGGTAGTGGGAAAATTAATTGAGAGACTGCTGAAGGAAAGGGTAGTCAACCATCTACAATATAGTGGTTGCTGGATCCAAGGCACTAAGGGGTCTATTTTAAGACCCGTGCACATGTTATAAAATCCAATGGCCATGTGCGCATGAGTGGGCGGCCCACAACTCATACACGCAGGGGGGGGGATTTTAGCAAAATACGCATGGTGATGCAATTGGGCCTCCCCCAGTTCCCTCCCAGCCCACCTCCCGCCCCGCCCCCTCCCCACCCAGCCCACACCCCTAGCCTGCTCCTTTTGCAGGGCCCGGCACGTTGGCATGTGGCCGGGCCCATTCTAAAATGCATGCAGTGTGTGCAAGGCCCTTTTAAAATCGGGCTGTACGGTTTTTACAAAGGAAGATACTGTCAAACTAATCCGATTTTTTTGATTGGAAAACAGAATTGGGTCACGGACAAGCACCCAACGTGATTTACCTGGATTTTATCAAAGCTTTTGATATAGACCCATATAGGAGACTCATGAAAAGCCTGAAAGTGGGTCCCAAGCTGGTGGAATTGATTACAAATTGTTTGGCAGATGACAACAAATAGTGGTAAATGGAATCTAATCTGAAGAGAGAAGAGTGATAAGTGGAGTGCCTCAAGAATTGGTTCTGGAGTTGGTTCTGTTTAATATCTTTGGGAGCGATATAGCAGAAGGGTTAGGAAGAAAAGACTTTTCCGTCAAGGATACTAAGATCTGCAATAGAGTAGACACACTTGAAGGAGTAGAGAGAATGAGAAGTGATCTAAGAAAACTTGGAGTAGTCGAAGATTGGAAGCTGGGATTCAATGCCATGAAGTATAGATTGTGATGCAGTACAACCTGGCCCGGGGCTTTTCTGCTCTCGCATTGAGCCGGGACACAGAAAAGCAGAAGCTGGCGGTACTACACCTAGCCACCGGAGGGCGCTGAGGAAGGTAGCAAAGACTACACTTCCCAGGTTCCCTGAACCGACACCTGACCCCTGGCTGGAGGATGAGCAGGAACAGGTGGAGGAAATTGGGACTGATCCCTATAACTCAGCAGAGTCCATGGAGGCTGAGGAAGAGGGCGTGCCACTGTGGTGGAGCTGGCCACAAAAGCCCGGCTCCTCAGAGTCTCTGGAAGAGGAGATGGAGGTAAGCTGGGGAGAGGAAAGCTCCAGCTGTTCCTCTATGGAGCTGGAACAACAAGGAGGTTGGGGGATGGTAAATCCTAGGTTTAGACAAGGAGGTTTAAGAAATGTTGAAAGGATATTCTGGTTCAAATGCTGTTTAACTCTAAGCTTGCTAAGGAGGACCTAAGCAGTTAGGCTTGGGGGTTTGTACAGTCAAGCAGGCATTGTTGCAGGGCTGTAGCCGGTGAGGCTACAGGACTCCATTAAACCCTTTTTGTGATAAAAGCCTTTTTCCCTGTGTACTGTTTGGGAGTGCCAGGACTAGGCCTGGCACTCTGACTAGAGGCTGCGAGGAGTTCATAGCAGCGCTGTGCATGAGCTGTGCAACTGGACGGAACGTGGCATAGGAGCGAAGCCGGAGGCCTGAAGCCCAGCAAAGCCCCACAGCATGCTGAGCGGATGGGCGTGATCATGACAAGAGTCATGCATTTGCAATGCAGAAATCCAAAGGAGAGGTATGTGATAGGAGATGAAAGATTGATATGTACGGACAGGGATAGACCTCAATGTGAGAGTGTCTGATAATCTGATGGCAGTGACATTGCAGTGGCTAAGGCCAGAGGAATGATGGGCTATACAGAAGAGAGACATAACAAGAAGGGAAAAAGGAGGTAATTATGCCCTTGTACAGGTCTTTGATGAGGCCTCACCTGCAGTATTGTGTTCAGTTCTGCTTTTTTTGTGAATGCAAATCCTTTTTACCCACATTTCCTCTTGCCGTTGAAGCATAGAGCAATGCTGGAGTTGCATTGACAGTGAGTATGTTTATTGAATAAGGGTATTAATCTCCAGGTAGTAGCCGTAATTTCCGCAAACTACCCCCATGCCTCTTCTCTTCATTCACATCCTTTAGACTTTATGGATCCACAGTATTTATCCCACGCTCCTTTGAAGTCCTTCACAGTTTTGGTCTTCACCACTTTCTCCGGTATGGGGTAATCTGGACGGAGTGGTAGTTACTACCCATAAAAAAACAGAAAACAACAACAACAAAAAAAAGCTTGCTGGGCATACTAGATAGACCATTTGAGTCTGTTTCTGCTAACATATATTATATTAACATACAAGTCATTTCCCTGTACACAGAGGGCTTAAAATCTAAGGGGGTCATTTAGAAAGCCATGGTATTTTCCCTCAGAAAGGAAAATACCAAAGGTGTTTACTAAAGTCCGGTACTTGGTACCGCAGTTTACGAAACCATGTGGCATTTTGCCCGAAGTAAAATACCACAGGATAAAATATTGTAAGTTAGAAGATTCCAAATGCCACACAAAAAACATGCTGAAATCCCTCGGATATTGTGAGACCCACATCCCACCTCAAAAGGCAGCCCTTCGCTCCCGTCCTATTCCACCCACTGCAAGGTTGCATAATCCACAGTGTGTCGAAACTTGCCACACATATTGTTATTATTCCCCTTTGTTTCATAAAAAAAAAATGTGTCCTGCCTTGGAGTTCATGCTCTAGGTTTAATTCCTACACATTGAGTTTTCCCAATAGCTACAAAGCTGGCTCACACATCACAGTAGATAAACAGCTCTTCCCGACTAAAGCCAGGTGCCAATTTTTATAGTTCATGGCTTCTAAACCAGATAACTACAGCCAGAAATAGAAATACAAAGAGTGAAGACAAAAGTCAAAGCGCCTCACAAGACAAATCAGAGTGAGCAGAAAGAGAGAAACATTGACTGGCATAAAAACTTGTTGCCGGCTGTTCTGGGGTTTAACAGACATGGAGCAAAAATAGAAGGGGTGGGGTGTAAAATTTTCTGAAATCAAAGGTCATCATGTAATCTTATTATTAGTAGTAATGACATGCAAGGTTCTGAGATTACTTTCCCAGGGCAGTGGGTACAGAGGAGAAAAGAAACGAAGGCAGGTATGTGTGTAGTAAGAATATTTTATTTGAGATATACAAGCTTTTATAAAGTTATATTACAGAGAATGGTGCAGCTGCCATACAGAAAGAGAGAAAAGAAGAGAAGGTGGAAGGTGTAATGAGCGTCAGAGTGAGAAAGGTCTGTAAAGGTTATCTGTATCTGCCTTCTTGTTTAGTGATTGTTCTTGATAGTTTTAGCCTTTGTTAGACAAAGGCTTTTAATTAGGACATTTTTTATTTATTTATTTAACAGTTTTATATACCGAAGTTCTGGTAACAAAGTTACTAATCACTTCGGTTTACATTACAACAATAGATTGACAGTATTTAGAATAATGTCTTACAATGAATTCATTTTGTGTCTCTTTGTATTGTTTGAGATGACTGGATCAGTCCTCAGACATATATTCAAGTCAATCACTCTTTAGAATTTGCTCAGTGTCTTATCAAACAAGTACTTGCCTCCCACTAATGGCCCGATGCAATAAGTAAAGTCCTAATTTTGTAAAACAATTCCCTTGGATAAACGAGTGAGGTTATTAACAGCTTCTGTATTTAAATCCTTTTTGCCTGCTGGATCTTAAGAACATAAGAAATTGCCATGCTGGGTTAGTCCAAGGGTCCATCAAGCCCAGCATCCTGTTTCCAACAGAGGCCAAACCAGGCCACAAGAACCTGGCAAGTGCCCCAACACTAAGAAGATCCCATACTACTGATTCAATTAATAGCAGTGGCTATTCCCTAAGTAAACTTGATTAATAGCAGATAATGGACTTCTCCTCCAAGAACTTGTCCAAACCTTTTTTGAACCCAGCTACACTAACTGCACTAACCACATCTTCTAGCAACAAATTTCAGAGCTTTATTGTGTGTTGAGTGAAAAAGAATTTTCTCCGATTAGTCTTAAATGTGCTACTTGCTAACTTCATGGAATGCCCCCTAGTCCTTCTATTATTCGAAAGGGTAAATAACCGATTCACATCTACTCGTTCAAGACCTCTTATGATCTTAAAGACCTCTATCATATCCCCCCTCAGCCGTCTCTTCTCCAAGCTGAACAGCCTAACTTCTTCAGCCTTTCCTCATAGAGGAGCTGTTCCATCCCCTTTACCATTTTGGTTGCCCTTCTCTGTACCTTCTCCATCGCAACTATATCTTTTTTGAGATGCGGCGACCAGCATTGTACACAGTATTCAAGGTGTGGTCTCACCATGGAGTGATACAGAGGTATTATGACATTCTCTGTTTTATTCACCATTCCCTTCTTAATAATTCCTAACATTCTGTTTGCTTTTTTGACTGCTGCAAAACACTGAGCTGATGATTTCAATATATTGCCCATTATGCTGCCTAGATCTTTTCCCCCAGAGGTAACTCCTAATATGGAACCTAACATTGTGTAACTACAATTATTAATTTTCATCTGCCATTTGGATGCCCAGTCTTACAACCTGCAAGGTCTTCCTGCAATTTATCACAATCCACTTATGGTTTAAAAACTCTGATTAGTTTTGTTCCACTGTAAATTTGATCACCTCGCTTATCATTCCCCTTTTGAGATCATTTATAAATATGTTTAAAAGCACAGTCCCAGTACAGATCCCTGAGGCAGTCCACTGTTTACTTTTCTCCACTGAGAAAACTTATCATTTAATCCTATTCTCTGTTTCTATTTCCTATTTTTTAACCAGTTTGCAATCTAAAAAAGGACATTGCCTCCTATCCCGTGACTTTTTAATTTTCTTAGGTGTCTCATGTGGGACTTTATCAAATGCCTTCTGAAAACCTAAATACACTAAATATACTGGCTCACCTTTATCCACATGTTTATTAACCCCTTCAAAAAATGTAGCAGATTTGCAAGGCAAGACTTCCCTTGAATAAGTTCATGTTGGCTATGTGCCCCATTAAACCAAGTCTATCTATATTTTCTGTGATTTTGTTCTTTAGAATAGTTTCCACAATTTTCCCAACAATGAAGTCAGGATCATAGGTCTGTAGTTTCATGGATCATCCCTGGACCTCTTTTTAAATATCAGGGTTACATTGGCCACCTTCCAGTCTTCAGGTACAATGGATGATTTTAATTATATTTATTTACACTTACATACAGCAATTTTCAATTTGCATTTTTCAGTGCGGGCTTACAATGAACAATCATATACATCACACAATATAAACACTGACAGGATCATTCATCAAAGTGTGTTATAGCGTTAACGCCTGTAATAACACCATAATGTATGCAATATTTATCGTAGCACAAATACAAATTTGGAAAATTTGTTCAAAGGAGCGGGATTGGGGAGGGGTCTGGGCAGGATTAATGAAAACAAGGGGCATTATCACGCCATGTGATAGCGTAACGCACACTATTGCACACTTTTAACGCTGGAAATAACTACACCTTTTTTGTAGGTATTAAGCTGTGCAATATGCCCGAAATGTCCGTAATACAAATTCTGTTTCAGGTATTGTTTGGGCATGGAGAGAGGGGAGAGGAAGAGTTGGAGTAGAGAGAGGGAGAGCCGCTGGGATGGCATACATAGTAGTCAACTATTTATATCACTATAGGAGGGCCAGTTTTACATGCAGAGTGAGACATGTGAACAGCACAGTACACCTCAGTGAGAATCTCTTCAAATTCTCTTAGTCTACGCCCCCCCAAGCATCCTAGAATCCAATACCTCCCCTATTCTGGAAATCATAGCAACCCATCTAAACCTAGACTCACCAGCCATTATCTTGGGAGACTTCAATCTCCACGTGGATAAGTCTCCTCTCTCCCCTAACTGCGAAGCCTTCCTAACGGCCATGACAGCCTTGGGTTTCAAACAACAAATAAACGAACCTACCCACAAAGCAGGTCATACGCTGGACCTTATCTTCACTAATACCGGTATTGACCTCCCAAAACACCCGGAATGCAACAAAGTTCCATGGACAGACCATTCAATAATCTCCGCTGCGTTCTCGGTGTCAAAACCGACCCATAATCACCCCCCCCCCCTCCCAACTCAATCATTCCTATACAGAAAAACATGCCCCTCTGAGATTCTCGCAAAGTTCCTAGCCCCAGATCTATCCGGCATCGACACCACTACTCCCAACGCAGCCATACTATCCTGGTCTAAAATAACTGAATCTATAGCAAACACACTATGTCCTCTAACAACAAAACATCTTAAACACAATGCAACAAAGAGTCAACCTTGGTTCAATGAGGAACTACGAAAACTTAAACAGACTCTACGACAGAAGGAAAAAAAAATGGAGAAAATCCCCGTCACCTGCATCACTAGCTGAATACAAACGCACCCTCCACCTCTACAAAACAGCACACTGAAAACCAAAAGGGACTACTACTCCAGTAAGATCCACCACCTCATCTTTGACTCGAAAGCTTTGTTCAACTACGTATCCAATCTCACCAAAACCTTGGCTCCAGACATCCCTATGGACATAGCACAGACTAAAGCAGACGAACTGGCTCACTACTTCAATAGAAAAATCTCTGACCTGCTTAAACAGTTGACACCAAACCCTAATCCATCATCCAATTCATCATATCTTCACCCAAACAAAAACACTACACTCAACTACTTCGATCCCATCTCTACTGTTGAAATTCAAAAGGCTCTGAAGAAAATGAAACCATCATCTCACCCCTTCGACCAAATCCCCACAAAAATCCTCCTACTAATCCCGGACACTATTTCCAAAACCCTAGCTGACATAATTAATTGCTCCCTATCCCAGGGTATCTACCCAGATGACCTCAAAATGGCATCGATCAAACCACTACTCAAAAAAACCAAACCTTAACACCAATGATCCCGGTAATTTCTGCCCCATCTCCAACCTCCCGTTCATAGCAAAAGTCATGGAGAAACTAGTAAACACACAATTATCCAATTACCTTGAGGATCACCAAATACTATCCCCTAACCAATTTGGATTTCGCAGAGCAGCAAGCACGGAAACGCTTCTACTTTCCCTCACAGACTTCCTACTAACCGGTTTAGACAAAGGACACGCCTACCTTCTAATTCTACTTGACTTTTCAGCGGCATTCGATACAGTCAACCACCACATTCTACTAAACCAATTGGAAAACATCGGAGTTCAAGGCACAGCACAGAACTGGTTCAAAACCTTTCTGGAAAACAGAGGATATAAGGTTAAAATCCACAACAAAGAATCTCAGTACCATCCATCTTCACTAGGGCTCTTCCACAGGGCTCTTCTCTTTCCCCCACCCTTTCTCTTTCCCCCACCCTTTCTCTTTCCCCCACCCTTTCTCTTTCCCCCACCCTTTTCAATATATACTTGCTCCCACTCTGCCACCTCCTCACTAAACTAAACTTGAAACACTTCCTATTCGCAGACGACGTACAGATCGTAATCCCCATAAAAAGATCCATTATAAGCACATTAGAATTCTGGAACAACTGCCTGACGGAGATCAAACACCTCCTTAACAGTCTTAACCTTATTCTAAATGCCTCAAAAACAGAATTCCTCATTATAGCACCCGAAAACAATAACATCACCACAAACCTACCAGCCAACCTGCAAACCTTGCACATAAGAGACTTAGGAGCAATCATCGATAACCGCCTAAACCTTAAATCATTCATAAACCAAACAACCAAGGACTGTTTTCACAAGTTATTCATCCTCAAAAGAATCAGACCACTGTTCCATTCACAAGACTTCAGAACAATTCTTCAAGCAATAATCTTCTCAAAGCTGGATTATTGTAATTCTATTCTACTAGGTCTCCCTGCCTCTCATACAAAACCTCTTCAGATGGTGCAGAACACAGCCGCCAGAATTCTGACCAACTCCAGGAAATTCAACCACATCACCCCCATCTTGAAAACCCTCCATTGGCTTCCCATTCACTACAGAATTATGTATAAATCTATTACCACCATCTTCAAAGTCATACATCAACTCGCACCATTAAATCTACAAATACCACTCAAGAAACACACCTCTGTCAGACCAACTAGAGAACATTACAAAGAATCACTTCATGTTCCAAAAGCCAAAACATTCCAACACAAATCTTTCGAAGACAGAGCTCTATCCACAGCAGGACCGCGCCTATGGAACTCCATCCCTTCAGAGCTCCGCCAGGAACCATGCCTACCAACTTTTAGGAAAAGACTAAAAACCTGGCTTTTCAAAAAAGCCTACCAGAGTTCTGATTGATCCAGGTTCCCTTTCAACCACTAATTGTCGCCCCTAACCTTCTTCTTCCCTTCATCCTAGTGTAAACCCCTCCACACCAATAGTCTACTACTTCCTCGATTTCTTTTAGCCCTCGACGTCCTCTAGACACAGATCCATTATAGCATACTATGTAAATATTCACTGTAAATGCGTTTTACTATGTAAATATTCCTGTCCCTTTCTCTCTTTCCTCCTATCCCAGTTGTTAACTTCCTTGTTCATTGTAACTATTATTTTCCGCACCAGTTCAATACCTCTAGTTCTATGTTCAATGCACGACTTGTTAAATGTAAACCGACTTGATGCAACCTCTGGTCGTGAAAGCCGGTATAGAAAATAATAAAATAAATAAATAAAATAATGTCATTTGAGTGCAGAAAGTCACTAAAAGATGAGATTTCTACAGTGTTATCTTGCCCTAGCTTGATGGGCTCTTTACCAGGGTACTATCAAACTAGGGCGAGAGAACACTGACGTAATCTCATCTTAGTCTGCCTTTCCGCACTCCAAATGACTTCAAATCTTCACTGAGGTGTACTATACTGTTTGTACGTCTCACTCTGCATGTAAAATTGTCCCCAAAACCCAACACCACTACCAAAACCTCAACTCAAGTTACTAGCTGGCCCTCCTATAGTGATATAAATAGTTGACCTCTTAGAAGGCCTTATAAAGAGTATCTTTCTCTCATGGGGTGCAAAAACTTTAACGCAAGTCACGATAAATTATCTATGCATAGCGTACCCCTTTTTCTTATCGCAGAACTTATCCATGCGAAAATTATAGTATTTTGATGAATCTAGGCCTGACTTTAACATCAGCAATCATAAGCTTGTTTAAAAAAGTAACTCTTGAGACCTTTCTTGAATTTTCATTGTGTAATTTGTACGGGATTGAATTCTATAAAGTTGGTCCTGATATTGCCAAGGCCTTCTTCCTTGTTTCCTGCAACTTACAGATTTTTAAGAATGGAATTTCCAACAAATTCTGTTTTGTGCACTGTAATGCACCAGTTGGCATATAACTCTTAAATTTTTCATTGCAACTTTTTTTTTTTTTTTTTGCATCATATACATCGTAGTTAGTACCTTAAAGTTAATCCTATACTGTACTGGCAGCCAATGTAATCTCTGTAGATGAGGGGAGATTTGCTCAGCATATGAAACTCCTAATACTGTTCTGGCCCAGCGTTTTGTATCAGTTGCAAAACTCTAAAAAAAAAAAATTATAGGCAAGGCAGGGTAAATTGCAATATTGTGATCTATACAGCACCGATGCCTGTACCACCATTCGCATATCATGAAGAATTTTTAAAAAAAGTGCTTTAACAATCTAATAGTCTTTAATTTATATTATTTATTTTTATTTTTAACTTTTATACACCGATGTTCCTGTATAGGATACATATCGCACTGGTTTACATGAAACTGAACTGTCGCTGAGGGGCGGATACAGTGAAACAAGTGGTACAATGAACATGCGGAAACAATGAACATGTGGAATATTAGCAATACATTATGATATAATAAAATAACAAAATAAAATGATAGTAAAATAGATTACAATAATAATAATATAACATAAAATTAATAAAATAAAATAGAAACATAGGGTTATGCCTGATGAACCTTCTAAATCATCTTTAGGAGAAAGTAACATGGTGGGAGAGGTGGCGTAACTGGATAGAATGGCTTAGAGAGGTGGCGTTACTGATGGATAACAGGAAAAAACTAACTTGGTAAGCGGGCAGGTTATGTAAACAATGGAGTGCCTCAGGGATCTGTACTTGGGCCGGTGCTTTTCAATATATATATAAATGACCTGGAAAGGAATACGACGAATGAGGTTATCAAATTTGCAGATGATACAAAATTATTCAGAGTAGTTAAATCACAAGCGGATTGTGATACATTACAGGAGGACTTTACAAGACTGGAATATTGGGCATCCAAATGGCAGATGAAATTTAATGTGGACAAGTGCAAGGTGTTACATATAGGGAAAAATAACCCTTGCTGTAGTTACACAATGTTAGGTTCCATATTAGGAGCTACCACCCAGGAAAAAGATCTAAGCATCATAGTGGATAATCCTTTAAAATCGTGGGCTCAGTGTGCTGCAGCAGTCAAAAAAGCAAACAGAATGTTAGGAATTATTAGGAAGGGAATGGTTAATAAAACGGAAAATGTCATAATGCCTCTATATTGCTCCATGGTAAGACGGCACCTTGAATCCTGTGTACATTTCTGGTCACCGCATCTCAAAATAGATATAGTTGCGATGGAGAAGGTACGGAGAAGGGCAACCAAAATGGTAAAGGGGATGGAACAGCTCCTCTATGAGGAAAGGCTGAAGAGGTTAGGGCTGTTCAGCTTGGAGAAGAGACGGCTGAGGGGGGATATGATAGAGGTCTTTAAGATCATGAGAGGTCTTGAACGAGTAGATGTGACTCGGTTATTTACACTTTCGAATAATAGAAGGACTAGGGGGCATTCCATGAAGTTAGCAAGTAGCACATTTAAGACTAATCGGAGAAAATTCTTTTTCACTCAACAAACAATAAAGCTCTGAAATTTGTTGCCAGAGGATGTGGTTAGTGCGCAAGCCAGTGTGCATGATATAAAACCCATTGGCCGCACGTGCATGTGCAGGTGGCACGCCCGAGGGGGGGGGGGGGGGGTGAATTTTTGCAAAGTCTGTGCGGCAACTCAATTGGGCCTTTCCCAGTTCCCTAACCCTCTTCTTAACCTTCCTTCCCCTTCCCCTCTCCTCCCCACCCCCTAAACCTAACCTACCTTGCCTCAATTTTTTTATTTTATTACTTACTGCTCCTCGGGAGCAGAAGAAGTTTATGCACGCTGGCTGGCTGCCGGCGTGCACTTCCCCAAGACAGCTGCTAATGGCCACTGTCCTGGCCAGTTGCCCAGCCCAGAACACGCCCCCCAGCCTGCCCTTTTCTCAGGGCCTGGCAGTTGTGCGCATATCGCCACTTACGCGCGTGGCTGGGCCCTTTTGAAAATGTGCGCGGCATGCCCAGGGCCCAACCACGCACATAAGTGGCGATTTTAATGTGCATAGCCAATTTAAAATTTGGCTGTTAGAATTTAGAGAAGGAGACCTGAAAAAGAAATTGTGAGGAAAAAAAATGAACACAGATGAAGCCCTACAAACAAAATCAAAATGAAAGCAAGAAGCACCACGGAATATGTGCCACGCATTCTGCAGAAGAAAAGAAACAGAGGAGGCCTCGTGATGCACACTCATAGGCTGTCCTGATTGCACACGTGCAGAAAGTGCTTCTAGTCTTTCCTGGCTATGGCTAGGGCATGTTTCATAGTGACACTGTTAAATAACAACCCATATGTCAGACTGATTTAACTTGCTTGTTCATGAAGAAAATATTAATCTTTAAACAGTCTGAAAGCAAACAATTTTTTCACATTCTTTGTCAATAACCTGTATTTTATTTAATAAAATTTCTATTCTGCTGATCCAAAATTCTTGGCAGATTACAACATACACTCATAATAAGTAACAAAACTACACAGATAAGACATAAAATAAATTCAGCAAATCATAAGACTGCAGACATGCTGGAAATGCATATCAAAGCATAATTAACCTATAGGAATGCTGCAAGATGCATAAATGGCTAGACAACAAAGGTGAGAAGAAACAGATAAGTCCTTAGGATCTTTCTAAACAGGCAAGGGTCTGCTTCTCATCTAATCTCTTCATGCAACTCATTCCAGAGCACAGGCAGTCATGGAAAACATTCTGTTTCTTAATTTAGTTAACTTAATTAGTTTGAAGAATAGTATCTCTAAGAGATTTTGAAATGCAGAGTGATAGCTATGAACTGAGCAGATGAAGCTAGACAGGCCAAGACCATGGATGGTTTTAAAGATAAGGCACAGAACCTTGAATCTCAAACAGGAAGGTCCTCAACATTTCTAATGTAAAAAGTACAAAAAGAACATCAGTGCAAAAGTAGCTCCGTATCATGAGTGAGAGGGTAAAAAAACTGGGATGAAACAGTGAGACTACTGGGAGGCTATTTCATTTTGAGTCTGTGACAAAACTGTTTTGAATATGAAGCCTTTGGACTTGTATAGTGATGACTAAATTAAATATTTATTTTATCATGCTACTATTCATCCTGAACCTTAGCACTATTTACAAAAATCTGCAAAACATTCAGTGAAAGCAGGAAATTATGGGAACAAAAGAGAAGCTAATAAACCCCAGATCTGAATTCCACAGCCTTTACATTTCCCTAGGCATTGGTGCATTGCCACTAAAATCTCAACATTTCTTCTTCCATACTTTGCAAATTCCATCTGTCTCCCTTTATCTTCATTATACAAAATCCAAAACCACAATGGCAACTCAACAGCATTTAAAATAAGGAGGTCCGCTAGCCCAATAAAAGCAAAATATATAAAATACATACCGACTAGTATATGCAGTTTTCAAATGAGCTTCTTTTTGCCTTGCTCAAACTCTGGGTTGATCAAAAGTTACAAACTATTCATCTTCTGTAGCTATATTCATTGCATTCAGTTCATTAAACTCAAGGAACAACTCCTTCTCTTGTCTTATGATAACTGAACTCATGCTGAGAGTCATATGACTCCTACTATTTTACAGTATTGAAAAACTAGAACTGCAACATTTCAGGGTACATTCAGCTTTCTATTATACCACCATATTCTGCCAGTTTAATATACTAACTAGCTTAAGTATATTTACAAGCTTATTTTCTTTCTATATAAATATAGGTCAAATGTATTATCTGCAAAAATGAAATGTAGTTTTAAAATACAGTATATATGGTATTGCATGTTGATTAACTGCCTCATTTCTATATTTTTCTTCAGTTAGTTCACTAAAACATATTGCAACCTACAAAGAATACTGTTTCCTGTTTATAACAAATGTGTATTTTATCTTTACCTAAATGTTTTAGAATATATTGTTGTGAACCTGCCCACGAGAAGCACAGGCAGGTCCCCCCACCTCCTGCGGCCAGTCAGGCCGCCGATGCCTTTCCTTCGTGGCAAGCCTGCCGCTGCCTCTGGGCTCCTCTGTAGACGTCCTCGGCCCTGCTCGGCAGGACTGAACAGCCAGGAGCCTTCCCACGTGGCCGATGCTGCTCCGGCTCCCCGACGCTCCTCCTGGGGTCCTCAGATGGCAGGAAGCCGTCCTCGCCGCTGCCGGGGTCTTCGACCGGCAGGGAGGCTGTCCCTGCCGGTGCCTGCAGCCAGCCTACCTTTCCCTGCGTCTGTGTCAGTGAGCAGGGGGACGCCGCTGTCCCTGGTGCTGTTTCCTCTTCCTGCTTCCTCTTAGGCGCCGGCGCGCGCCTCTTCACTTCATTTAAAGGGCCCGCAGCCAGATATGCCCCGGGCTCCACCTGATGACAACTTCCTGCTTCATCCCTATTTAAGGGCCTCTCTTCAGTCACTCCTGACCTTCGGATCAGGTTCCACAGTTGTCTGTGTCTTCTGACCGGTCCAGGTCCTCCGTGGTCTTCTCCTGTGTTGACGGCTTCGTCTTCATGTTCCTGATGCCCTTTGTCCGTGCCCCCAGATATCTTCAGGTTCCTGATGTCCTTTGTCCATGTCTTCAGATGTCTTCATGTTCCTGATGTTCTTCGTTCATACCTCCTGATGTCCGATGTCCTTCCTGATGCCTTTGCCTTCGCCTCTGCCTCCATGCCTTGGTTCCCTGATGTCCACTTTCCTGGCGTGCCGTTGTCGTGGTCCACGACCAGTCCCGCGGGCGGGCTGTTTGGGTGCCTCACGGTACAAAGGCCATCCTCATCTCCGCAGTGAAACCCTCCGGAAGACTTCTGCTTCAGTCCTAAGTTTTTAATCCTTGAGAATAGTTGAATCCTGTGCTTGAATCTTGTCCTGGTCTTCGGAGCCTATTGCAATTCGCATCCGTCCATGTCAAGACTCTGTTCGAACCTGCTCCGCACCAGTGTGGTCTGCGACCAGTCCCGTGGGTGGACTGTGTAGGGCGTGCCCCGGTGCAGGCCTCTTCAGTATCTTTGTCATGTTCCGGTATCAGCTTCCACTATCCCTCCTGGAGTCTGCTTTGAGCCCAGCGAGGTCCGCGACCAGTCCCGTGGGTGGACTGTGTACGGCACACTGCGTCACAGTCTCGACCCAGCGCTTTGATCCTTGCCTTAGTCTACAGTGTCCTCACTTCAGTCTTTGTCCAAAGTCTTTTGTGTTCTAAGGACTCCATCTGCCCTTGTCCTCTGTCCGGCCTGCAGTTATCCAGCGGCAGGTCCAAAAGGGCTTAGAACGGTCGGAGGACTGTTCATTGATCAACATTGCGTTGTTGGTCATCCTGGGGTGTGCAGGTCCGGTAGAGGGTCAGACCTCCATCCTTGTCTTCGCTTCAGCCTTGTCCTGCTCCTTGTTACCCGTGCTCGCACCAGCTCACCTCCGGCGGTGTGTCTTGGGGCTCCTCCCAGAGTCATGCCGTGGCCCAAGGGCTCACAACACCCGCTTTAGAAACGACCGCACCTCCACGCTTGTAACAATAGCCGAAGGCCTTCGAACCCTCGGTTCGTAACAGCTGCCGGAGGTCGTGCTCATAACATATCTATTAGTTAAAATTTGTAACCTATCATTAAAATCATCCATTGTACCTGAAGACTGGAGGTTGGCCAGTGTAACCCCAATATTTAAAAAAGGTTCCAGGGGCGATCCGGGTAAATATAGACCAGTGAGCCCGACTTCAGTGCTGGGAAAAATAGTGGAAACAATTCTCAAGATCAAAATCGTAGAGCATATAGAAAAACATGATTTAATGGGACACAGTCAACATGGATTTACCCAAGGGAAGTCTTGCCTAACAAATCTGCTTCATTTTTTTGAAAGGGTTAATAAACATGTGGATAAAGGTGAACCGGTAGATGTAGTGTATTTGGATTTTCAGAAGGCATTTGACAAAGTCCCTCATGAGAGGCTTCTACGAAAACTAAAAAGTCATGGGATAGCAGGCAATGTCCTTTTTTGGATTACAAACTGGTTAAAAGACAGGAAACAGAGAGTAGGATTAAATGGTTAATTTTCTCAGTGGAAAAGGGTAAACAGTGGAGTGCCTCAGGGATCTGTACTTGGACCAGTGCTTTTCAATATATATATAAATGATCTGGAAAGGTGTTATACTCTGGTGCTTTTAGTGTGCCCTTGGGCCTCAGCCCGGGCCAGACCTTCAGGGCTGAGCCAAGGGTTGACGGTGGCTCCACATGGCTAACAGGCTGACCCTCTGCCAGGCCTGCAAGCTCCCAAGGCCAACACCCAAGGATGTTGGAAGTTGAATGGTCCTCCGACCATTCCGAGCCCTTTCGGACCTGCTGCGAACAGCTTGGAGCAGCAGGCCTGGCCTGAGGTTGAGGGCAGACTGAGGCCTTGACACGAAGACAGGACTATGGTCGATGTGGCGGCATTGCAGACAAAACTTGGTTGATGCGGCGGCATCACTGATGAAGACACATGACAACAGCTGGGTTGGTGCAACGGCATCCGGGCAAGAAACTTGACAACAACTGGGTGGATGCGACGGCATCCGGGCAAGGAACTTGACATCCAAACAAAGCAAGACACAAGGCATGGACATTGGCACTGTCTCTCAGGGCGCCCTACTCAGGCCACCCGCAGGACTGAGTCGCGGACCACCCTGTCCCACTGCGCGCCTTACACAGCCCTTGCAGGCTGATCACAAACCACGAAGAGAACGGGACAGCGCAGGAAAGACCCAGGCAAGGAGGGTCTCCAATGACGAAGCCGTTGTCACCCGAAGCTTCCTGTAAGGCTGGCGGTAACAGAGGCTCCGGAGCACAGAGACCAATCCCACCTGCAGACCGCACCAGTCTCGAGCATACACCATCCGGGAACCATGGCTCTGCAGGAACGGAAGGCTCGGGAGCACCAGACGAAGACACAGGGAAGAACATCCTGGAAGGAAGACACATCAGGAGGTGGAAGATCATGACGAGACTTCAAAACATGGACCGGGATGTCAGGCAGAACACCAAGACAAGAAGACGTGGTAGAAGGCAGATGAGACGAGGAGCTCCACGAAAAACAGAAGACCTTACAAGTTCTGGCAGGCAAGAGCCTCCAGAGGGAAGTCACGATGATGCAGGGCGAGGAACAGACTGACGAAGCAGCCCTTTATAGGGCTAAAGCAGGAAGTCCCATTAAAGGTGGGGCCAGCACACTTCCTATGCCTGGCCCTTTAAATCCGGCAGAGAGGCACGGGCCAGCGCCTAAGAAGCAGCAGGAGCAGGGCTGTGCAGGACCGTGGACAGTGGCCTGCACAGCGTCATCGCATAAGATGCTGTAAGAAGCAGGACTGAGCCTGGACGCAGGCCTGATGTAGGCAGCGGCTCCAGCCGCTGCGGGAGGCCCCGGGGGCGGCTCCATCCACCACTCGAGCCCGGGGATGCGGCCTTAGCGCCGCAAAGAAGCTGGTGACGTCGGGGGCGGTCCCAGCCCCGAAGAAAGATACAGAAAGGCCGCGGCTCCGACCGCGGAGCAGAGGAGGAACCAGCGCGGCCTCCAAGCCGCGGGGGCAAGCAAGACTGCGGCTCCAGCCGCGTTGGAGGCCCGACGGCAGCATCCTGCTGCGTCGGGGGAAGACAGCACGGCCTGGTGGAAACCCACAGGCAGCAGTCCATAACAAAAGAAATATTACGAGTGAGGTTATCAAATTTGCGGATGATACAAAATTATTCAGAGTAGTTAAATCACAAGCAGACTGTGATACATTACAGGAGGACCTTGCAAGACTGGAAGATTGGGCATCCAAAAGGCAGATTAAATTTAACATGGACAAGAGCAAGGTGTTGCATATAGGGAAAAATAACCGTTGCTGTAGTTACACGATGTTAGGTTCCATATTAGGAGCTACCACCCAGGAAAAAGATCTAGGCATCATAGTGGATAATACTTTAAAATAGTCAGCTCAGTGTGCTGCAGCAGTCAAAAAAGCAAATAGAATGTTAAGAGTTATTAGGAAGGGAATGGTTAATAGAACGGAAAGTGTAATAATGCCCCTATATCGCTCCATGGTGAGACCGCACCTTGAATACTGTGTACAATTCTGGTCGCCGCATGTCAAAAAAGATATAGTTGCGATGGAGAAGGTACAGAGAAGGGCAACCAAAATGATAAAGGGGATGGATCAGCTCCCCTATGAGGAAAGCCTGAAGAGGTTAGGGCTGTTCAGCTTGGAGAAGAGGCGGCTGAGGGGGGATATGATAGAGGTCTTTAAGATCATGAGAGGTCTTGAACGAGTAGATGTGACTCGGTTATTTACACTTTCGAATAATAGAAGGACTAGGGGGCATTCCATGAAGTTAGCAAGTAGCACATTTAAGACTAATCGGAGAAAATTCTTTTTCACTCAATGCACAATAAAGCTCTGGAATTTGTTGCCAGAGGATGTGGTTAGTGTAGCTGGGTTCAAAAAAGGTATGGATAAGTTGTTGGAGGAGAAGTCCATTAATGGCTACTAATCAATTTTACTTAGGGAATAGCCACTGCTATTAATTGCATCAGTAGCATGGGATCTTCTTAGTGTTTGGGTAATTGCCAGGTTCTTGTGGCCTGGTTTTGGCCTCTGTTGGCAACAGGATGCTGGGCTTGATGGACCCTTGGTCTGACCCAGCATGGCAATTTCTTATGTTCTTATATATATTTCAGAACCTTTTTATTTTTGATAGTGCAGACCACACATCTAACCTCAAGCAGACCATTTTTAATGTAACAGCTAGAAATCAGCAGCAAAATCAGAATTATATCTAACTTATAATTTGCTTACTTTAATGCACTAGTGCTATAAAAATGGGGGGGGGGGGGGGTTTGCATTTAATTGTATTTATTTTATTTTTAAATTTAGATTCTGCCTTTCAGACACTTCAAAGCAGTTTCCATTCAGGTACTGTACGTATTTCCCCTTCCCCAGAAGATTCACAATCTAACCAGGTCATTCATCAAAATATGTTAGGGCCCTAACACCTGCAATAAAATCATACTTTCAATTCTAGGCAGGTTTGTGGGGTGGGGTGGGGTGGGTAGGGGGGGGTGGGGTTACATACATAATCAGAGGAATTTGGTACATCAGTTATATCAAATTTGTAGTTAATTCCTCTGTGTATGTAAAACCAACCCTACAAATCTGCCCAGAGTTGAAATTGTCCCCCTCTTACAGTGGTAAGGGATCTTGGGGTACCCCAAAATCCCTTTCATTTCTTTCGCCCCCCCATCACATAGAGCTCTTTTGGATTACTGCATCCCAGATGCATGACAATGCACTTCTTGGCATTGGATCCCATCTGCCAAATCTTTGACCACTCTTCAAGCTTTCTTAAATCACTTTTCATTCTCTCTACTCCTTCAGGCATGTTCAGTCTGTTGCAGATCTTAGAATCATTTGTAAACAGACATACTTTATCTTCTATCCTTGCCGCAATGTTGCTCACAAAGATATTAAACAGAACCTGTCCCAACACCAATGCCTGTGGCACTCAGCTTAACATGGCTCTCTTTTCAAAGTAGAGTCTATTTACCATTACATGCAGTCTATCAGTCAGCCAGTTTGTAATCCACACCATCACCTTGGCGCTCACTCCCAAGCTTCTCATTTTATTCACAAGCCTCCTATGCAGGACTATATCAAAAGCTTTGCTGAAATCCCAGTAGATCACATCGAGCGCTTTTCCTTGATCCAATTTTCTAGTCACCCAATAAAAAAAAAATCAATCAGATTTGACTGACAGAACCTTCCACTCATGAATCCATATTGCCTTGGGTCCAGTAACCCACCAAATTGTAGATAGTTCTCTATCCTTTCCTTCAGCAGCATCTCCCATTAATTTTCTCACCACTGATGTGAAGCCAACTAGCCTGTAGTTTCCATCCTCCTCTCTGCTACCAATCTTATGAAGCAGGACCACCACTGCTCTCTTTCTCCAATCCTGTGGCACCACTCCCGTTTCCAGGGATCTACTGAACAGGTTCTTCAGCGGACCTGCCAGCACATCTCTGAGCTCCCTCAGTATCTTGGGATGTACCTCATCCGGCCCCATGGCCTTGTCCATTTTCAGTTTTCCTAGTTCTTCTCATACATTCTGTTTCGTAAATGGAGTTTCATCTACCCCATCCCCATCTACAATCCTGTCTACCAGCAACAGTTCTTCTCCAGGTTCTTCTTTAGTGAACAATGAACTGAAGGATTTGTTTAATATTTCTGCCATTTCTTCATCTCTATCCACACATTGTTCCTTGTTACCTTTCAATTTTACTATACCACTTCAGACCTTCCCTTCTTTCTCTGATATATCTGAAAAATGTTTTGTCACCTTGCTTATCCTCTTTGGCAATCCTTTCTTCCGCTTGACCTTTTGCTTTCCTGATTTCTTTGTCTTCCTCAGTTTCACCAGTTATTCTTCCCTGTGTTCCTTTTTGGGATCCTTTATACTTCTTGAATGCTGTTTTTGCTTTATTTTTTTCAGCCACTTCCTTTGACAACCAGATCAGTTTCTTTTTCCTCTTTCTTTTGTTTACTTTTCTTATAGATTTGTTGCCTTTGTAATAGGTCCTTTCAGTTTGGCCCACTGTTGTTCCACCTCACCCATTTTCTCCCAGTCTTCCAGTTCTTCCTCTAGGAACATTCCCATTTTGACAAAGTCTGTATTTGTGAAATTCAAAACTTGGGTCCTTGTATGTCTTCTCTGTATCCTGTTTGCAATATCAAAACATACCTGTCTGATGACCACTAGTGCTGAAGTGGCACCTACTCGGACATATGAGCCATTATCCCCATTTGTGAGCACCAGGTCAAATATCACACCCTCCCTCATGGGTTCCATTACCATTTGTTTTAGCAGAGCCCCTTGAGGGGTATCCACCATCTCTCTACTTCCTGTAGATTCTGCAGAAGGGATACTCCAATCCACATCCAACAGATTAAAATCTGTTGCGACCGTCGCTGCCCAATGGCTTCACTCTGCCTACCTTTCCTTTCTTGCGATTCCTCCTGCTCCTCATGGACGCTTGGCTGCCGCGGCGTCCATCTGTCGTCCTCTCTGCGTCCCCGGACCGGCTTGGGCGCTGCCTCCCGCCATGCTCTTCAGGTACCTTAGGACGCGCTCGCCGTGCAGCCCTCATTCTTATTTCCTCATTGGCAAGTTCCTCAGGGGCGTCCCCCTGTGATGACGTCATGCTGCTCGGATATTTAAGCCTATTGTTTATTGCTAGCCGTTGAGTTAGCAAGGGTGATCTTACGGATGGGATTTTCTCTCCATACCCAGCTACTCTGCCTTCTAACTCCTATTGAACTTTTTCTGCTATCGGGGTACCCACTCCTTGGGGGACTCATTGTTTCTTTCAGGTCGCTATCAGGTAACCGGTACTCGCTCCTCGAGGGCCCATGATCCCTGACTCTCTGCCTGCATCTCTCTCCTCTTCTACTTGGAAGAATTCTCTACAGACACCATCAGTGAGTACTATTATCATCTACTCCTCAGAGCTGTCTCCCTGGAACCAGGTACTCGCTCCTAGAAGGCCTGCCTCCGTTCCAGCGCCAGTTCCATCTCTTACGTGGAACCGCTGTGTGAGTACTTTGCCAACGAGTCTCTCTACCTCCAGGGACCTGGTACTCGCTCCTCGAGGGTCAGCTCTCCCTATCTCAGGGCTTCTCCATATTTGAGACTCTGTGAATGTTCTATTGTACTCACTTTCTCAGTTCTCTCCACTACAGCACTGCTACCAGAGGAACCGCTGTCCCAGTGCCCTGGGGAATACTAGCCCAGCCGGGCTACAACATCTACTCACTACTGCCACCTCTGGTGGCTTCTCAAACTGTCTAAATAAAGAACTATCTGAGCCTGACCTGTGGCCCCTCACGGGACTTCTCCCCGTGGGCATGGTCAGCTGCCACAGTGTCCAAGGGTCCACCCAAACCTCACTAACTATAACAAAATCTCGATTCCATGATGACGCGAAAAGGAACAGCCGTTTAAGATCCGTGCTCCTTGGAGGCTGATTTTAATATTAATAAATACGGCAGTTTTTAAAAATATTTTTCATCTTCGAAATAGCTGCAATAACTATTGAATATCGCTAGAATATTACTGTGAAAAAAAATGGCTGGAAAAGGCAAGAAATCAACAAATGAAAAGGCTTTAATACTGGATTCAACGGAAACTGTTTCAGAGCCGTTGCTGCGGGAGCTTACAAAAGCTGTTTCAGAGGCAGTGTCAGTGACTATACAAGACCAGCTTCAAAAAATACATACTTCTCTTGAAGAATTACATGAAAAGTTATTGAATCAAAATTTATTGGTGACAGAAATTGATCACAAAATGGAAAAACATGAGGAAACTTTAGAGCTTCTTAAAACTGACTTAATAACTTTGAAAAATAAAAATAGAATCCTTGAAGAAAAAATTGAGGATCTTGAAAATAATAACAGAATTAATAACTTACGTATTTTGGGATTACCAGAGAGTGTGAATGGTGAAGCTCTGCTGCAGTGGTGTGAGAAAGATCTTCCGGGACTGCTAGCTATTGAATCACATGATCGGCACTTGTGGGTGGAGAGAGTATATCGGCTGGGTCCCTTGCTGCAATCAGCTCAAAAACCAAGACCAGTAATTGTTAAATATACTACATTTTTTAACAAATTGAAGATTTTAAATGCTTATAAAAAGAAACAAAATACTTTAAAGTATGGGAATAGTAAAATGTTGATGTTCCCAGATTTTTCTAATAAAGTTATTGCAGCACGAAGAGAATTAACCCCTTACTGCTCACAACTGTTTAAGATGGGCATAAAGTTTTCATTACAGTTTCCAGCAAGAATGAAAGTTTATTATAAGGGAGAAACAAAGATACTCATTACCAAAGAAGATGCAAAATTATTTATAGATAGTCTGCAACAAAATGACATATAATTCAAACTACTTTAAATACAAGAAAAGGATTGTGTAATGTTTGTTTTGCAGATGAATCAAACCTTTACTTGGAAAAGAACTGTTTAATATTCTGCCAATTCAAATTTTTCTTTTTTCAATCTCCGGAGCCCTTCTACTTGGTGTTTGTTTAAGTAATATTAAGTTATTTATATTGAAGGATGGATGATAATAAGTTTGTGGGGATATGGAAATTAAGGGAAAGTTTAAGGGAAAAAAGGGTTAAAGTAGAGTTAGATAGGGAAGGGTTAAGGTTAATGAAAAAAAAAAATATATATAAGGAGTTGGTTATTTATGTATCTTTATGGTTACAAGTATATTTAATATTATGGGAGGATAGCCTAAGCTGGGGGGCTATCTTCTTTTTAGAAAGTAAATATTTATTGAAATATAATTTAAAATATATTTTAAGGTGATTTAAAAATATGTTCACTTAATGTAGATGGTCTTCATTCTCCAATAAAAAGAAAAAAAATGCTGAGTTAAGACGTAAAAAAGTAAATATTACTTTTTTTACAAGCAACACATTTATTAGACATTGAACATCATAAATTGTGTAGAGAATGGGTAGGTCAATGCCATTTTGCATCATATACAAATAGACAGAGAGGAGTTGCTATTTTAATAAATAAAAACACATTATTTGAAGTAGAACATAAAATTGCTGACCCAGAGGGTAGATATGTTTTAGTTGTAGGTAAATTATATGGTAGAAGTTATCTTTTGCTTAATGTATATGCGCCTAATTGTTATTCACATAATTTCTTTTCCTTATTGGTTGCTAAAGTAATTCAATGGGAAACATATTCATTAATTTTAGGTGGTGATTTTAATATTACAGACAATCCTTATATAGATTGTAAACCACCAAAAATACCAAAGAAAAATCAAGCGGATATAGGGATAGGATTTTTGATTCAAGAATTGCATTTGATTGATACTTGGCGTTTTTTAAATATAAATGCTCAAGAATTTTCTTTTTTTTCAAATTCTCATAAAGTTTATTCAAGAATTGATTATATATTATTATCTGAGTCACTTTTTGATAAATTAATTTCTTGTGAAATGATAGAGGTTGCCTTCTCTGATCATATGTTAGTTTTAATGACTATATCTTTGGGAGTAAAGATTAAAAAATATGGATCTTGGAGAATGCTTCCTTGGCTTGCTGAGGATAAAGAGTTCAATATATTTTTAAGAGAAAAATGGAAAGAATATAAAGATTTTAACTTTTTAGATAATATAGAAGCAGGAGTGTTTTGGAATGCTGCTAAAGTGTTATTAAGGGGTCATATTATTTCATATTGTAATTATAAACGAAAACATAACACTAGGAAAATATTAGCTTTAACTAAACAATTGTCTGAACTTCGTAGAATTCATATTAAATATATGACTAATGCAATTCAAGATAGATTATTCAAAACAAAACAAGATTTAAATATATTATTAAATAAAAAAACACAAGCAAATTTATGGTTTTATAAATATAAATTACAACAATGAGGAAATAAAACTGGTAAATTATTAGCTAATTTAGTACGTAAAAGAACACCTAGATCCATTATAACTAGTTTAGTTTATAATGATAGAGTAAATTTGACTACAAAAACAATTATTAGAGCTTTTAGAGAATTTTATCAGAATTTATACAGTGCTGGTGATATTAATATTAATTCTCAAAAATTATTTTTTGATAAATTATCTTTACCTAAATTAACAGAGAAACAAAAAGAATTTTTGGATTTACCAATAACAGAAATGGAGATTAGGAGAGTAATAACACAGTTAAAAACAGGTAAAGTTGCAGGACCAGATGGATTTGGACCTGAATTTTATAAAATATTGTGTGATTCTATACTTAGTCCATTGAAAAATATGTATCATTCCGTATTCAAAAGAGGATATTTTGAAGAAGGACATAATTTGGCTACAGTTGTTGTCCTTTTAAAACCAGATAAAGACAGTGATTTACCTGAATCATATCGTCCTATTTCACTTTTAAATCAAGACATAAAGATTTTAACATCAATATTGGCGAATAGAGTAAATGAAATTATTTCATCATTAATACACCATGATCAGACAGGGTTTATTAAAGGGAGAAAATCGTCATCAAATTTAATTAAATCCTTGTTAGCTTTATTTATGAATAAAAAATCTGTTCAAAAAGGTATGTTATTAAGTCTTGATGCTGAAAAAGCATTTGACAGGGTAGAATGGAAATATTTGTTTTGGATTTTGAAGGAATATAACTTTGGAATACATTTTCTTGATTGGATCAAATTATTATATTTTCGACCAAAATCACAAATTTTAATTAATGGTTTTTTATCTGAAAAATTTGAATTGAATAGAGGAACAAGACAAGGATGCCCTTTATCACCATTATTATTTATATTGTCACTTGAGCCATTAGCTATTAGATTACGTCAATTGGAAATGTTTAAAGGTATAAATATAGGAAATAAAACTTTAAAGTTGAGCATGTTTGCAGATGATATGCTACTTTTTATAGGAAATCCAGAATATAGTATATCTTTAATTATAAAAGAAATATCTTTGTTTGGATCATTTTCAGGATTTAAAATTAATTACAAAAAATCTCAAGCCTTTCCTATAAACCCTTCATTGAAAGATAATTGGAATACAGTATTCCCATTTACATGGGCAAATGAAACATTAAAGTATTTGGGGATTCATTTAACATATTCTTATAAAAAATTATACAATTTAAATTTAGTTATGGTAATGGATAAAATAGAAAAATTATTAATTAAATGGAGAAATCTTCCTTTATCACTAATGGGTCGATGTGCATTAGTTAAAATGATAATATTACCAAAATTATTGTATATCATACAAATGTTACCCATATGGATAAAACAAACAGATATTTTAAGATTGCAATCAATAATTAATAAATTTATTTGGAATGGTAAAAGAGCAAGATTAAATTATAATATTTTAATATTTGAGAAAGAAAAAGGTGGTTTGAATATTCCTGACTGGCGTATTTATAATGTTTCTTCACTTCTGAGATATATTCAAGAATGGATTTCATTAGGAGATCAATGGGATCCTGAAAGTTTTTTGAATATTAGTTTTTATCCATATAATCCAATAAATTATTTTCATATGCCTATAAGATTTACTAATAAAATTAAAACAAAGGCTTTTTGGCATATAGCTTTTAGAAAAGCTTGGTGGTGGTGGAGAAAATTTTATAAGAAGGATCCTTGTGTTTCTCCATTTTTGATGTTTTTAAATAATCCAGAATTACCAGAAAATAAAAATGTATTAATTTATCGAGATTGGAAAAATAGAGGATTATATTGTATAGGACAATTTTTTAATATCACCAAAAAAGTTTTATTTTCTTTTCAAGAAATTCAAAATAATTGGTCTATACCAAAAAAACATTTCTTTGCATATTTGTATATAAAATACTATTGTTTGAGTAAAGGTAGAACTAATGTTGAAAAACTAATATTTTCTATAGATGAAGAAATATTTTTTGATATTATACCAAAATTTAATAAAATTTCAAAATGGGTTATTACTTTAAAACAAGTTTTAAATTTATCTCATTTAAATAAATTAGCAAATTTATGGGGAAGGGATTTAGGAATGTTATTAACTGAAAATGAAATTATTATAGCATTTTCTTTAATTTATAAGTATTTAATGATAGCTAATTTAAGAGAAATTCAATTTAAAATTATACATAGAAGTTATATTTCTAGAACAACAGGTTATTATATGAGATTGTGGAATAATAATTTATGCTTAAAATGTAAAATACAAAATGGTACTTTTTGTCATATGTTTACAGAATGTCATAAATTAAAAATATATTGGAGTAAAATACAATGTTTTTTAGAAAAAATGTTAAATACCAATATTGAATGGTCAGGTAAATTATTGTATTTACACTTATGTGAAGACATGAATACGATGTCCAATGGAGAAAAAATTTTTTTATGTTTATCACTTTTATTGGCTAAAAAAAATATATTAATGTCTTGGAAAGAAGAAGAAGTACCACTATATGAAACATGGATAAAATTATTACACCATACTGCATTATATGAAATTCAAAGAAGAAAAGATATTCAAAATCCTCATCAAAAAATAAAACAAAGAAAATACTTCCAATTATGGAAAAATGTTTTGTTATATATTACTTGAATATATTTAAAGGAGAAAGTTTGTAATAATTAGAAAAATATATTGATGTTATTTATTTAGAACCAATTCTTTATTATAAATATAAGGAAAAGTATTTAGGGAAAGTAGTTGGGAGGGCTTAGTAATAAAAGGGGGGAAATAGTTGGGTTTGGGAAAGAATTACAAATTATATTTTAATTGTAAAATTTTTAAAGAAAATTGAATTGATATTGTTATTGTCTAATTGAATTGATATTTAATTTGTATATTATGAAAATTTCAATAAAAATATTAATTACAAAAAAAAAACAAAAAAAAAAACAAAATCTCCAACAAACAACACTTCTCCCTTCTTTCCCACCTATTGGATATCTTTGACCAGATCTCTGTCCAGTTCTTCCATTTGAGTTGGAGGCTTGTAGACAACACCAATGTAAATAGAAGCACCATCTTCTTTTTTTTTTTTTTTTTTAAGACAGCATATTATGCTTCTTTCCTACCCCACGTCCCATGCATTTCATTTGCTTGGATATTGTTTCTGGCATAAATAGCTACTCCTCCAACTTTTCTGTACTCTCTGTCGTTCCTAAAGAAGTTATAGCCAGGGATGGCTGTATCGCAATCATGAGACTTAGTGAACCATGAACTCTATAACCATGAACTCTATAACAGTAACAATGTCCAAATCTGCTTCCACCATTAGAACCTGCAGGTTTGGGATTTTATTTCCCAGACTACGGGCATTTGTGCTCATAGCTCTCCAGCTTCTTTCCCTGGGCATCTTTTCTGCCCTATTCAGCTGATTTTTATTAACTTCTTGGAGATATTGGGGGTGACATTTCAGTTTTCTTTTGCCACCCATATCCTCTAATTTAAATGCTTTATGGTATGATGATTTGAATTTTTCCACTTAGGATCCTTTTTCCTGCCATAGACAGATGTAAGCCATTTTTTACATAGAGCCTCTTACTATTCCATATACGGCCCCAGCCCCCAATATATCCAAAACCTCCTTCCTTACACCAGATTTTGAGGCAATCATTGAAACTGTTTATGTGTCTTAGCCTCTTGTTCTCCTTTCCATGAACAGGTAACACTTCTGAAAAGCAATAGTCTTCACCATGGTCCTAATCTGCTTCCCCAGAGTCTGGAAATCTTTCTGTATGGCTTGGATGTTGTTTCTAGCAAGGTAATATGTTCCAAGATAGATAAGATCAACTTCAGAGTCCTTACTTTCTTCATTGACTGCATTGACTATCTGATTAGAATTTCTATCAGCTGAGGATCCTGGAAGGCATTTAACTATAGTGTTCTCCTTGAAAAGAGTTCCCAAATTAATGCCTCTGTTGACTCTCAGTACAATGAGCTTCTTATGGTTGTGTATGGAATTTCTGTGCACATTGGGTTTGTTCTTTCCTTTCTGATCTCAAATAAATCTCCATTGCTAGAGCTTCTTCATTTTCCAATACAGAGAAGGCATTTTGTACTTGCGTCACTTGAGAAAGTGGGTATCTATGCATCACAGAACCCACTGTAATCCATTTATTCTTGGGTTTCTGGATGCTCTGTGCAAGTGGAGGAGGACACCTGGGCTGCACTATTGTGAAGACTGGTTGTCTTTGTTCACAGGTCTTACCTACCTGAGCCAAATGTAAATCCTTTGTTTCTGGGTTTCTGAATCTTCTGTGGTAGGGGTGGTGGGGGGGGGGGGGAGTATTCCTGAATGCTGTAAAGTGGTGAGGCTTCCTTGGAGATTGTCAATTCCTTTTATATTGTAGCTAATTCACCTTTAAGGTGAGCTAACTCCCTTTCCATTGAAGAGAGCTGTGAACAAATGGGGCAAGTCCTAAGCTTCCATGTGGTTTGCTTCAAGATAAAAGCTCCACACAGTTGATTCATTGAATAATCATCTTGTTCATTTGATTTGATAGAGAACTCTTAAATCAGATTAAAAAAAATTGCAAAATATCTCTTTACCAATGTTGAAGAATAAGACCATATTCTTGGTACAGTTGAGCAATGTGAACAATAATATATTGAAACAACCCCTTAGCATCTTGAAGCCTTGCTAAAGTATTAAGACAGTCTCCACAGAAACCATACATGGTCATTTTGAAGAGGGAAAATGAGTACAACTGTTTCAGGCAATCTATCTTCTATCTATATCTTCTATATCTATCTCTATATAAATAAAAATGTAAATGTTCGTTTGTTCAAAATCTTAAATCTCTGAAAGTTCTTCACCAATTGCTTTGAAATTTTGACACAAAGTTGCATTCGAATACGCACATGTTTTTATATACCTATGTTATATAGATGTCACACCTGTGACAGGTAAAAACATGCTTTTTTGGAAAAACAGTGCCATCTGTTGGACGTACAAGCAACACATGCTATCTACAATATAAATAGGCTCTGATCGACGGCCCGCAAATGCGCCGTAGAGAGCAGCTCTACCGCGCATGTGCGGAACATTGAGCTCTGCGCTACGTGCAGGGTGTCACAGAGGGGAGGAGGAAAGGGCAGACGAGTCGCTGCTCCGAGAAAAGGCTCAGCCCGTTCCTCCCCCGCTGGGGAAGGGGGGAGGGAGTAGGGACTGCCGGACGGTTACATACAGGAGGAGGAAAGGGTAGAAGAGTCGCCGAGCCAGTCCGTCCACCGCTGAGGAAGGGGGGGAGGGAGTTGGGACGGCCGGAGCAGAGCAAATGCAGTAGAAACCGGCTGTGAAGAGATCACAAGCAGCTGCAGCCTGCAGCAGCCAAAGCGCAAAGAGCTGAACAGAGAACAGCTCGCCCTCCTCCCCGAGTCCCGCAGATAAGGAGAAACCAAGTAAATATCCCGCAACTGCGGGGGGGGGAGGGGGGGAGGGGGAAGGCAGTGCTGTCAGCCCGCCCGTGGGTCTCAGCCGCCACAGGAAGAGTTTACATGGGCATCGCTCTACCCCCACTCCCAGCAAAGCACCGTGACGAAAGTGAAAGCCAGAGCCCTGTTCCCTCCTCCCTCTCAAGTCCTCAATTGGATTTCTTAAAGGCACAGGTCTGCCAGAAAGAGCAAAGTAAGCTAGGCAATATGTCCCAAATCTGTTGCAGTGCCTGCCGCCTGCCCTTTGCGATTGGGGGGGGGGGAGGGGGACGGAGTGTTTTCCTCTCTCTCCCAGAAACAACTGGTGTGGGAACTTTGCAAGCTCCTGCGAGTGCAGAGCAAAGACTTAGGTGGGGAGGGGACAAAAATCCCGCCCGTTTTAACTGTGTGAGAGAGAAGTGTGGTAATGTGCACTGAAGGCGAGTGTGAGTGTCAGAGAGAGAGGGAGACTACATGAGGGATTGTGTATGTGGGATTGGGCGTGCGTATGTGAGGGACAGAGGGAGAGCGTATGTGCAAGAGAGAGGGAGAGAGGAAGCCTATATAGGGGGCTGTATGAGAGAGAGATTCTCTACCCCCCCCCCCCCAGCTCTCCACTTATAGGTTACAGTGGAAGGGGTTTAGTGTAGAGGGGAATGGGAGAGCAAAGGCGTTGGGGGCCTGTAAGGATAGAGTGAAAGGGGTCTGAGCCTGTCCCTCCACCATCGGGGAAGGGGGGGGGGGGGGAGTTGGGATGGCAGGACCATTTCGCCTCGCAAGATCCCCCTTGGCCACCACTGCAGCCGCCTCTGGCCCTTCGAGGTGCTGGGGGGGGGGGGGGCAAAGACGTAGGAGGAGAGGGGACAAAAATCTCACCCGTTTTAAATGGGCTTAACGGCTTGGACTAAATATTTTACGATTCCATTTCAATGTTTCCGATTGCATTGTTAAATTGAATTTTCATAGATTTCGATTTATTTTCATTTTGATTTAATTATTTCGTGTGACATTGCGTTGGAATTGAGCTATGTCATTTACCATACCATTCATTTACTATACCATTCATTTCATTCTTTTTCATTTCTAGAATTATGCGGTTTACATCTAGACACGGATTGCTTCTCACATGGACAATTATATGTTGCGTGTTCTAGAGTTGGCAAACCAGACAGACAATCTCTATATCTGCACAGACAATGGAACAACAAAAAATATTGTATACCCACAAGCATTGTGAAATTAACCATATTCGAAACGTGCGCTCTCTCTTTTCTTTCTTTTCCATTTAACCAGACTGAGCCACAGCAACACGTGGCCGGGTACAGCTAGTTCTTAAAATAAAAATGTTGCTGTAAGCCTGATTTTATTGATACTCTCCATATATTAGGCACTTATGATCCTATTTCCCTCCCTCCTTTCACAGTTTAGGTTTAAAAAGTGTATCAACCCACAATCTTAAACCTTAAGCAGTACCACTTTCCACCTCAGTCTAAGAGACCCAAACAATACAACATAGTAGATTAACCCCTCCCCCAATTATAGAGAAATTCTGTTCCTTATTTCTTCTGGTAAATCCATAAAAAATGGCTTCCAAATGTCTAAAAAGCGATTTTTGCTTTTTATAGATAATGAATTAATAGATTCATATTCCAATATATTCACTTTCCACAAACTCACAATTGGGCCAGCGCTATCCAACGTTTTGCTGAGGATACATTTCTTTGCCACTAAACTGCAATTCAAAAAAAGAACCTCTTAGGCGCTCTCTACTTCAATTGTTTCATCATGGACGCCCAACAAGCAGAAAGATGCTGACCATGGAAATTGTACTCAATAAGAGAACTCAAAAACTGTGATATGTTCTGCCAAAACACGTTTTAAATAAAATAAATAAATAAATAAAAACACCTGAATATCTGAGCATTTCAGGCAATTATCTGATGAGGCAATATGCACTTTAAATGCCTTTATAAGACAAAATATCAGCTTAGATAATTTATATTGCATTTCTCACAAAACATGGTCATTTTACCTGCTTTATGTTTGTTATTAAAGCAATACTCTGTCGCTTTATTAAATACCTTCATATATTATCATCATCTTATAATTACAAAGACATATCTTAACCTTTTCTCCCAAATTTCCACTACTGTTTGCAATACGTGGTGCTGAGTGATAGAATGAATTTATATATGGAGTAGACCATACACATTGACATCTTTTTTGCTTGCAATAAATGCAGCAACCTTTGAAACACACCTAATGTATAGTCAGATATTACCTTTTTAAAAAGACAATGAAAAATAACTGAATTTGAAAATAAGCTAAATAATCAATTTTTGTCATACCTAGATGTTCTATTGTGTGTGTATTTCTATTTATGTTTTACCTTTACTTATTCTCTCTGATTCTTATATACATATTTGGTTAATAGTTTGTATATGTAGCAGCATGTAGGAGTGAGGTGGGGTAGGGAGAAATAAGGATATTGTTATCAGAATGTTGTTAGTAATGGCAATGTTAATGTTCTGGTTAGCCCTTCTGTTTGTTAATATTAGATCTCTGAATATGCACTGTTATGAGATATTATCCTTAAGAATTATGATGCATACACATTGAATATAGATATGTTCAATACTATTTGGACTATGCTGAAAATGACAGATTTTTTTTTAAAAAGTGTAACATCTGAAAGGCATTATGAATCCAATATAAATTGGTTCAGTCCACTATTTTTTAATCTACTAGATGTATGTGTTTTTGTATGCTCATAACAGATGCAACATTGACAAATATATTTGAGACCATATAAAGCACAAACTGTAAACAACCTCTACAATAAAAAAATCAATCAGGCACTAAGTAATTCCATGGGTAGAAATTGGGAAGCCCCTGTTAAATCTCTGAGATCTCAATTGGAATAATGTGTACAGTATGCTGTTTCCAACTGTGGCCAATCCAGGTCACTAGTACCTGGCAAGATCCCAAATAGTAAATAGATCTCATGCTGCTATCGTGCAATAAGTAGTGGCTAATTGTTAAGCCTACTTGGTTAACAAAAGTTTATTGATTTCTCCTCCAGGAATTTATAGAAACCTTTTTTAAATCCAGCTATATTAACTGCCTTAATTACATTCTCTGGCAATGAATTACAGAGCTTAATTGTGCATTGAGTGAAAAAACATTTCTCTGATTTGTTTTGAATGTGCTACAAACTAACTTCATGGACTTCCCCCTAGTCTCTGTATTTTTTGAAAGAGTAAATAATCAATTTAAATTTATCTCTTCTCCAAGTTAAGCAGACCCAACCTCTTTAGCCTTTCCTGTTAGGGAAGCCATCCCATCCCCTTTATCATTTTGGTCATCCTTCTCAATACCTTTTCCGATGCAACAATATCTTTTTTTGAGATGCGGCAACCAGAATTGCACCCAGTACTCTAAGCATGGCCTCACCATGGAATGATACAGGGGCATTATGACATTTGCCATTTTATTCTCCATTCCTTTCCTAATAATTCCTGTTCCTGCTACCACCGCCAGACATTTGATGAAGATTCTCAGAACCACTGAAAGGGAGCACCTTGTATTGCTAGTGAGAGGAATCCTCCATGCAATGAAGGTATTGCCAAAAGAAAAGATAGATGGATATGTGGGCATATGGATCTTTTAGATCCAGGGCACACATTCAATCTCCTGCCTAAATAAAGGGCAAGATGGTGTAGCACGAGCTCATCTTGAATTTCTCCCACAAGCAGCTCCAGTTCAGACTTTGTAAATTAAGGATAGGCTTCAAACTCCCCCAATTTCTGAGGATAAGGCAATATCAGCATAGAACCCCTGCTGAATGAGATGTGACTCTACTTTGAGATGAAGCTAAGAGAAGTGAGACAGATCCGGATTGAAGGGTGAACCATGGGGAAGTGTTGGAAGGTGGGAGAAGAATAAATGATAACCAGACTCCAATGGTCCTTGGTGATCATCTGCCACTCCTCTGGATAGAGATGGACTTTCCCTCCCACTGGAGGGATTGACATCTGAGAGTCAAAGTTGTCAAAAAATATACAAAAAATTTGACTGATGTCTCTCATGTCTCTCACATTGACATTTTCGAGCTGGTAGCTGTTTCTGTGGGAGCACAGGTGGAGCTAGGTAACACTGGAATTGGCAGAAGTAATAGTGCTTAAAAGCAAAGAAAGGGTGCTTTAATGATGATGGTTGTTCAGAGCCTACTGAGAGAGACAGGAAAGGGCTGTCTTTATCTGCAGGTTTCCTGCATTCAGAAGGCTTCAAAATCTGAGCTAAGTAAACTTATTGCTGTTTAAATTATCTTAGAGCCAAGTACAGGATTTGTCTATAAAGCAAAATTGCTTACCTTGTAATAGGTGTTATCCCAGGACAGCAGGATGTAGTCCTCACATATGGGGTGACATCACTGACAGAGCCCTATCACGGAAAACTTTCTGTCAAAGTTTCTAGAAACTTTTGACTGGCACACTGAGCCCACTGAGCAGGCCCAGCATGTCATGATTCCTCGAGCCACAGGGTCTCCCTTCAGTCTCGTATGCAGCTATAAGCGTTAGCAAAAATAAAATAATAAAAGTATCAGACCCAACTCCATGGGGTGGCGGGTGGGTTTCGTGAGACCTACATCCTGCTGTCCTGGGATAACACCTATTACAAGGTAAGCAATTTTGTTTTATCCCAGGAGAAGCAGGATGCTAGTCCTCACATATGGGTGATTAGCAAGCTATAGCCTGAGTCATTTAGTAGTGAAGCAACACTGAAGTATTGTTGGTGAAAATGAGGCAGCCGAAAATCACAGCAGGTTGAATGTAGAAGGAGTTGGGATTATACTGGAAACAAGTTCTTTAAGACAGATTGTCCGTAGGCTGAATCTTGTCATCCTTCTTTGTCCAAACAGTAATGAACTGCAAAGGTGTGAACAGAACTCCATGTTGCAGCTTTACATATGTCAAGAATTGGCACTGAACGATAGTGTGCTACTGAGGTTGACATTGCTCTTATTGAATGCGCCTTTACTCGTCCTTGGAGAGGAAGGCCTGCTTTTTCATAGCAGAGCTCTATACAATCTGCTAGCCAGTTGGAGAGAGTTTGTTTGGATCAAAAGAAACAAAGAGTTGAGTGGATTTCCTGTGGACTACAGTGCGGTCTAAATAGTATACTAGTGCACGTTTACAGTCCAAGGTGTGCAAAGCCCTCTTACCTTGGTGAGACCGAGGCCTTGGGAAAAATATGGGCAAAACTATGAACTGGTTCAAGTGGAATTCCGTAACTACCTTGGGAAGGAATTCTGGATGTGTACGGTGAACCACTCGGTCATGGAGGAATTTTGTATAGGGTGAGTATGTGACAAGTGCTTGTAACTCACTAACCCTTCTAGCAGATGTAATGGCTATTAGGAAGACAGTCTTCCATGTGAGAAATTTAATATCGCAGGAAGTCATGGGTTCAAAAGAAGAACTCATGAGTCTTGTAAGTACTACATTTAAGTCCCATTCTGTGACTGGTGGCCGTATTGGTGGCTTAATGTGAACTAAATCTCTCATAAATCTACTGACAAGAGGTTGAACGGATAGTGCTGCACCTCCTATTGAATGATGGTAAGCTGAGATTGCACTTAAGTGTACTCTTACGGACGAGGTCTGGAGACCAGAGTCTGAAAGGTGCCATAGCCTAGTAAAGAGGATGTGGGGCAGGAAAAAGGGTTAATTTCTTTTTGTGTACACCACAAGGTGAATCTTTTCCACTTCGAAGAACAATTCTTCCATATGGAGGGCTTACATGAAGCTACAAGCACTTGAGAGACATTAGTTGAAAGATTGAGTGGTTGCAAGATCAAGCTTTCAACATCCAGGCTGTCAGAGATAGGGATTGAAGGTTTGGATGGCGCAACCTGCCCTGGTCCTGAGTTATGAGAGTGGGAGCTGTGCCCAGGCGAATTGGCTCTGAGATTGATAGGTTGAGAAGTATGGGAAACCACATTTATCGAGGCCAAGTGGGGCTATGAGTATCATTGACCCCTTGTCTTGTAGCATCACTAGAGTTTTGGCTATTAGCGGTATCGGGGGATACGCATATAGAAGATCTGAGTTCCAAGGGCAAGCAAAGGCATCCTTGGCTGGCTGGTGTTTCTGTTTGTGTAGAGAGCAGAACCTGTCCACTTTGTGATTCAGGTCTGATGCAAAGAGGTCTACAATTGGTTGTCCCCAACATTGAAATATGCTGGCTGCTACTAAGAGATCCAGGGACCATTCGTGAGGTTGGAACTGACGACTGAGGCGATCTGCAACCACACTGTGAATGCCCGCTAGATAAGTGGCCCGGAGAAACATGGAACGTGTCAGGGCCCAGTCCCAAATTTGTGCGGCTTCTTGACAAAGGAGATATGAGCCCATACCCCCCTGTTTGTTCAGGTACCACTTGGCAACAGTGTTATCCATTTGAATGAGAACAGTCTTGTGTGAAAGGCAGTCCTTGAACACATGTAGAGCATAACATATAGCTCGAAGTTCTAGGAAATTGATTTGAAATGTTTCGAGTTTTGTCCAAGTACCCTGGGTTTGGAGATTGTTTATGTGAGCTCCCCAACCTAAGGTGGATGCATCTGTAGTTAAAGTTATCTGTGGAGCTGGATATTGGAAGGGTAGGCCCTTGCGCATGTTGTTCCTGTTTGCCCACCAAAGGAGAGAGGAACATAGCTGGTGGGTTATTTGAATTGGAGACGACAGTGGTTGAATTGCTTGTATCCATTGTGATCTCAATGTCCATTGGGATACGCTCATGGCTAATCTGGCCATAGGAGTGACATGGACTGTGGAGGCCATGTGACCTAGTAAAATTAGAAACTGATGAGCTGTCGCCTGTTTCTGCGAGTGTAGCAAGTTTGCTAATAAGGACAGTGTTTCCGCCCGATCTTCGGGTAGGAAAGCTCTTGATAGGATGGTGTTCAATTCTGCTCCGATGAATTGAAGTAAGTGAGACAGGGTGAGATGGGACTTTTGGTAATTTATGAGAAAACCCATCGAGTGTAGCAGAGTGATTGTTTGTCTGAGAAAAACAAGAGTTCCTTGTTGAGATTGATTTCTGATGAGTCAGTTGTCCAGGTATGGGAAAACGTATACACTTTCTTTGTGTAAGTGTGCTGCTACTACTGCTAGGCATTTTGCGAATACTCTGGGTGCTGAGGCAAGTCCGAATGGTATTACCCTGTATTGGAAATGCTGTTGACCCACTAGGAAACACAGATACTTGCGAAGAGGAGGGAATATTGGAATGGAGCATAAGCGTCTTGTAGATCCAGAGAACAAAGCCAGTCTCCTGTCTGAAGAAGGGGAAGCATGGTGCCTAAAGAGACCATCCTGAACTTTTCTTTCCGTAGAAATTTGTTGAGATTTATGAGGTCTAGGATGGGACGTAGGCCTCCTGTTTTCTTTGGAATGAGGAAATAACGGGAGTAGAATCCTCTGCCCTGCTGTCCAGGGTACCGGTTTTATGGCTCTGGCTCTCAGAAGGGTGGATAATTCTGCTTGCAGATGAATGATGTGATTTTCGTTTAGTTAAAGAGGCTTTGGAGGAGAGTCTTTTGGAATTAATAGAAAATTGAGTTGATAACCTCGTGATATTATTGAGAGTACCCATTGGTCTGTTGTTATCTGAAACCAATGGTTGTAGTAGAAAGAGACTCTACCTCCTACTGGTACATTTGGATTGGGATTGTGAAGATGGCTTTTGCTCTCTGGCATTGCCTCAAAAACCTGCAGCTGGTCCTGTCTGTGCTGGAGGTTGAGGCCTAGTAGTTCTAGGCTGTCTGGGTTGAGATCTCTGCTGTGGTCGGGAAGATCTGCCCCTAGATGCCGGTGGGTAATATCTCCTCGGCCTGTAGTATGGCTTTCTGGTATCTTTCCTTGGTTGGCGACAGGACAATGAAGAGGAAGAGTCTTGTGGGACCGCAGATAACTGACGCAGTGTCCCTGTATGTTCTTTAAGTTGGGCCACTGCGTCCTGCATCTTTGACCCAAACAGGTTGTCGCCCATGCAGGGCAAGTCCACCAATTTATCCTGTACCTTAGGCCTGAGGTCAGAGGCTTTTATCCAGGCCCAGCGGCATGCACTGATCCCTGAAGCTGCAACCCTTGAAGAGGTTTCGAAGCTGGTGTATGCAGCACAAACCTCATGTTTTCCAGCTTCTAGTCCTTTATGGACAATTGCCTGAGCTGCATCTTGATATTGCTGAGGTAGGGAATCCGTGAGCTCCTGCATTTGTTTCCAGAGATTCCTCTGGTATTGCGTCATGTAGAGTTAATAAGACACTATTCTGGAGTTCAGCATTGCTCCTTGGTATACTTTCCTTCCTAGAGAGTCTAGGAAACGATGATCCTTCCCTGGTGGTGTAGATGAATGAGATCGTACTCTTTTAGATTTTTTTCTGAGCCGACTCGACCACTACTGACTGGTGTGGTAGTTGTGCCTTTTGGTAACCAGGGACATGCTGTACGAGCTATGTAGTGTCCATTCTCCTATTGACTGGCAGAATGGAACATGGATGTTCCCACAGTCTATGTTGTAACTCCAGTAGGACCTCATGGATAGGAATGGCTAGGACTTCCTTGGGTGGATCCACAAATTGAAGAACTTCTAATGTTTGCTGCCTTGTATCTTCCTCAGACACTAATTTAAACGGGATTGGTCTGCCATATCTTTTATAAAGGTAGTGAAGGACAAGTCTTCTGGTAGGGACTTTTTCCTTCCTTCAGGAGGAGATTGTTATGGTTGTGGACCCTTGGACCGGCCAAACCCTGTGGGCAAGGCTGGAATATGCCCTCAGGAATGGAAAGGCCGGCAGGCGGCACTGAGGAGAGTCTTGAGGATGTCTTCACTGCTGGAAGTCCGAGGTTCCCCCAGGAGGGGCCCGTAGGAACCCGGACCTCTCGGACTTAGATGGGCCCTATGCGACCAAGGACCAGAAGAGGGGTTCCTCGAGACAACACGGCGACCGCAGAAGAAACTTCACCCTGGGAAGTCCGCGGTCCCCCGAGCCGCTGGGACTTAGGCGAGGCCTAGGTGACCGGTGAACAGATACTTGCTGCAACAGACGAACAGGAAATCGGAGTCCGGGGACAAGCCAAGGTCAGGATCCAGAAGTCAGAAGTCAAATCCAATGTTGAGGTCAGAAGCAGGAGTCAAAGTCAGGGACAAGCCGAGTCAGGAGCCAAGGATCAGAAGACACAACCAGAACCAGGAACGGAAGCAGAAGACGGAGTCGGAGGACAAAGCAAGGGTCGGAATCCAGGAATCAGATGTCAGGACAAAATGAGAAGCAGGAACCAGGGAAGACAACCAGCTGCTCAAAGGAGCTAACCTCATTGCAAGGCAAGGGAAGGCTCCAGCTGCAGGGTTTAAATAGCCCTGCAGTGTCTGACGTCATCCGGAGGCAGGCCCTAGCTCTCCCACGCTGGCCCCTTTAAATCTGGAGCCCTAGCGCGCGCGTGCCTAGGTGTGGGGCCAGCCGCGGGAGGACACTGGCATCTCGTCAGGAGTGGGAGCGCCACGTATGAGGCCTGTGGAGGCCCGGCGAAGTTGGGAGCGGCCTGGTACGGGACGGAGGTGAGTGGCGGTCCCGGGGCCCGACCCGGGATCGCAACAGAGATGGCTCAGACATGAAGCTTTCAGATGAATAATCTGAATTTTTCTCTTCCCAGGAGTCGTATGGTACATGTTTGGAAGGAGAGGTAGGAGAAGACCTCGGTGGAATTGATGGAACCACTGGTCTGAATAGTCCTGAAGGTCCTGGTTGAGGTTCATCGAGTGGGAACTGACCAGAAATATCTCCTACCCCTGCAGGCTTAGTAGGAAGAGGTTGTGATAGCATGGCACCAATGAGGACATCGAGTTTATCCATGAGCGGTTGAAAAATTGAAGTGTCCGGCTGCATTGGAGTCCCCGGCGTGGGTACTGGCATCGGGAACAGCATCAGGATTGGTGGTGTTGGTTGCGGCATCGGTGTTTGTTTTGTCTTCGGGGATGGCTCCAGCATCGGTGCGGGCACCAGCATCAGTGTGGGCTCTGGTATCGATGCGGGTACCGGCATCAACAATGGTGTCGGCTTCGGGAGGGTATCTGCATCGGTGTCGATGGTTGATATTCTAGGAGCACTTCTCGCACCACCTGGCAGATGAACCCGCTCAGTTCCTCCATAATAGCTGATGCAGGCAAAGCAGCTATATGTGGTGGCGGTGGAGGCATCATCGGCTCTACCACAGGGCCCTGTGGTGGCTTGATGTCCGGCACTCCGAGGGGTAGGGAACGCCTCTGTGTCTCCTGTAGATGAGGTCTCTTGGCTCCCGACTGCTCCGAGGATAGCAAGGCTTCCGGAATTGAAGAATGTCGATGCCGATGTCGATGTTTTGAACGTTGCTCCATGGCTTTTTCAAGGCCCGACATTGACTTTGTTGATGCCGTGGATAGGGGTCAGTGACGACCGGTCCCCCGAGCCCTCCAGATGACGCTTTTTAATAATTAGCCTTTTCGACACTCCGGCCGGAGACGAATGGGTGGTTGTCGATGTGGAAGGTAATAGCTGGATGTGGAAAAGGTGGTTCCATCTTTTCCTGATGTGCTTTTCAACCTTTAGCGGTCATTTCCACACATTTTGGGCACGATGAGACATAATGGGACTGACCCAAACAAAGAATACACTCAAGGTGAGGATCAATAATCAATATCGTTCAATTACATTTGGGACATTTTTTTAAAACCTGTGGCCATGATATCCATCGACAGCTGTCGTGGTTATCTGACTAAAAGTTTTGTAAACTCGAAAAGAGTTGGAAGAAAAATTCTACTCACCGGCCGTTGGTTGAAGAGAGAACCTAATGTGGGAATAAGTGAAATTAAAATATGATTTTTAGACAGAATTGTGTGAAAAAATTCACACGGGGCTCCTGCTCTGCGATACTAAAAGCAGCGCGGAAAAACAAAGACTGAAGTAAGACCCCTGTGGCTCGAGGAATCAAGGCATGCTGGGCATGCTCAGTGGGCTCAGTGTGCCAGTCAAAAGTTTCTAGAAACTTTGACAGAAAGTTTTCCGTGATAGGGCTCCATCAGTGACGTCACCTATATGTGAGGACTAGCATCCTGCTTGTCCTGGGATAAAGATTGTACCGCCATGTTCTGCTCCTTCAATTGAGCAACTGTTTCATGGAGGGGGTTACCAAACAGATTATCCCCTCAGCAAGGAAAGTTGGCCAGTTTCTCATGGATGTCTTCCCTCATGGCACTAGCACGCAGTCAGGCCAAACATCTGGCTGCAATAGCTGAAGCAGACATTCTGGAAGATGTCTCAAAACCTTCATAAACTGTACGGAGGAGGTGTCTTATGCCTTCCTCCATGTCTTGAACTGGTTGCGGCAGGGGAATCGTGGGATCTGTATCTGGCGGGAGTCCTTTGAGTTGTTGTAGGGACGCAAAGGGATTGGATGATATAGAACGGATGTTGGTGAATACGAGCTCCTAACATCGCTGATTGGAGAGACTTTCTGGCAAATTCATCGAGATACCTATTGTCTTTACCAGGTGGTGTGCTGGAATGCAGTATTGTCTTCTTCGCAAGTTGCATTGCAGATTCCACCACGATATAAGTGTGTGGTAGTTGTGGAGATGAATAAACAGGGACTGCTGCATACAAAATTTCAGGTCTGTTTTTCTGGACACTGGGGTGATGGTAAATGGTGTCTCCCAGGATTTCTCCAGGACTGCATCTAAAACACGATGTGATGGGAGCGCTGTTGGCTCGGATGGAAGATCGAAAATTTTTAATATTCCCAGCGTTTCTGATCTGGGGTCTGGCATTTTATGAACCTCGACATTAAGGGCAAAGCCAACTTTGTCTATAAATTTTGGATATGAAAGATCTTCTGGAGGAGAATAAGGCTCCTGTGGACCCTCTGGTGGGTCCGAGGGGTACCCTGTGGAGGAGCCCGGCGATGATGGTTGGGAGTCTGGTTGCCGAGGTAATTGCAGAGAGGTTCAGGGCAGAGGAGCCTGATGCGTATGGTCTGGTGAGTTATGTGATATAGGCGAGATTACCTTTGTAGGTGTAGGCAGGGGTATCCCTGTTGACTTGTCTGGCGAACGTTCTGGCGATTGTGGAGACACCAGACGAAGGCTGGATGGGACATGTTGCGGGTGAGTATAGCCTGACTGTAGAGAGTCAAGGAATCTAGATAGGGCTGTTGATATTTGGGCGATGGCTTGTTGTGCATGTCCGGTGAGGTTGTGTAGGTCACTGGCGGTGGTATGAACTACCGCCAGGAGAATATCGGAGTCTGGGGGTCTTGGGCGATGTTTATGTGGCCCCACATCCTCGCAAACTCATTGACGTTTCGCCAATGTCTCCTTTAGTTCCGGAGAAGCGCGTCATCTTCTGGAAACAAAAAAAAGGTCCGAGAAGACCTGCCCTGATGAAGAAGATGAGGGGGGAAGATGAGGGGGGAAGATGAGGGGGAATATGCCACCCAATCTTCTTCCAACTCAATAGGGGACTCTGGTCTGCCACAGTCAGGCATATGCAGGGATGTGCCTGTGCCAGAGGGTGGAGTATGATCCTCCGGTGCAGTTGGTTGCTGTGGATCCAGTAATTGCGATGTGACGCTTTTCACATTTGATTCCGTCACTGCCCACTCAGAGAAGGAGTGGTCTGAATCCTGTTTTAGAAGTGGGAGGCTACGTCTGAGTCGAATGCATCAAAGGATGCTCTGTTATGGGTTGCCTCGATTTTGACTTTGGTGACATATGCTTCAGTGGGTGTGTCGATGCATGTGTCGACAGACGCATCATGGCTGCGTCAATGGCCATATCGGTGTCCTCTTTTTCAAATGCATCAAAGGATCTTTCCATCAGATGTGCGTCAATGATTGCGTCGGTGTAGTCAAGGTAGAATCGGCGCTCTTGGATGACGCGGGCCTCTGTGTTGATGCCGGCACCAACTCCTCTGAAGTACAATGGTTGTGTCGAGAATTTTGTTCCATTTTTGACTCTTATGCCGCGATGTGTCACGGTGTTTACTTTTGGATTTGGCCCGACCTGATTGAGAGGTGCTGGGTTCCAAGGAGGCCGCTCGCTTCTGTGAGGGGGCATGCGTCGGCACTGGTCCAAGGGAAGAATGGGCCTCGGAGGGGGGGGGGCATATGAGCCCATGAGGGAAACTTTTAGTTTTTCAATTTTTGTGGCCCGTTGGCGGTGCGCCCGAGGCAACATGTGGCCGCAATGCTTGCATGTTGCCTGGTCATTAGAAGGGCCCAAACAAATGTAGCAGGCCTCATGTCCATCGGTGATGGACATTATCTTGCCGCAAGCACACAGCTTAAATCTCGATGCTCGGGGCATCGTGGTGTGCTGCAGCCTGATGGTGGTTGATCCGATGTCTTTTCACTGTTTTTTTATACATCTTTTTTTTTAGTCTTGCTGAGGAGACAGCAGCTCCGCATGCGTTCCCGCTCGCGGAAAGGACACACTGAGGAGATTCTGCCTTTCTGCGTGGGAACACTCGCTCAGCCACACAGAGCTAAGCTCTGTAATAACTTGATTAAGCTCCATCTCCAAAGCCTGACGGACAGTCCTATGATAGCATGGCTAATTCAGCCCTGCTATCAACAGGAAAAAATGTGGTTTAAAGAGAAAAATAGAGGAGAGACGAAGGACACATCCATGCTTTAGCTCAGACAAAAAATGTCAGAGGAGGCTCACAAGACAACAGCCTTATGGGAATTCCCACACATGCTCAGTAGAGCTTAAAGCTGTACAGCTTGGGGAGACAAGTCTGTTTAGTGCTTCCAGATGATGTCACCCACATGTAATGGCTAATTCAGTGTGCTTATTCATGGAAAAAATGTATTTGATGTATTTTTATGTTAGTTTGACAATGACCTGCAAGAGGACAACAGTTGATATTGATAAGGGTTGGGTTTGTCCCTTGTTTTATCTAAATTCCTAATTTAATCTTATTGTGGAAATATATATCTTAATTATGCTAAAAGTCTATAACTCAAAGGATGTGCTTAGAGATGGGTGGGAGGGGGAAAAAAACAAGGACACTAAAAATTAACCTAGCTTTCTTTTAAGTAAGGAACACATGCTAAAAAAATAATTAATCCAACAATTTCTCTTCTTTCCCAAGTCATAAAATTTCCCAGCAATGCAATGTTTGCCATTCTTTTTCAATCACCAACATATCACCTGCTCCTTCAGGATAGTTCATCCAAGCAGTGCTAGGCCTGAAACCTATGAGTTAATGGCCAGCCAATGTATAACAGTCTTACAAGTAACTTAGTAATTGACTGACTAAACAATTAGAGAACAAATTATTTCTTATAGGAAGGATATCAAAGAAGTTCAGGCTGTAGATACTAGCTGTGGAATCAGTCTCAGTCTTTACATGAGAGCAGGCAATTCGTAATAACCTCTCTGAGCAACGTGGGCCCCCTTTCTGCAAACAGGTGAAATACCTACTATGCAAAGGTTGACTCCAGGAACCTTCAGGCATCAGGAGATAAGAGAATGCTGATAGGTACTGGGCTCTATCATAATTGTAAGCTTTCTATATCACCACCAAAGACTCAATTTTCATTGATAGGCTGGATTTCTCAAAAGCCAGAAAACTAGCTATCACCTGCTAGAAACTGGCTAGCCTCTGTAATTTTCTGAAACTCACTCCCAGTGAACTCTTATACCAATTGCTACCTGAGACTATTTTCTTGAGATGCCTAGCTGCCCAATCCCTCATGTGTCTTGTTTTCTTCCTCTTTTCACCTATGTGTTTCCTGTTATCCTGGCATTACAGATTATTATTTAAGAACATAAGAAATGCCATGCTGAGTCAGACCAATGATCCCATCCTGTCTCAGACAACAGCCATATGAGTCAACTAGCAAATCCCAATATGAAACTGTTTCATGTTTCTCTCCCCAAGAAATAAGAAATGGAGAAACCAAAGTCTATTTGGCTAATAATTATTTATTGATCTATCCTTCAAAAATTAATCCAAACATTTTTTAAACAATTATACTACTACATTTTCTGGCAACAAGTTCAATAGTTTAATTGTGTGTTAACTGAAGAACACTTTCTTAAAGTTGTTTTAAATCTGCTACTTGTTAGTTTCAGATGGTGTCATTTAGTCATAATACTATGTGATACTGTAAACAGGACTTAGACAACAAAAGCAGAAATGGACATGCTTGGGAACTAGAAGGCCCCCACAGAAACAGGCAAGGCTGCTGCAGAAACTAGATGCAAGAAGGCACCCAGTAAGACAAGGCAGGATTCAAGAAAACAAAACAAGTCTAGGGCTAAATGAGAACAGACCAAGTCTGACAGGACACCAGATACCAGAAACAAGGCTAAGACAAGAACTAGAAGCAAGAAACAAGACTAAGCCAAGGCAAGGATACCAGAATAAGCAGGCTCGAGAGTAAGGCCAACCTAAGACCTCAAATTAGGGCCACAAGGATCTGAGACTAAGAGCACAAGAATCAAGACAAGAGTGTGTCTAGGACCAAGACTAGACACAAGTTCTGGCAGAGAGCATACTGTGAAGCCAGAATATAACCGAAATAAACCAGAACAGCATTGCTGCCAGCAGGAGGTACAGGCTATAGAGCTGGGAGGACCAACCAGAGAGCCTCAGCAGCAGGCTACAATACTAGGAAGATTAGACAGATAGATAAGACCCATGGAAGACCCTGCGGTTGGAAGCAAGATCTACCCAACAAATCCTCACAATAAAGGGAGCCGATCTATTCCATAATCTTTTTTTTTTTGCCCCTCTCTTTACTTTTTCTAATTCTACTATATCTTTTTTTTTGGAGGTACAGAGACTAGAACTGCACACAGTACTTTAGGTGAGGTTGTACAATAGATCAATATTCTAGATTTTATTTCCTTTCCAATTCCTAACAATCTATTTGCTTTTTTGATTGAAGTTGTACACTGAGCAAGACTTTTCTCAAATACTTTATTGGCCTGCCTTAATATTTTACATCTACATTGCCAGTGCCTATGTTCTTTCCTCTCTCATTTGGACTTGCTTTCTATTTTTTAAAAGATGCCTTTTTGGCTTAAACAATCTCTTTCACAATTTCATTTAATCTTATTTGGTAATATGCTAGCAATATGTCTGTCTCTAAATATCTAAAAGGCTCACACCATTATCAACATCAGCACTAAACTACAGCAAACCTCACTTGCTACATGCAAGCATTAGCTAAGCGCTATCAAGATCAAATATTAGCTGTCTCCTTCAGAAGCATCTGCTACATTTATCTAAGATTGCAAACAGCAAAAAGGGACATGCAGGTCAACTTCTTGTAGGTAAGTCATCCCTGTCATTATTCTTTACAGTTTTACTTTAGAAGTTATGCATGTATAACCATGCAAATTCTATTTCTTGCACTTCAATTTTCAGACTGAAATTACTCTTAAATTGAACCAACTCACTAACGCAAAGGTTACTCAAGTTGAATATGCACTCTCTCTTTCATAGAGTTTTAGCACTTTAGTATAATAATAATAAACACTTGCAAAAGAAGAAATCAGTTTTATAATAAAATATTTTAAATGAAAAGAGGTTTCACATATGTTCCCTTGCTAGAGGCCCTTCAACAACCCACTATCAGAGAGCTGTATTAGAAAGGCTCAGCATTAAAGGGCAATTAAGTGGAGGAGTAGCCTAGTTCAGTGTTTCCCAACCCTCTCCCGGACACACCTAACTAGTTGGGGTTTCAGGATTGCCACAATTTATACAGTATGCATGAGATAGATGCGCATAACCTGGATTTTTAATGTATGCAAATCTATCTCATGCATATTCTTTATGGATATTCTGAAAACCCAACTGGTTACGTGTGGCTCCAGTAGAGGGTTGGAAAACACTTGCCTAGTGTTTAGAGCAGCATGCTACAAGCCAGGGTTCAAATCTCACTGCTGCTCCTTGTGACCTAAGCAGGTTAGTCTCAGATTCAAACTTAGGAGTTCATTTACCAAGCCACGATAAACAATTAACACACACAAAATGCTGTTTATCACGTGATAATCACATATTTTGACCAAAATTCCCCCTATTGAAATTAGCTGCTATGCATGCAAAAACGTGTACTAATATATGCAAACAGCTAATGCATAGGTAATTCTATGCAACAAAATAACACGGCTGGCCAAAGCCATGTTATTTTCCAAATAGTTAGTACCAACTGAGGAGTTGCAGCTAACTCTTCCCCAGATCAGATGGTCCAGGGCTGCTATTTAAAGGGCCATGTGGCCCATAAAGAAAGCATGCCCAATGTGCCAAAATGCCCTCTGGGAGTCTGTTTAGACCCCTACCCACACATCCTATTGCCTATTCAGGTGGCGCAGCCTTTAAAAAAAAAAGTAAAACAAAAAAATAGATAAACATTGCATGACAACTCTCCACTCCTTCCCACACTCCGCTTTGTAAAAAATTTGCACTTCCAACCCAGATATCCCCCCATTCCTCCCCCCAGTATCAGCCCTCCCAACACCAAAACTTCACCAACATACAAAGCAGTCCTTGGTAACCTAGAGGTCCCAGTCCAACCCCCGCTTTCATAGAAAAAGAATTCCTGGTAGTCTAGTGGTTCCCCCCCACACCCCCCCCCCCCAACTCTCTGATAGCCTTTACCTTAAAAAGAGCATCCCCTAGCCAACATTGGCCAATCTATGCCCCTTTCATGTGATGAGCAAAGGCTGGCTAGCACCATTTTGGAAAATGGCAATCGACCAGACCGGGGCTTAAGGGGCATTTTGAGACTGCTTTTCTTAGATAAGGAAGGGCCGGGGGCAGGAATGGAGGTCCCTAGATCACCAGGGATTTCTCTTCTGTGAAATGGGGGTAGGGCTACTAAACTATCAGAGATTATGTTTTATGTTGGCAGAGACAGGGGGTTGAATAGAAGGTATTTGGTTGGGGGAGTTGATTTTTCACAAAATGGAGGAGTTTTGGAAGGGGCGGAGCATCACTCCATGACACTTAGAGCCTTTTTGGTTTTCACTATGGGCCACCTTGTCAGGTAGCTGGGGAGGGGGTGGATCTCACACATTGGGGAGAAGGTTATTTTTGAGCTGCATGACCTTTTAATATTATGATGCCCCAGTCAACGTGGGCCACCATCACGTGTTTTCACCTGTTTCCTCATGATACAGTATTTTTTATCTTGTATTTGTTTTGTGATTTAAAAATATTGTGTGGAAAGGGTTGAAATATTTTAATGGGAAAGGGCAAAATATCATGAGAATGCCCTCTCCTGTGATATTTCTCCCCTTCCCTGATTAAATATAGCACCTTACTAAATGCCCTCCTTAGACTGTGAACCCTCTAGGGAGAGGAAAACACCAACAGTACCTGGATGTAATCCACTTGAAGTGGCTGAAAAGTGGAATATAAATCAAAGCAAATAAACTCATTTCTATTAACGCAGCAGAAAGGCTGAATCGTGAAAAAAATAACAAAGCCATACTCTCCCATCCTCCACCACAAAAAAAAAAAATTACAAAATGTGTCAAATTTTTTTTATGTAATCTACAGTGAAGTAGTTCACTGCAAAAGAAGGAATATAAATGTTATATTAAATTGTGATATATGTATAACTGGGCACCTTTCCGGGTTACCAGTCCTGGGTGTTTAGTAGAGATGTGCAGAAGGAAAAAATTAGTTGCGATTCGGTTGTCATTTCGCCGGGACCCAAATTCGTTGTATTCGTTTCATAGGGGGGAAACCAATTTATTGATTAGTTTTATTCGTTTTCTAATTTCCCATTAAAATCAATGGGGGAAGTATTTGCAGTCTATTTTTGGCTGAAGAATTGGAGTTTTCTTATCAATTCTGATGAAACTTCTGTGAGGAGCAATCATCAGAACGAGAAAAGAGCTCCAAGGTACTTATAAGTGGCACCAAAGTGGCATGAATAGCCTAAGCACTTTAAAGGGGCAAAGGGGTAACAGGAGTGGCAAGAGTGCTTTAACAGAGGTGCAAAGCAGCAGCGAGAGTGTCAAAAACAGACTACAGCTTCAAAAGAGAGCACCGATAACAGATCCATGAATCCTCAAAAGCAGCACGACAGGCAAAGTGGCAAGACAAGTGGCATCAAACATCCTACAGCACAATGAAGGGGGAACATAGCAATCAGAAAGACTAACACCAGCACACTGAGGAACCATGTTAGTGGCAAGAACACCACAAGGAGTTGAGGGAGTCATCTGGTGTATGGCAGCAAGGCAGAGTGGCAGAAAGCTGATAGGAGCAAGACAAGCTGGCAGAGCTGAGGTAGTCAGTTCCCTGAGGTTTTGATAGAGGCAAGATGGGCTGGCCCCGGGGAGAGTTCCCTTTCCTTTGTGCAGGAAAGGGCTCCCTCGAATGGGTTTGCCCCTAGAGTGGGGTGTTTTCATTGGCATCTAGTGAGCTCTCACTGGTCTTTTAAAATCTGGTGGAGTTAGCAGATATACAAACAAGAATTTTCAAGGCTGAGGTGGAGGAGGGTGCCATGTGAACAGCGGTTCAACATGGGTCAACAGGTACTAAGAGATAGGTTTGCCGGCTACCCTGGAGAGAGTTCCCTTTCCTTTGAGCAGGAAAGGGCTCCCCGGAATGGGTTGGCCCCTAGAGTGGAGCACGAGCCTTCAAAGCGGGTTTGTTTTAATTAAGGATCCATGCTGTGAAGGATTAGTATTTTGAATTGCAGGAGACTGAGGGTTCCCTTTGCAATGAGGGTTCAGCCATTAGGACCAAAAGAAGCGCTGACGTCATCTCCCACCCAAATCTACAATATCAACCAATGTTGACTTTGTAGTTTACATAGTGCCTCTGTAAACCATGGGAAGACAGAGGATGAAATAGAATGCAACTACCACCAGTTTTCTATAGTACTAGAAACATTACTGTTGGCACCTAAGAAAGATTTAGGGATCATGGCCCATATTATGATAGTCAGGAAAACTATTGAGCATATGAAATATGCAAGCTCCAAACATCTTAAGTCTGCTTTTTATGTTCTTATATTCAAAATGTGGGCAGACAGACCCAGCGTTAGAGGTCAAGACTTGTAGGGATGTAAGGCCTGGACGGACAGGGATGTAAGGCCTGGATGGACAGGCAGGCACAGCATTCAAGGATAGAGGTCAAGCCCTCGTAGGGACATAAGGCCTTGACGGACAGGTACAGCATTCGAGGTCAAACCCTTGTAGAGATGTAAAGCCTGGATGGACCGGTACAACATTAGAGGTAAAGCCCTTGTAATTTAACAGAGGTTGCTTTTAGAGCAACAGAGACTGCCATTTGTGAAGCAAGAAATGAGCTGGAGATTATTTGTGAACACCCAGAAGCTATTAACTGTACTTATGCACTTCAGCTGATGACAAAGGAACATGAAGAGCTCTCAGAAATAAGAAAACCGCTACTCAAGTCCAAATCTACAATATCAACCTATGTTGTTTTTGTAGTTTACACAGTGCCTCTGTAAACTATGGGAACTCAGAGGATGAACTAGAGTGCAACTACCACCAGTTTTCTATAGTACTAGAAACATTACTGTTGGCAGCTAAGAAAGATTTCGGGAACATGGCCCATATTATGAAGGTCATGAAAACTATTAAGCATATGAACTATGCAAGCTCCAAACATCTGAAGTCAGCTTTTTAGGTTCTTACATTCCAAATGTTGCGAAACAGGAGAAGAATATTTTGGAAAGAAGTGATGCACAAATACATGAAACTGAAATTAGAAATACTAGAACTAAACTCAGACAGGCACATCATTTTAGGTCAGGCCCTTGTAGGGACGTACGGCCTGAACAGTGGACGGACAGGCACAGCGTTTCATGTCAGGTACATGTGCTGATATTATCTGGAGCATAGGAGGCAGTTGGAGCTGCTGCAAGGCTTTCAATTGCTTTTATTCATCTTGCCATTCACAGGGAAAATTTGGAAACCCAAGCAAAGGCAGGTTTATTTTCAAAAACACTAGCATTTCCATCAACTCTGGTGCCAGCCTTGAGTGGTGAGGGCTCATGATATCCCCTGTCATTGAAAATACACATTCATTGGGCACACTGGTTGGTGGACATGACAGATATCGCTGAGCCTCTTTGGCTAGGTGTGGCCAGACAGTGGACTTGGTGCCCAATATGCCAGCGGTTCTGTCTGCTTGTCCTCTGTGAGCTCTGAGAGATACTGACATTTGTGCTGGTGTCTCCTTTACTTGGGTGGGCTGAAAGTCACTCATGCCAGCTGCTTTCTCTCTAGCCCGTAGCAGAACAAATGATTATTTATGGGAAACATGCCTTTGGCATACTGAAGTGGAGGAGGAGGAGGAGGTAGTAGCTGTTGCTGACAGAGTGCTGCTCCTGCTTGGGCTAGCACAACTCTCTGAAGTGCTTGCCACTGTTTCCTCCTCTGCTTCATGCCTAATCTGTCTCTGCCTTTGGCGCTCCTGATCACGGACTTTTGCTAACAGCAGGTCCTTCACAAATGAGAGACAATTGGACTGTAGGGAGAGTTTCTCTTTCACATAGGGATCACAGACTGTGGCGAGCATGTATGTGTGATCTTCTGTTAAAGGCCTTAATCTTTCTTGCACCTGCTGCTGCAAAAAGTCCAGACAATGCAGCATCTCAGCTGTCATTCTGTCTTCCTGTTTAAAGCCCTCCAAATTTTCATCCAGGAAATTAACTATAGGGATGATGTCAGCCAAGGTGGCACTTCTGGAACAGCTCTTCCATGACATCTTGAAGAGCTGCAGGATTTTTACCAGCTGACTCATGACTAACCAATCATGATGCCCTAGGGGATTCTGCACACCTATGTCCATTGAACCAGAAAGTTCATGAAGGGGTGGCTGCAGCTTCACTAACCTCTGCAGCATCATAAAGGTGGAATTCCACCAGGTGGTAATGTCTTGAATGAAACGCTTGTGAGGCATGTCCAAATCAGTCTGCTTTTGTCACAGAACCTAGACCGCCTTCACACTTCTGTGGAAGTGCGCTGCTATGTTCCTGCATTTGTGTATTAACGTATGCAGGTATTCATTCTCTTGGTGATTGGGCTCCAACCCCAGAGCTGACTTCACTACCAGGTGCAGAGTGTGTGCAAAACATCGGATGTTCTTAAAGCGCCTATCATATATTGCCTTAACCATGTTTGCACCAATGTCTGTGACAAAGAACCCTACCTGAGGATTCCTGTCTCGCTGGTGTAGTTGCCAGCCTGCCAGCATCTGTCTGATGCATGCTAGAATATTGGCTGAGGTATGGGCCTAGTCCGTCAGGTGCGTGTGCAATAAAGCCCACCTCCACCCTGATACTTGTTCACTAATAGAGCTGTTGCCTGCCCCTGCATCAGCCAGCCCACCAGTGTGCTGCCAAGGAGAGGTAAGAGTATGCAGCATGCATGGCGGTCCAGATATTGCAGGTGAAATGTACACTCCCCTGTGCCTTAGCTAGCAGCGCTTGGATGCGACTGCAACACTGCTTGTACAGGCTGAGAATGACCTTTCTGCTAAATGTGGTTCTGGAGGGGACTTTGTAATTTGGAACTAAGACCTTCAGCAAATGCTTGAAACCCACATTCTCCTCTATCTGCAAGGGCTGGTCATCAAGGGCAATCATTTCCCCAATGCTCCTGGTTACAACTTTTGAGGCTGCCTGCCTCCTACCCCGGGATAGTGTTACCGCACACAACCCATTTCATCCATGGTGAGTTGTCGCTTCTGCCACATGGCAGGGGGCTGCTGGCCTGCTACCTGACTGCTAGAAAGGGCTGAGGGCGTGGGGTGACTCTGCTCCTTTTCAATCACTTTATGCTGCCTGGAAAAAGGGGTCCCCTGATTGGTACTGCCACCATCCCAAGATAGCAGTACTGTTGTTGGGTGTTACATCTTCATATGATGCATCATGCCAAAATTAGGTAGATGTCCCATTTGCTTGCCTCTGCTAATAGCCCTGGCACAGTAATTACACTGAGCAAAACGTGGGTCCTCCATCACTTTAAAGTGGCTCCAGATTGCAGATTTCTTTCGTGATCCCTTCTCTATAGCCTTTGGGGTGGATGCTGGCACTGGAGCTGAAGTAGTGGGTGCACCCTGAGAAGCAATGCCAGGGGCATCAGTCACACTCTGTGCCTGCGCTGAGTGCTCTTCCTCCTCATCATCATCAGTTTCATCTCTCCCCTGCAGCACTGAAGTGGAGGCTAAGACAGGACTAACTAATCCTCCTAAACCTTCTTCAGCTATTACTTCTTCCTTTTCTGATGATGAGAATCCCACACAAGATGATTCTTCATCGGCATAAGAAGCAAACAGTGCCTGTGCTACATTGTCAACGCTAAGTCGAGTCTGCTGTCGCACTGCTGCTTTTGGGTGTCACCATTTTGTCTGGCATGACTTGGCCTCCCCTTCCCTCACCTCCAAAACTACAGGGTCAGAAACAGGTGGTGGCGATGCATCATCTTTAAATTTTATTTTTTTCCCGATGGAACTGCCTGCCCCTCCAGAGATTTTAGATTGGAACAGGTCCCTTTTTAACTTTAATGGGGGACTAGCACTGCCTTTTGAAGTGCCTCCTCTGCCAATCCCAATCACTCGACCACATCTAGCTTTCCCTGACATTATGGATTTAATGTTACTGCCTACTAGGGATTTCTATTAAAAGAATTATTTCCAAAAGAGGCCCACTGGGGATTTGACTTCAGAGAACACTGCTATCCCAATATAGGTGAGTCTGGAAAACTGTCCCCAGACCCCCATGAGGCAAGTGCCTTCTTGGCTTAAAAGAGTACAATAAAAAAAAATGCAGTTAAATAAAAAGCCTGGCTTGCACAGAAGCAAAAACGATGAAATATCTTTTTCAATGGTAATTCTATCAAACTAGTTAGAAATTGAATATATCTCCCACCCACAACACTCAAATCCTGCTTGCAACCTACCCCAGGGGGTAAAATAAGCAGAAAAATGCCACTGCTAGCAGCTTTTCTCAGTAGCACAGAGAGAACGTCTCAGATCAATAAAAAAAGTCGGTCAAAAAAAGTATGGCTAGCTGGTGGCAGCACTGCAGCAAAATCGAACAAATATCTTTTTCAATGGAAAATTCTATCAAAGTAGCTAGCAATTGAATGCATATTTGAGACACTCAGACTAGCTCTGAGTTCAGCCACCTCCCCGGACCACCTCCCCAGACCAACCCCGCTAAGAAAGTGCGTGGCACGCCGCGTGTTTAACGTATAAATAGTGCTGCGTCATCGTGAATAGTGTCACAGAGCACTGAGTGAGAGCAGTCATTGGCCACATTAGAAAAATGCTTAGCTCTGATAGGTTGCATTCTGGTCTCCTTGCCAACCAATCTGACCCACTCTATGACAGGGCTGCGAGGTCTCAAGAAAGGAGGTAGCAAAAACAGCCCGATTTCAAATGGCCGCTAAGAAATCACTGCAAGCCAAAAGAATGAAACTAATATGATACGTTGTATTCGTGGGGGATCGCGATGCAGTTCGCGAACCCACGAATACAACGAATAGAGACTTATGCGTTGCGGACTGCCAATGCATTGAAAATGAATGCACATCCCTAGTGTTTAGTATCAATCCTTTAATTAGAGTAGTATCGTTGATGGGAGGTTCCATTCAAATTCAGACCCTCCTCTTGTGGAGTCTGGAATGACCATCCCACATGTAATAGTATACAACAGCTCCCCAGCTACAGTTAGGAAGGCAGTTCTATGAGTTGTGAACAGTGTTCAGAGATAGAGAGGAGCTTAGTTTTTGTTATTTTTACAGGCCCAGCCAGAGAAGCCAAGCAAATCCTGTTTGGTGGTCCTGGTCGGGATCAGGAAGGGTTTTTACCTATTCCCACCAGACACAACCTGTCTGGTGGGAATTCTCCGTTTGGGCACATTTTTTGGAATTTAACCTTTTAAGTGGTAGAGGCCTTATTGGAGCCTGTTCAACCCCTGGGTCCAAGGAATGAGGAACCCTGGGTCTGGGCAGGTTAGGGAAGACCTGCCCTCCATAACCCTCACTGAGGAAGGGGGCGACAGTGACCTGCTGTAAGGAGACACCCCCTGCATTTTCAGTTTTGTAAAGAATAATTTCAAGAATCAGGAAGAGGTTTTGACTGCCCCTCTTTCCTGCCTGAAGCCCAAAGAACCAGCTATGATCCCATTAGGGATCAAAACTGAGAAAAGGGACATATCTTATTTATTTATTTAAAAGTATTTATTTCCCACACCCTCCAAAGTTAGTGGGGGATTACAAATAAAAGATACATAGTAACATAAGAAATGAAATTTGGACAACATAAATATTAAAATAAAAAAATAATAAAATAAATTTGGGAAAACAGGTATAAATAAAAGGTAAAACCAGGTCCATACAAAAATCAGAGATGAGAGTGAATGAATGTGGTAATCAGGGCATGCATAAGTCTGGGAAGGCCTGGAAAAAAGATAGTGCTTAAGAGCTTTTTTGAAGTCTTTTTTGTCAGAAGTTAGTCTTTTGTCAGGAGGTAACGTATTCCAAAGAATGGGACCTGCAATTGAGAATGCTTGTTCTCTCATTATGGTTAATTGTGTTGCTCTTGGTGACGGAATTTGCAAAAGAAGTTTATTTTTTGATCTAAGGTTCTTACAAAGGGTGTACACGTGTACTGTTGCGGATAACCAGGTGGAGTTATTGTTGTAAATCAAGCTGTGAATAATTGTCAAGGTTTTGTATTGTATTGTACATCTTCTTTCAAAACTAAGAGATTGAGGAATCAACTAACTGTGAGTAAAGGCCAAGCCTAACAACAAGAGGGACACCCATCTGGTGATTCTTTAGACCCTGAGGAGAGAGAAAATTCTCTCTCTGTGCAGAGACAGTACCTTTTTATCTTTGCCAGTTGGAAAATGTAGTTCTGCCCATACAAAGGATGCCCTGCCCACATGGGGACCCTATCTTTCCATGCCCCGGAGGGTAGGACTTCACCCGGTCTGGTGCTAGACATTCCTGCCCAGACTGAGGAAGAAACTGTAACCAGACATTATAGCGTATTGCTGTGGATCAAGAGTCATGCCATTTTCCTAATTGTCAACAGTAAAGAATTATTTTTTGACACTAATACAGCGACTCCAATCTTTATTTGGCATCCCAGCACACACCGTTACCTTAATTATTGCATCACTAAAGGAAGAAAGAGAGAGCTACTACACACCTGGCACTGGAAACTCAGAGGCCTCCTTTTATCCCCAAGTCTATGGAACCTACATCCTGGGAAGGAAGGAAAGTAGTACAGCTAGCTGGGTTCCTGCCCCAAAGAATACAAACTAGTTTATGGTCTCACCCTTGTAGGACTGCACACCGGGGTGGGGTTACAGATGAAATTAAACCATCCTACCACACAATAAAAATTAAATATATGAAAGCGTATTACCAACATGATGATCAGATTTTTATTTCTGGTGCCGATTCCCTCCGTTTTGCTTTCCTTTCAGCACCAAAAACAGCTCATTATCAATGCGTGGGGGAGAGGCAACGCTCGAGCTCTTAAAATGTCGAAATCCCTTCACTGACCCGCATGACAGAGAGACCCTCTCTCCTCCCCCCATTTCTTATTCAGCAAGAGCCTAAGAGGTGACGCAGGAGCCCTTTGCTGCCCCCATTCACCTAGGCGGTTGGGACTGCGCGGGCCCAAGACCTCGGTGCAGGAGGGAGGGAGGAAGGGGACGGGAAACATTGAACTCTTGGTTGCGGCCACTAGCAGCTGGTCCCCGACTTGACGCCACTCCCCTCCTCTCTTTCAACGCTTCACCGATTAAGTAAAATAAATAAATAAATCAGAGCGCTGTCCCCGCCGGCGACAGGACTAAAGAGGCGAGCAGGGCGTCCCTGAGATATGTGTGTCTATGCGGCTTCTCCATCCTCCCTCTTACCTGGGCGGTGGTGGTGGCGCCGCCGCCTCCTCTCCAGTGGGCAAACGATCCCACATCCTTCTCCCTCCCCCCCCCCGATCAGGACCTGCGGCTGGTGATAACTCAGGGTGGGAGCAGCGCTTGCGCAACTGCGCGCGCACACGAAAATCAAACCCCGCCCCCGCCCCTGGAGATGCTGAGCCTTCGAGTCAGGCTGCTCACGCCCTTCAGAGGAGAGGTGCGCGCCCCGGGAATGCGCACGCCCGCTCTCGCAGCGACCAGTAGAGGGAGGTTCGTTCCCACCCCTGCTGCCCCGCCTCGCCCCACACCAGGCGAGCAGTAGTTTGATGGATGCTAACCTCGCAGCCGAGGAAAGAGAAACATAAAGGTATAATTATATTAGTGATTAAATGAATTTCATGTTAGTAAAATTAATTAAATAAATAAATAAAAAAGGCATCATCATCATCACCACCAAACAAAAACCCCTCAACTAAAAGATATAATTTAGAGGGACAGGGATGACGGAAAAGAAAATGATATACCGTAGTTTAAGGTAGTTTCCATTTCTTTCCCTTCCAAATGCCACACTACCCTTTGAAGTGTGAGCAATGCCTTTAAAGGAGTTTGTGTCTGGCAGTGCTGGCACTAGTGTTTCACAGCTGCCACATGATCCACTGCAAAGTGGGAGATTTTAGGCCAGTCTAGGATGTACTCTGGTACTTGCAAAGACAATAACTGGCCAGTTATGGCTTATACATAGTTCTTTAGATGTACTAACATGAATGTCAACAGTTTTCAGTGCCTAAGTGGAGAAGTTTCTTTAAAGTTAAACAATGTAAGATAAACTTAAACAAACAAAAAAAGCTTGCTGTGGAACCAAAAACTCAGAATAAAAGCTTTTTCAGGTACATTCAAAGTAATAAGTCTGTAAGAGAATCAGTCGGACCATTAGATAACCAAAGGGTAAAAGGGGCATCTAGGGATGACAAGGCTATAGCAGAGAGCAGGGCCAGCGCCATGCACCGTGCAAGCCGTGCATTTACACAGGTCGGCAGCCTGGAGAGGGCAGCAGCCTCAGGGTGCCACTGCGCCACAAAGAAGAGGAGAAGCTGCAGGGCTGCAGCAACGAAGAGGAGAGAATTGTAGGGTTGCACAGCGGTTCACAACCCACCATGCAGCAAAAATACAGTGGCAGAGGACCATGTGGCAAAGAGAAGGAGTTGTAGTGCTGCACAGTGAAGAGGAGCCCTAGGAACGCATGACAAAGATGATAGATTTGCAGGGCCGTGCAGCGAAGAAAAGGAGACCTAGGGCTGCTCAGTGGTTCACAACCTGCCACGCAGTAAAGATGATCGATTTCAGGGCCATGCAACAAAGAAAAGGAGCCATAGGGCCACGCAGAGGTTCTCAACCTGACGCACGACAAAGACGAGATGCAGACATGCCAGCTCAAGATGAGGAACTGCAGGACGGCCAGAAGAAAAAAAAAACAAGCCACTGGGTATCTCCCAACCAGCCCCTTAGAGAAGTGGAGGGCCAGGGTTGCTGGGAAAAGCCCTTAGTTTATGTATGAGCAGGAGGAAACCTATGTGTGTCTAAGCTTGTATATGTGTGTGTGCATGCATATCTGAGCATGCGTGTGTATGGTTGTCTGAGCATGTGCGTGTTAGAGGAGGCAAGTGTGAAAGAGGGAGCAGGTGGGTGAGAGACAGAGGGAGCACTGAGACAGATGCAAGCTCTTGAGATGATGGAATAAGAGGTCTAAATAGTAGTAAGTTTTTTTTGAAAAGTAATTTCTTCAGTTTATATCATGAAAGTTTGAGGTATTGAAGCACAGGGTGTTCTCTTTGTGTGTGTGTGTATCTCGAGAAAGAGAGGGATCTTATGCGTATGTGTAAGAGGGAACATGATATGTATGTGTATGTATAGATATATATCTATGAGAGAAAGAGGAGAAAGTTTATGCATCTCTCTCCCACTAATCCACGACAGTCTCAGAGTGAATAGAAATCAAAAGTTTCCAGGAATGGAAAGTGTGAATTATTTTATCCTTATTAGTTTTAATTTTTGGATGCTGTTTGATGTGTGCTGTTTTGAAATATTTTATTGGTGTTTGAGAAATTTAAAACAAATTGTTTGAGATTTTTATTATTGGATCTTCCATTCACCAGTTTTGACATTCTTTTTATTACTATGTTTATACTATTATGATTAATATATTTATTATATTTCTTGATTTTATTGTTTAATGCCTGAGGATTGGTAATTTCTGTTTTTCTATTGTTGCATTGCTTAGAATCTGATTTGTTGCAGTTTTCCTATTCAGTTTTTGCCTGCATGTTTATATTAATGCTTTATGGTTCTTTTTCCTGTATTTGCTGAGGGTCTGCCTGTTGTCTGCATGTGTAATCGAGGAGGGGTATTCTAGCATGTAGTAATCTACAGTGGTTTGGTTTCTTCTATTTTCCTAATAGGAGGTGTATTGGTGTTTTAGGGCCTGGTGAAGGGCTGTTACTTTTTAAAGTGCTGGCAGTTAGTGCTGTTTTGGTGTGGGAGGTTTATTATATTTTAATTGTAATTTACTCATGGCATTCTGAGGGTGAAGCCTCAATTCTGCTGCTCTGTAAGTATTCTGCTGTTCAGTTACCCCCCCTTTCCAAATCCCAGTTTTATTTTCCCTGTTTTATTGTAACTTTCGTTCACACATCCTTGCTTTGATTTACTATGTTTGAATTCTCTCTTTTTACACACTTTGTTAATTGTAAACCGGTTTGATATGATTCCTGTCATGAAAGTCGGTATAACAAAATAATAAATAAATAAAATAAATACCTAACATGCATTACAGTAGCCCTAATGCCATATGGGTTCCAAGTGTCTTTTTTTTTGTAGGATTTTCTGATTGGCACCAAGGAATTGCATGCAAGTACTTACAATATTTTGTTTTACCTCAGAAGACTGTACTTTGAATATTCTTTTTCATGTAAAATCTATTATAAATGCATAATTTATAACTGTACACGTGGAGAGAGCAGGAGGTAGAGGTGCAAGGGTATACAATTTGCATAGGGCACCTAATACTCTTGTACAGCAATGGGTTCCACGGGAGGAGGTGAAGACCCAGAGAGTAGAGGGTAACAGTTTTTAAAATTTGGTTGCTTGAAGGAGCTTTTTTTTGGCAGGCCCAAGACAGAGAACGAATGAAGTGTGTGTGTGTGTGTGTGTGGGGGGGGGGGGGGTGAACACAATAATTGTTCACAAAGGGCAGCAAAAAAGCTAACACCGGCCCTGGCAGAGAGACTAAATGAATTCTTTCCTTCGGTCTTCACTGTGGAAGATGTAAGAGACACCAATGCCAGAAATTATATTTCAAAGATGATGATTCTGCGCAACTGAAACAAATTTCAGTGAAGCTGGAATATGTACTAGTGCAAACTGATAAACTAAAGAACAGCAAATCACCTAGACTAGAGGGTATACATCTAGAATGCTGAAATAAATGAAAAATTAAATTATGGATCAGCTATTAATAATTTGTAAACTATCATTAAAATAGTCCATAGTACCTGAAGCCTGGAGGTTTGCCAATGTAATATCAAATTTTAAAAAGGGCTCAAGGGACGATTCAGAAAACTATAGACCAGTGAGTCTGACATCTGTGCCAGGCAAAATGGTAGAAATCATAAGGAACAGCTTTGCTGAACATATAGATAAGCATAGTTTAATGGGACAAAGCCAACATGGATTTAGCCAAGTGAAGTCTTGCCTCACTAGTCTGCAACATTTTTGAGAGTGTAAATAAACATGTGGATAAAGGTTAGTCAGATGATACAGTGTATTGGGATTTCCAGAAAGCATTTGACAAAGTCCTTAATGAGAGACTTCTTAGGAAATTAAAAAGTCATGGGATAGGGGATTGCCAACTGGTTAAAAGATATAAAACAGAAAGTAGGGCTAAATGGTAAATTTTCTCAGTAGAGAAATGTGAATAGTGGAGTGTCCCAGGTATCTGGTCTGCGACGACTACTTTTCTTAATATATTTATAAACTACCTGAAAATGGGGACAATGAGCGAGGTGATCAAATTTGCTGATGAAAAATTATTCATATTATTTAAGTTGTTAAATCACGAGGACCTTAAACTGGGAGTCTGGGCATGCAAATGGAAGATTAAATTTAATGTGAACAAGTGCAAACTGATGCACTTAAGGAACAGTAACCCAAATTATAATCAATCCAAGATTCCACATTAGGAGTCACCATTCAGGAAAAGGATCTAGGTGTCATCATTGATGATACACGGAAATCTTCTGCTCAGTGTCAAAAGCAAATAGAATGCTAAGGATTATTAGGAAAAGAATGGAGAATAAAACAGAGAATATCAGAATGCCTCTGTACTGCTCCATGGTGCAACCTCATCTTGAGTATTATGTGTAGTTCTGGTCACCACATCTCAAAAAAAGATGTAACAGAATTAGAAAAGGAACAGAGAAGGGTGACCAAAATAATAAAGGAGATGGAATGATTCCTCTATGAGAAAAGGCTAAAGAGGTTAGGACTCTTCAGCTTGGAGAAGAGACAGCTAAGGGGACATATGATAGAGTCTATAAAATGAGTGGAGTGGAATGAGTAAACGTTAATCGGTTTACACTTTCAAAGAGTACAAAGGCTAGGGGGACACAAAGTTATTAGGTAAAACATTTAAAACTAATAAGAGAAAATATTTTTTTACTCAATGCATAATTAAGCTCTGGCATTCATTGCTAGAGGATATGGTTAACTATATTAGTGTAGCTGCATTTAAAAAAAGTTCATAAACAATTATTAAGGTACACTTAGGGAAATCCCCTGCTTATCCCTGGGATCCTGCCAGGTACTTGTGACCTGGATTAGCCAGTAGTGGAAACAGGATACTGGGCTTAATGGACCTTTGGTCTGACACAGTATGGCAAGTCTTATGTTCTAGTGTTCTACTTATAAGCTATAGCAATCATTTCTTTCATAACATAAAAGGCCAGAAGTACTAAGCATTGACCTGTAGATACACAATATGAAAAACCTTTTAGTACATCTGGTCTAAAACTTGAATTTGTTTCAGTATATGATTTAAACCTCATTTACATTGTGAGGGCTGGATTAAAGTGATATGCCCCCTTAGCCAAAGGGGGGAGGGTGTGTTATCCACCCCTCCCCCCCCCATCCTGTGAGGCTGGGAGGGGAGACAATCTCTCCAGCCCAAATCCTCCTTACTTCCATGTCACAGCACTGGCTCCAGATCACAGCAGCAAGTCAAGGTAAAGAAAAATCAATGGTAAGCTTTCAGCAGTCCTCATGCACTGATGGATCTTCCTCTCCCATGGGCTTCCTGATACCAAGGAAACTCATGCATGGGACAGGGCACACGAGGGCTCCTGAAGGCAGCAGGCTCAAATTTAGGCATCAAAGACTATCTGAGGCAAAATGGAGTAGTATCCAAAAGAAAAAACAATTAAGGAATTCCATATAAATATATAATTAATTGGGTTTCTCAGTACAGAACTCGCTCTTCAGATGCACATTTATTTATTTATTTAAAGGTTTTTATATACCGCAGCACGTTCCAAACATCACCTCGGTTTACAATAAACATAATTTAGCAACAAGCTTTACAATAAGTTTCGAAAGAACGAGCATATATTGCATGAGGTAAAAGAACATAGCAGTAAATCAACATATATTACCATTGTAATGGTAATATATGTTGTTGAATAGTGTTTCACATGTTTGAATAGTGAAAAAAGGAGAAAGACCTCATACCATAGTGGGCAGAAGATGGCAAAAACCATCCCAGTACACTCTAATCACTGATTAAACAATCTCCTAAAGTTTTAAAGTTTTTTCAGTTTTAAAGCTTTTTCAAGGGTATCGTGTAAAAAAAATACAAACAGTCTAACTTCAGTTAGTCAGCCTGAGTGACTCACTGCTCTCTTGATTAACAAATGTTGGTCCCTATTCAAACCCAATCACACCACCTCAACACCTTTCCAAGGTGAGTAACTGAGCTGAACTATTCAACTTTTTTACTTAGGTATACACTGCTCCTAGCTTCTGGCTACTTTTTGGGGTTTTGTTTTTTTTTCTTTTTTTTTCAATACAAGCACTCAGTTAGTATTAAATACAAACACTCAGTTCTTTAAAAGTCTGGAGAACACTCAGTTCTGCAGACTTTTAAAAATAAACACACTACCTACTGCTACCTTATTGACTGACTAAAAATACAAACAGTCTAACTTGTTTATTCACTGCCTTTCTGACTATTAAAGGCACAAACACACTAAATCATATTCCCAAATAGTTAACTTTGCCCCAATACTTTTAAAAAAGACAATGTCCCAAGCAAAAACTTACTGATTCCTTTCAGCCACCAGCAAGATGATCCTCTCCTCTCAACAGGGAGCAGCCAATCGCTGCTCCCTGTTGATGTTTTTCTCCCACTTTAGCAATCTCTGCCACTGCCAGCCCAAGCTGGAAATGTGGATATGCTATATCCTCCTCCCAGCTCCTTGCCCATATCAAGATCACCATCGGTGCATCCTGTGCCGCCACCAAGATTATTGCTGCCATCAGCCCAGGCTGGAAATGCTGCAACTTGCTCCTTTTCTCATCACCGTGATCACCACTGCCACCTGTCTGGTTTGGAAATGTGGAAGCCTCATCTCTGCCCCTGAATGTAATCCACTTTGAAATGCCAACAAGCGGAATATAAAAAATTAGATAAATAAATGGCCGCAATCACCACCATTGTTAGCTGCAGATGAGGAGATAGTCAAGGAAATCCTCCATTTTCTTCTTCCTGATGGCTGATTGTTGCATGGAGATGGTGAGTTTTAAAAAGGAGACTGTTTGGAGGAAGAGTATTGGAACAAGTGAGGAGGGGGGGGGGGACAGGACAGGACAGGACATGAAACCAAGAGGATGAATCTGATACACTGGTGTTGCTATTGGAGGTGGGGGAGCCAGGAGTGGCAAGAACCTCACCCCCTAAGAAATGGCATGTAGGATTGAAATTAGGCAGGGAGTTGGAGATGGGGAAATCGGGACTGAGAGATTGAGTGGAACTTGGGGATCAGGAGGACAGTAGCTACTAAGTGATTGGGTGGGCGGTATGTGTATGGGTGTGTTAGATGGGCTGGGGTATGTGACAGGGTAAAGAAAGTTGGGATAGGATGAAGACATGGTGAGAAACTGTGAAGGACCTAGAGAGGCTGGGAAGAGGGTGTGACAAGATGAAAATGAAGGTTGTGGGGAGGAGGGAAAAGGGTTCAGAGAGAAGAAAGAGTTGGAGAGAGCATGGGGGCAGAGGAAGGTAGATGAGAGCTGTGGTTGAGTATGGAAATGGGTTAGGAAGGAGGTGAAAGAGGGGAATGGGAAGCTGGGAAGGGGGTAAGATGGAAATGGGAGACCAAGGAGTGGTTGAAAGACAAAGGGGGGAATAGAAGGCTGGAGAAGCAGTGAGAAAGAGAGAATGGTTGTCTGGGAGGAGCAAGAGTGGGAGATGGAAAGTTGGTAGGTAAGTGAGAAGTAATAAAGAGGAAATTTGAAAACTGGGTGAGAGGAACAGGAGGAGAGGTTAAATCCAGCTGAGTGGATAGAGAAGCAGTTCTGCTGTTTCCTTTTTGACTCAAAAGTGTGGTCCCACCATGGATTGATACAGAAGCAATATGATATTTTCCAGTTTATTCTCTATTCCTTTTTGAATCATTCTTAACATTCCATTTGGTTTTTTTTTGTTTGTTTTTTTTTTTATAGCTGCCATACACTAAGCTGAGGATTTCAATGTATTGTCCACAGTAGCTCCTATACAAAACCAGCTGTCAAGGTTTTGCCTGCCGTGACACCTCCAAACTAGCAGAGGTCTCCAGTGACTTCTGCCCAAGCTGCTCAATCCATCTCCTCACTGGCTACCTGCCTTCTTTCCACCAGGAGGATCTCAGCAAGCTTCAACCCCAGCACTGCCAAAGCTCCTCCTCGCTGCTCACACCATACACAGGTTCCAGACCCATTTAGTCCAGCCTTGTCAGAACCACTTGCCGTTTCATAGAGTCACTCTTGGCTCCTTAACCTGGCCTGTCTCTCTTTTTTTTTCAATTTTTTCTTTATTGAATTTTCATTTAAAACTTTTAAACAACAATTTCAAAGAAGTAATACAGATGTAAAGCATACTACATATAATATGGTTCCATAATCACACACTTCTCTATTACATAACCTATAATTGGGGGGGGGGGGACAAATAATAATCACAAACAGGAGAGAGAGAAAAGGATTTTCTACTGGCCTTCTATATTATTTCCTCCAGTTGTATCTTTATCTAACATAAAAGTCTCCAATTGTAAAGGTTCAATGAAACTATATTTCTTCCCTCTAAAAGTAATAATACAAACGGGTGGATATTTCAGGAAAAAGATTGCCCCAAGGACTAACACTTTAGTTTTTAGAGAGAGAAAGTGTCTCCTTTTGGCCTGAGTGGCTCGAGACACATCCGGAAACATTAATATCTTTTGACCAGAGAAGTTCATATCTCTGTGTTTAAGGAAATCCCTAAACACTTTATCTTTGTCAGCTTCTAACAACATAGAGACAAATAAGGTAGCGCTTTTTTTGTATAATGTCAATTGACTTCAAGGAATGTAGAAACACCAATAGATGAAATATCTGGATTTTCCTCTTCCACCTCTCCAATTTTCTTGGCGAAGTAAAAGACTTTTGAAAAAACAGGTATTTCTTTCTCTGCATATTGCAATATTTCCCTGAAGTATTTTTTTTAACATTTCACTATGTGATAAAAGTCTAGTTTGCGGAAAATTAATTAAGCGTAAATTTTTATATCTCATCATGTTTTCTAAATTTCCTAGCTCTCTATGAATAGAGAGACTATCTTTAATCTGGGCTATCCCAGTATTTTCTAACAATTTAACTTTAGATGTTACTTTTCCCATATCTTCCTTCAAACTAGTTACTTCCTTTCTTTGTTCCTCTATCTGTAATTTATTCACATTAACTATTCCTGACAATGATTCATTCATTTATGAAATATTATTAACAGTAGAGATCAATTTCCATATATCTTTTAGGGTTATATTATCAGGGGGATCTATAGGCCATAACTCTGGCCTCTTTAATTCCCCATGTAGCTAACCCTACCTCAGAAGTCAATAAGTGATTACTTATCTCTCTCCAGGATTTACGCAGTCCCTTCCATTTGGTGGACCACTAAATTCTAACTGCAGAAAACCTTCCGGAATCGATGCTTTAGGTTGTGGAGGAAATGAAGGTCTTTCACCAGGATTAAGGGAAGCAGAAAACTGTTCCCCCCAAAGTGTCCTCTCTTGGTGATTCAATCCGTCTAACGACATGATTGTCCATGGGGCCCCTTGCTGTTATTGGAGATACTGGAAAGGTTTTTACTTTCCTTTTCCTCCCCATAGAATCCTTGAGGAGTATTCAGGAAGCGTTCACCAGCTTTTATACCAACCAACAATATAGGAAGGACGACTTTTCCGACCTTCTCCGGATTAAGCCGGACAAAGCTGCGCGCCCCTTTGGAGGCACATGGCTTAGGCGGCATGCCGGAGACAGCGGGGCGCCGTCTACTGTTTAAATTTATACAGCAGACGCCGGCTGATGACATCAGACACGCCTCTCTTCCGGGTCTCACAGGTCGCACCGTGTTTCTCTCCGGGTCTCAATGCACTCAGGTCAGTCCTTCCCAGAGTGATCTCTTTTAGTCGGGGGCGTCTCTCTCTCCTCTCTTATGCTTCCCTCCTGTCTCTCTTTCTAAGTTTTGTGACCTCTGGGCCTTCCGTTCTCCAGTTCTTAGCTCTGTGGCCTGCTCAGACCTTCCTTGCCTTATGGCCTTCTAGTCTCCTGGTCCTAGCTCTGTGGCCTACTTAGACCTTCCCGGGTCTAATGGCTATCGGGCCTTCTTCTACCATGCCTTCAGCCCTCACTGTTCCTTGTTTACTGTTGTCTTGTCCATTCCTTGTCTAATCTTGTCTGCCTTGCCTAGTCCTGTCCTTGTCTGGTCTTATTGTGTCTGTCCCAGTCCCTGTCTTGCCATTGTCTTGTCTGGATCCCATCTGTGTCTGTACCATGTCTTAAACTTTGTCCTTGGCTTATCTCAAGGACCAGCCTTGCTCCAGTCCAGCCTTGCTCTGCCCACCCAGCCGTGTTACAGACCAGCCCAGCCTGTTTCCAGCCTTGTACAGTTTAGCCCAGCCTTGCTCCTGCTTACCCAGCCAAGCTCCAGACCAGTCCAGCCTGTTTCCAGCCTTGTACAGTTCAACCTTGCCTTTTCCAAGCTTCTAGCCTTGTACCACTCTACTCCAGTCTGCTCATCCACTAAAACCAAGTCCTGCCGCCCCCCAGAACTCAAGGGCCCAATTACAGGGGCATAGGCTGGCTAGGCAGAAGATAATCCCAGCTCCAGCCATGTGGTCCTGCACTGCTCTTGAAAAGGTATTCTCTGTTCTCATCACAGCACCACCAGGATTACGTATAGTAGTTAGAATTATTCTTCCCAATGTACATTCGGCCCCGGAATCGCTACTCATGGCCTCAGGCTCCCACGGCGGGCCCGCGCTCCCCAAACCTCCGGGGACCTCGGCCGCCGCGGGCTCGGCGTTCCCCCGCCTCACCCGGGCCTGTGCTGGCTTCTGCCGGGCCTTCTTCGCTGTGTCGCAGCAGCCGGTGCTCCTCGGCGGCTGGCCCCGCCCCCTAGACGCACGCGCGCGTCTCTGAGCATGATTTAAAGGGGCCAGCGCGGGAAACTGCAAGGGAAGCCTCCGGGTGACGTCAGACGCTGCAGGGTATTTATACCCTGCAGCTCAGCCTAGACTTTGCCTTGCAACGAGGTTCACAGGTTCTCCTGACTCCAGTTGCTGCATACTGAGTTTCCCTGCTCTTCCTGATCTTGATCCTGGTTCGGCTGACGGTGTTTCCTGGCTCCTGACCCTTGGACTGGCTTACGACGATTCCCTGGCTTCTGACCCCGGTTCGGCTTTCGGTGATTCTCTGGCTTCTGACCCCGGTTCGGCTTTCGGTTATTCTCTGGCTTCTGACCCCGGACCGGCTTACGTTGACGCTTTGGCTCCTGACCTCGGACTGGCTTACGGTGATCCCTTGGTTCCTGACTCTGGACTGGCGAACGACGACCCTTCGGCAACTGACCTTGGACTTCACCCGACTTGGCCCTCGCGGGTCCGCCTAAGTCCCAGCGGTCGGGTCCCTACAGGCTCCTCCTGGGGGGACTCCGGCTTCCAGGGTGAATCTCCTGTCCCAGCGGCCGAACTCCTACGAGCTCCTCTCGGGGGAGGATCGGCTTCCAGGGCGAAGATCTCCCCACTACTGGACCAGCTCCGTCGTCTCCACCTTCCTCGCCAAAGCCCTTGGTCGCAAAGGGCTTCCAGAGTTCCTCCTTCGGCCAGTTCCGAGCCTGTCTTTGCCGCCTCCCGATCGGGCCACTGCTGCCACCATCTACAGCAACTCCTCCTTTGGTTCCGATCGGCCCAAGGGTCCACGAATCCAACAATACGTTTCCATATTAAATTTGATCTGCCATGAGGGGGGGGGGAAGTGATTTCATTGGCCTGGACTGAAGCTTGAATTTGACCTCCTGTTCCCCCTGAGCTGTATTCATCATTTACCATCAGCATCGGAAGTATTATTGCCTCCTATTATAAAGATTCTGTTGCCGGAAGGACTTTAAACATTTTTCGTATGTGAAATCACATCCCGAAATGAGTGAGGCTGGAGAAGTGGAGGAGCCAGAAAGCCTAAATCTGCCAGAGTCAGAGAATGAGCAAGAGGATCGATGTTCACAAGCAATTAAGAGCGATGTTCTGACTGGCTCTGAATTCAGAGAGTGATTTTGCGACCTAAGAAGAGGTATGAAAGAAATAAAAAGGAAATACTTGCCATGATGTCTGATCTTAGAGAGGAGATGTCTGAGGTAGGCCAGCGAATTGAAGAGTGCGATACTCGATTGGAGGCTCAGGCCGACATGATAGAAAAGTTACAGAATCAATGTATCAAAAGAAAATGTGGAGATTAGCAAAAAACTGGAGGATCTGGAGAATAGATCCCGACAATGCAATCTCCACTTTTGAGGCATACCAGAGAAGTCTGAATACAGTGATTGTAAAAAAAAAGTGATTTAAAGTATATGTGCGATGATCCTGAAAGAAAGTACTTCAGGGAAGAAACCAGATGAAGCAATGGTAGAGATTGAACATGCACATCGTGTTCTTGGTCAAAAGTTGCCAAACTGGCCCAAAGATATAATTATATGTTTTCATAGCTTTGCTACCAAAGATAGGGTTTGCTCGGTGGCCAGAAAACAGCTTTTGTGGTCTTGGGAAAGTCACGCCGACAACCCTGCACAAATATTTGGAATTTAAATAAATTATAACTTCTCTCCGTAAAGAGGGGATTAGATACAAGTGTTGCGGTCTCCGCCGCTTCCCCTCTGCTAGGACTGAACGGTGCCTACCTCCGCCGCTGGAAACGCCGCGTTCCGCGTGGCTGGGACCCCGGCGGCGCTGCCTGCTCAACGTGGCGGCCGCCATTGCTTGCCCGTCTCTCCGCTGCCTCGCGCACGCGAGGACGCCCACTTTGTGCGCACAGCTCCCGGAAGTCTGGCCCCGCCTGCGCTGATGACGTCACGCCCTAAGGCCAATATAACCGGCGCCCGGACTCCTTCTCTTTGCCTTGCAACGAGGTTCACTACTGCCTAGTAGTTCTGAGTTGCGCATCGTCTGTTCGTTGTTCCTGCCTTTGACTCGCTTCAGCCTGCTGCCTGCCTCTGACCTTGGTTCGTTCCCGACTTCGCTTCTGTCTGCTGCCTGCCTCTGACCCCGGCTTGTCCTCGACCTTGTTCCAGCCTACAGCCTGCTACAGACTCCGTTCCAGTCTACAGCCAGCTACAGACTCCGTTCCAGTCTACAGCCAGCTACAGACTCCGTTCCAGTCCACAGCCTGCTTCAGTTCCAACCGGCTACAGACTCCGTTCCAGTCTATCGCCTGCTTCAGTTCCAGCTTACTACAGACTCTGCCTCAGTATCCGGTTAGCTACAGACTCCGCTGCCGCCCGCTGTCCTGCCATCAGCTGGCCCTCGGCCTGTACAGCCGATTCTCGGACTACCAAATACCTTTGGACTTCCTTTGCTACAGTCCGGCCTAAGGCCATCCCTGCCACTGGACATTCAGCCTATTTCCCAAGTCCCAAGGTTCCAGGACCCTACAGGCTCCTCCTGGGGGGTTCCTGGTTCCCGGGTGAACACTGCCAGCCTGTGGCTCCGCCTCCCGGCCTACCCTGTCATCCTAGGTGGGCTGGCCCAAGGGTCCACTACCTCGCCTGCAGTGTCAGACTGCAACAACAAGTGGCTATATCCATGTGGGTTAGCACTAACGATCAACGGAACGACATCCTGTGTGAAGTATGTGAAGGAAGCGGCAGCAATTTAAAAAGAAACAGACATAACGGTCAAAAATATCCCACCAAATGCTCCATGTGCATCGGCCCTGAGAGTGGACTACCCCCAATGGTAGGGTGTGGGTAAGGAGGGTAGAAGTTTGAGGCAGCAGTCTGGAAAATCTACTTATTAAAGGATGCTCGAAGCTGAGGACATGGGGGTCTTTTTTCCTTTCCATACTACTATTCTCTTAAATAGTTCTCATGATCATGCCTCAGTGTGGGATTTATCTGCAACTGTGTAGAAAAACTGCTGGTTAATCAAGTGACGGGCACTGATATAGACTCAATCACGTGGTTGGACCATGTTCCTGGTTGGATTGATTTGACCATACCATTTGTATACAGGAAAGAGATATTGAAACTTAATGATGCACTATTATCAGATGAGGCATTCTGTATACATGTCTCATCGGAGATTTCTGAATATATAGAGTATAATGACATGGTGATATTTCTCCTTCACTTCTTTAATATCAAGAATGTCTTATAAGATAAAAGAAAGAAAAGAATAGGGAGTCATTGATGACAATTAGTTTTTGGGGTTTTTTTTAGAAAATATACATAAAACAAACACTCTTACAGTCACTTTATAAAATAATATTAAAGGTCAGGTAAACTCTGAACATTGGATCTTGACAGTATCGCATTGCAGATGGAAATTATTAAATTAGATCATTTTGAATAGGGAAATAAAGCCAGCAAGCTGTTAGTGCGTAAATTAAAAAAAGATTAGCTCTTTTTTTTCCAACAAGCTGTTAGTGCGTAAATTAAAAAGATTTCTTTTTTTTTCCACTTTTTCTTAAGCTCAGATACCCAAAATTAAGGATCAACGGGGAAATGTTGACCTCTTTTACAAACATCAGATTACAGTTCTTACAATTTTATAAAGATCTATATAGTATAGATCCTACCATTACAGATTCAGATATTGAAATATATCTTCCAAATGGTAGTCTTCTGACTTTATCAGAGGATAATAAACAGGTGCTATATCAAGAAATTTCAACTTTTGAGATTAAAGACCTTAAATTTAGCAAGGCACCAGGCTCGATGAATTTATGGTGAGATTTTACAAACGATTCTCCTCGTTTAATTATTCCCCTGGTTAATTTGTTTAATTCACTCAGTTGTAAGAAGGTTTAGGGATGCAGGTATCTGCCTGCTAAAGACACTGCCAGCTGCCCTTCCATCAAACTTGTGATCCTAAGACGGGGAAAAGACAACATGAATTCTCCTCAGAAATAGACTTTAATTTATCAGATTTGGCAGGACATAGCATTTAGAAAATAATTCCTATCTCTTAACATCCTGGCCAGTAAGCACCAGTTTTCCCTAGAGAACGTTGTATATCATAGGTAGTTTCACACGTCATAAACCTTAGCTTGCTTAAGATATTAATACTTATGGCTGACTTACTTACTCCTGATTCCAACTTCAGGCGATACCTCTGTTCACCTCTGAAGCAGGTTCCAGCTGGAGAGCTGGAGAACGTGGGCAGGGGAGAGGCTTGCTTCTGGCAGAGCGAGCAGGCCATGCAGGAAGGAGGCTAGCTTCTGGCTCTGGTGCTTGCCGACTGTCTGGGCTGGTTCTCACCCTTCCTTAGCTATGACTCCGTGTCACTCCTTGCACCTGAGCCGGAGTCTCCTCTCTCTGATCACCTGGCCACATCTACTCTTCTCCCTTCTCGATAACGGGGAAGGCTGGTTTGCCTCTGGCCCCCCTTTTGCTTCCAGGGACACCTCAGCACAGGTTCTCGCCTCCTGGGTTTTCTCCCCAGGTTTGCGTCTCCTCTTCCTCCAGAGGTCCATTGCTTGCCTTTTTCCACCTTCTTTCAGGGTGGCTTCCCCAGGAGGTCCATTCTTCCCTTTTTCTTCCTTGCCCCCTTGTCTTATAAATCCCAGCTCATGCATAACCTCACCAGGTTATGCATGGTTGCTGCATTGCAGGTCCTTTTCTCCCCTCCCCGTTACTTCGGGAGGGGTCTTGCCACATCTGTATGCCAAGCTGTGAGAGTATTTTTCTCTGTCTCAGGCTGCCCCTCCAAGAGTAAGGGTCTTTCTGACATGATACTTGCTTAGGATCGTAAGTCCTTGCCTCTCTGTCTGCTTTATATTTGCACAGGAACTGACAAACAGGCACATTTGATAAGATATCCTTCAGTGTATCAGGACAAGGCCCCTTCATTTTCCATAGCGACAAGGTGTTAAGTTCACCTGGGCAAAAAAGTTCCTTCTCTTGCTGACAGCGTCTTTTTGGGGCCTTTCAGAATTTGGCCTGTACATGGCTATTATAATTCATAACTGGTGCATCATTGGTAAACAGGAGAAATCGCCCTACACAGTCATGAAGGGACTTTGCTACCAAAGGCATATCTAGCTGACATTTAATTATTGCAAAACCTGGGCATGATCCTACCATAGACCTATAACACTCCTTAATATAGATCTTACAATATTAGCCAAGATTTTGGCTAACCGATTGAACAAAGTGATTTCTGGGTTAGTTCATTCCTGGTAGAATGGCCGCCAATAATGTGCGTAAAATAGTTGACATTATTTAATGTGTGAAGAAAGAATAAACTGGCAGTACTGTTACTGTCAATATGGAAAAGGCTTTTGATATGGCTCATTGGGCTTTTCTATTCAAAACCTTGGGAAAAATGAACTTGAGTCCCACTACATTAGTTGGATCCAACAGTTATAGAAGCACCCCCAAACCGCTGTAAAATTGTCAGAGACATTTATGATCTTTCGTGGAACACGTCAGGGTTGCCCCCTCTCAACTGCTTTTTGCCCTATTTTTAGAACCTTTAGGTATCCGGATTCATACAGTTTTGGCTATACAAGGGGCATGTATTGGAGATGTGAATTATAAACTTTATCTGCCGACTACTTTTTATTTACTTTGATGGATCTTCACCATTCATTATCAAATGCTGTTACTGAAAAGTTCCAGTTTATTAAAGGTATCGTGGTTTTAACAAGTTTCATGTCATCTACAAAATTTGATTCTCTCACTTGTTCACTTTTCCAGATCATTTATGAATATGTTGAACAGTACAGATCCCAGAGTCCCTCTATTAATGATCATTCTCCATTAAAAAAAAACAAACAGACCATTTAGTCATACCCTTTGTTTTCTTTTACTAGTCTTCTCCATCGCTTGCCCAAAATTATGGAACTCACTCCCCATGGACCTTAGAATGCAATCCAATTTGAAAACATTCAAAAGAGATCTGAAAACTTGGCTGTTTTTCAAAGCTTATAATGAAACCCTAACTCTCACAACATCATCTCATCAACTGAACTCTCAAATGATATGAAAACATGCTCAATTACCAAGTTCAACCTATCTCTGAACCATCTCCAGCTGAGAACATAACCTTTCCCATACTTTTTATTTCCTCACTCCTCTTTACCTTACCTGCTATACCTTATCTGACTGTACATTGACCTTATTTGTACCCTGACGATATTCTCTGTTCTACTTATTCATTTCTCCCTTTTTGTTATTTGTAAACTTTCATATCCCTTGTTTAAATATGTAAACCGTTGTGATGGCATTACCGAATGACGGTATATAAAACTTGATAAATAAATAAATTCATAACAGGACACCAATTCCTTTCCAATGTCCTTTTTTTTTTTTTCTTAGCTTTTTATCTACTTAAAACAATATTACAAGGTCAAACCTAACCTTGTACAATAACACAGGAGAAACTCAATATAAGGTTCCATTCACCAACTCTTAACTCCACAATATTCTCTCACTAAAAGAGAGCAGAAAGCAAGAGGGGGAGACAAAATCAAGGGAATTTAACAAATAAGCAAGAAAAAGAGGTATTAGCATGAGAAAAGAATATCCTGCAGTACTTATAAAGCATCTCTCAGAAATTTCAAAGGCAGATGACTCAAGAAAATCCATCAGGTTCAAATCCTGAGTGGAGGGCCGATTAACTCTCTGCCTAAAAAGCAGAAAATACACTTCATTAAATGTGGGAATATTATCAGGTAGAATATGTCAAGTCTCAATCATATATCAGTGTCATTTTAGGCCCCTCTGCCATCACTCTTTGAAAATGAAGAAACTTTAAATTGAATTTTTTTGTGGAAGTTTTCCACAAATTCTAACCTCAGATTTAAAGTCCCAGGTTCTTGGATAATCATAGAGTTCAGAGTCTGTAAAGCAGTTATATTTATCCTCCAGTTCAGAAACTTTAACAGTTACATCTTGAAATTTAGAAACTTGAGTAGATTCTAAGGAATCCAGCCTTGATGACATTGTATTCAACTTGGCAGAGTTTTCAATGAAAGAATTTCCAAGCTTGTAAATGATTTCCCATAGGGAGTTTAGGGTCACCACAGTCAGCTTAGTAATGGCAATAAAATCAGCTCTGGCTGAGAAAGCCAAAGTATGGCATGATGACAAAGATTCTCTCTGAGTGCAAGATCATAGGACTCACCAGACACTGCTGGATCTAAAGAGCATGCACAACCAGCAACCTTCTGATGCAGTTTCAGCAAACACCTCACCAGGCTGCGCCTCTGCGGTGCCCGAATGTTGAAGAGCATGCTAAGCTGGTGGAAGATGCTCATTTAAAGGGCTCAGGGAAACATCATCCCCAGCAGCAGAAGGCACTCCCCTGTTACCACCACACCAGGGTCTGACCCCTCCACGGCAGGAGAGCTATGAACTCCAGAATGGAATGATGAGCTAGAGTGAGTTGGGTCTCGGAGGTATATATACTAACTCAGTGATGGCAAACTCCAGTCCTCGAGTGCCACAAACAGGCCAGGTTTTCAGGATATCTAGAATGAATATGTATGAGATAGAGTTGCTACAATGGAGGTAGCACATGCAAATCTTTCTCATGCACAGTCATTGTAGTTAGCCTGGCCTGTTTGTGGCACTCTAGGACTAAAGTTCACAATCATTGCTCTAACTCTTCCCTTCCTTTTTGGGGGCATTTTCAACAAAGAAAAATTGTAGCTCAAAGCAAGAGTCCAGGGAGTCCGTGGCTCATTCATGCCGCCATCTTGTCTTCCCCCTACTGTTTTAATTTCGTGAGCAGCCCTTCATGTACTTTGTCATGATTTCTGAAAATCCAAATCCTCTTTTTCAGGCACTTCAAAGCAGATTACGTTCAGTAAATACCTCAAGTACCTGAATGTAATCCCCTTTAAAGTGCCTGAAAAAGCGGAATATAAATATAAATTGAAATTGAAAAAAAGTATCAACCAGCTTACCTTTATATACATGTTTATTTACACATGTAATAAAAAAAAGTTACTGGATTTGTAAGGCAAGACTTCCCTTTACTTCCCTTTACTAAAACCATTTTAAATCTTCCCCATTAAGCCTTGTCTATTTACCCCCATTAAGCCTTGTCTATTTATCACCATTCACCCCCCCCCCCCCCTGTCAGCAAATAAAGAAAAGTGAAGCAAGAGTTTCGTGCTGTTGATCCTGTTCGCTGTTCTTGAACTTCCATTACTTCAGCTGACTTATGGCTATTTCCCCACTATATGCTCTGCATAAATCTTCTACATTTTAGCGCAAAAACGGCGTAGTTAATAGTTGGGACAACTAGAATTAAAAGAGTAATCTGGTACGGGACTTTGAAAATCACAGCTCACTGAAAAGAGTCGCCTGAAGGTTCAACTACACTAGAACGTGAACTGTCGAACGCTAAGAAACCATGATGGGCACCTCTCACAAAGCAAAGCATCCGTTCCGCTCTCTCGGCTCCAAATGCAGCGAGGCGCTAGTCGCTCTCTCCCTTATAGGAATCCCGCGGATTCTGCGTAATTTGCATACCAATGGAAGTAACACGGGCGGCCCCGACCTTGCTGTACCTCTTTCAGGACGTGACGGCACCCGCGGGGGGGCCTTCTCATTGGTGGAGCCATGGTTAAGGGGTGGGGTCAGGTGGCCGGCTGCTGACAGGGAACTGACGCTGTTCGTCTTTGCAGAGGCCGCTGCTGAGCAACGGATAACATCAGATAGAGGGAGACGGCCTTAGTTGCCCGGGAATTTGGTTGGGGCCCACCGAATGCTCCATTATTCCCGCGGTTGTCGGTTCTGGTACGCTCCGTCGTTCTCGGGGTTCGGTTCGGGAATTCCCCGTTCGGAGTAGCTTTAGCCCCTTTCTTGGGCTCGCGGCTGACGATGACTTAGGAGGGCAAAAATGGAGAAATATGCTAAGGTGAATAAGATTGGGGAGGGTTCCTTCGGAAAAGCAATCCTGGTCAAGTCCAAGGAAGATGGTAAGCAGTACGTGGTTAAAGAAATCAATATCTCCAGGGTGAGTACTGCAAGTTTAAGAGCCGTGCACTTTATTTGTTTGCCGCATGGAGAAAAATGTGACTTTTCATTTATGCGGGCTTTTCTTTAATTTGTAGATGTCCAACAAAGAGAGGCAGGAGTCCAGGAAAGAAGTTGCTGTATTGGCCAATATGAAACATCCAAATATTGTCCAGTACAAGGAGTCCTTTGAAGGTCAGATATCGCATGTAATTAGGAAACATGTATTATTGATAAATGTATTTTAAATATTGCAGGAGCTGTATAGGAAACTTTTTTTGGTAGACTCCTAGAGCAGGAAATCTACCATAGTTGTAAACATAAATTATAGTTACAAATCTGCCGCTTTAATTTAATACCCGATTTACAGTTTAGAAATTATAGTAGTACTGCAGTCAATAACATACGCATCCACACACCCACCTTCTGGAAGGATTCATACAGAATCCCTTGCTTAGTCTGTTTTGGAGAAAGTTTTTCCTTTTTAAGATTCCCATGCTTATTTATTAGCTTAACAGTCTTACGTAGTAATGTTGTCTCTTTTTTTGGCCTATGTCAGTGTTCTTTTTGAGGTTGAATATTTTTATATTGTCACACTTTATGAAATAGATGGCCATCTTTTATCTGGGCCACACCCTGTTTGTAAAACTTCTTAAATCCATTGTTGAGATGCTCATGCTAACTTGGTAATTTACATTTATAAAATATCTGCAGGGAATATTTTATAGCAAAAGTCTGGAGAGCTGTCATTACTCTACACACAGTTTTGTATGACATTGAGTCAAAATTATGTAGTAAATTGAAAGTGATGGAGAATATTTAATTTGTTTTGCAAAGCTGTGTCTGGCCTTTTTGTTTCTCTCTCTTTCTATTCTTTTATCATAGTATGTTTTCTTTTCAGTCTCTTGAAACTGCTGGCTTGGCATTGTTTTGTTTTTTTTCTGTCCTTTCTGCCTCTTTATCATTTTTTTTATTTTCCAAACCAATCTTTCTCCATTTTTGCCTTTTCCTTGTTCCCTAGTGTTTTTCACAAATGTTTCATTGTTCTTAGAAAATTCTTGTTTATTCCCTTGTTTTCCACCACTATGGCTATGTCCTATCCCTAACCAAGTTTTTTACATTCTTTTCCAGTTTTTTCCTTCCTGTCATTTTACTTTCTTGAGGCTGCATAATCTTTTAAATCACCCCTTCTCTCTAGTTTGGAGCAGTGAGAAATGCACCTTTGCCTGCTTTTCATGCATGAGATACTTCATGACTTTGCTTTTGAAGCTGCACTGCTCAGGTGCAGGTGTGGGAGTTTCAAAAGTGGAAAACCACAATCACAGTATCTTGTAGCAGAGAAACTGACAGGCTGATGCAATTGTCAGTGTTGAACTGTGTTCTGGTTTTCAGTGCATGGTTTTAATGCACAGATTACAATTTTTTAAAATTCCAGATGCAGTATCATATATTTTAACTTGGGAAGATGGGGGGGTGGCGGCATTATTATACAGATAAACACACAATATAGGGTTGGGAGAAGAGTGCTTATCTGGCTAAGAGTGCAAAGTAGTACTCACACTCTTGGACGTGCATTTTGTGAACATAAAACTCTTTGCTGCATCGGCAGTAAAATTTACGCTCTCAAAATGTGTTTTGAATGCACTTTTCTGCATCGGCCTGTGAGAGAGGTGTGTGTGTGTGTAGATTGGCTTCTTCTCCAAATTGTTGGTTTGGAGTGAGAAAGGGAGTAAGAGGTGATGGGTAGGGACTGTGGGAAGTGTTGAAAGGGGTGAGGCTGCATGGACTGAGTATAGGAACATGGATATGAAGGTTGAGGGGATGAGACTGCAGAAGAAAATAATTGGTGGGAAGGGTTAAAGTAGGGGACAAAGCATGGGCATGTGGACTTAAGTCATAGGAAGGGAGGGATGAGAGGTGGTGGTCATGTGGCAGAAAGAGAAGCAATTTCTCCTTTCCTCTTGCCAGCTGATGGCTCCTGGAGTGAGGCAGACTTGTATTGCAACTGTTATGCAAACCGGGGGAAGAGGGAATTTGATGTTTTTTACTGCAAAATCTGCAGTCTGTATATACACTTAGATGTGCATTTATAAATGATCAGTACCCCAGTGCCATGATTTGCTTATCCACTTACTCAAATATGAGTTTAAGTAGGAGTCAATTTACCAAAAAGAAGCTCTCTTCTATGTTGGAGGGAGAGAGAGGTAGGGTCTCTTAGAAGGGAAGGGAATGTGTGGGTATAAGGGTGTTGTTGTGGGCAACGTTTCCTCTAAGGTTTGTAAAGATACGTGTGCAAAATTGTTCTTTTGTGCAGCTTTTTATAAGCCGTGAACAAATTTTATGCACTATGAGTTGGTATAATACAAATAATATCAGGATTTCTTATGCATACCGTGTTTTGCTGTGTGAGTGGGGTTCATGACCTGTGTGTGTATGCACATGCACATAGCTTAGAGGGAACAGTGGTTGGGGATAGGTGAAGAAGTGGCATTTTATTTTGCCTGCTGTTATTTTTTTCTGTTTATTGCTCTGGGCCAAACTGCTGGAATAGTGAGAGTGGAGAAGCCTTGTTGCATGCCGATCTTGGTGACTCTTTTTTTTTTTTTTTTTTTTTTTTGGGGGGGGGGAGGGGGGGAGAGAGTTATTGTGTGTTTGGTAAGATGAATGGACACAGATCCATTTTATATAATTCTTTCCAATATCCCTTATATTGGAAAGCATAAAAAGGACATGCTAATTCTAGTGATAATTATCTGGAAAAATTTAGTAGTGTATCATCAAAATATAGAGGGATCTTCAGTGTGTATGCGTAAGGCAACAAAAATCTGTATACATTTATACCTTGAACTTCAGACTGATAATATAGAAGGGGTTTTTTGTGTTCAAATATTTTTAAGTTAAGTATACAAATACAGCGAAAGAAAAATAATCAGAAACATACAGAAATACAAAGAGAAAATCAATTAAAGAAAATGGTCAAGAGAATGGCATAATAATTTTAACAATAGAAAGCACATTAAATGCTGCTGGCAGGTGGTGACGAAAGAGTCGCAAAATAGTCATCCAGAGGTTTCCATACCACAGACCAAGAGGACAAACATCAAAATTTAACAGCAACTGCCTTTTCATATTTACAATACATGCAGAGTGTGTTCCACCAGCAATGTTCACTGAATAGAGCACTAGTCTTTCAAAATGATAAGATCAATTTAACAGCTAGTAAAAAGACTAAGAACTTCCTGTGTGGATCAGAGAGGAAAAAAAAGCCAAAGCTCGAAATATAACTATTCCAGTGGTTAGGGAGTAGGCCAGCTCAATATAGCTTCCATGTGGTCTGCACTGTTCTGTGCATGATAAAGAATGAAGATTTGGTTAAACTGGAAGATAGTGAAATACATAATGAAGTACCCCAGAAATGTGACCAATCGACCTCCTCATCCAGACAATCAACTTCAGTAAGCCACATGTTCTAAAAACCTTTTAAAACTGGAAACTTTCTCATTTTTATAGACTTGTAAATTCTAGAAGCTAAATGACTCAAGGGGCACTAGTATAGAAGTTTTAATAGATGCTGCAAGTGTGTGTGTGTGTCCACTATTCTTTGAGAGATGTTGAGTTGATTGACTAAGAGCATCATGAAACTCTGCTGCAGTATTTAATTGCCTTGGTTATTGCCTGTGTGTCTCAGCTTGCAGATTGGATCCAAAAGCAAGCCTCTGAAAGGTACGCAGGTATCTCACAAGATGCAGCACTATTAGGAAGACTGTACAGGGCCCCTGGTCTCCGGCAATTCCTCTGCCATGGTAAGGGCTGCAAAACCTTGGCCCTTGCTGCAGAATAGGCCAAGTTTGGCCAAATTGCCACAGGAGACAGGGGGCTGGATCCCACTAAGAAGAGAAGTTTGGCTTTCACTTCCTCTCTCTACCCTGGAATAGAAACCTCATTGGTGGCCACTGGAACAGAACATTACATCCCTTCTGGTGCCATCCCCTCCATGTCAGGAAAGATGAGGGGGAGGACTGCAGCCTAGTGGCGTCTTGGGCTGCGACTTCCTCCTCTGATGAAGGAGCATGAATGGTATGCTTTTGAGCTATGTGGCTCAAAGCGTGACTTAGGCTCCAGCAGTGGAGGAGGATGTGGCTCAAGATGCTGCAAGGCTTCAGCCCTCTTCCTCCTCTTTCTAGGCAGGAGTCAAATTACTGTTCTGCCGTTGCCCCTTGAGGTCAAATCTAAACTGGATGAGGAGAATTTTTTGCAAGAAAATTTAATGTCTGTTTCTGAACATGTTTCCGTGTCTTGATGGTTTTACTGCAGATTTTTTAATAAAAATGTAGTGACTTTCTTGATCAGCCTCTACTGAAGCTATTTTATTCGCTGTTATTATCTCTAAGCTTGCCTGCTTCTATAAACCTGGCTGGGTTACAGTCCTTCCTAAACCAGATAAAGATTCTACACTTTGCAGCTCTTGTAGGCCTGTTTCCCTTCCAAACCTAGATTTGAAAATTCTGGTGAAAATTTTGGTTACTCATATGGGCTGGGTGATTCTGGAGTCGGTGGATGAAGACCAATCTGGTTTCATTCCTGGGAAGCAAGCAACAGATATTGGGAGGATCTTAAATTTGGCTGCTGCAGAAGGAGAACATTTCTGCTGTTCTTCGATCAATTAATACTGAAAAAGGCTTTGACCATGTGCATTAGCCTTTATGTTTAAAGTTTTACAGAAAATGGGACTGCGTCCAAATTTTCTAACAAAGCCATCATTTAGGCGTTTGGCCTCATGTGGAGGCCAAACACACCAGCTTTATAAAATGGAGCTGAGACACTTGTGTGAGGTTTACCAAGATCCTTTATTCTCTGCGCACCCTTCGAAAACCACTCTTGTCTTTTGCCTATACAATACAGTATGGCTGTAACACAACTAATAGTAATGGAAGTTTGTAATGAGCATATAATGAAAATATGTAATAAGGGTTTATAATGAGGGTATATCAGCAAAGCAATAATATTTATAGTTATGCACAAGAACACTTCCCTGAAAACTTGGTCTTCAGCAAGTCAGCAGTGCTCTTCATGAGTCTGCGGGAGGACACAGCACTGTAAGTACAGTGGTCAGAAAGCAGGAGTTAGGTCTGTGCAGATTCCAGCATCAGAGCAGGTAGTGGAGTTTCTTTAGGGACAGCTATAACTTTTTCTGGGGATTTTTCTCCAGAAAGTTGTTTTTTTTGGGTTTTTTTGCGTCGGCCCTCTGTGCAATCCAGAGGCCTGAGGGGATAGGGGATGCCACTCTCCCCAGGGGTTCTTCCTCCCTCCAGGGCCCAGCCTGAAAGCCAGGTGCCTAGTAAATGCCCCAAACTGCTTTGGGGCACTGTCTGGGTATTTGGAGCTGGACACCCCCCCCGAACTAGGTTGAGTCTGCCAAATGTGCTTCACTGGAGGAGGGTGAGCTTTCCTCTCATAAGGAGAATCTGGTATTCATTTTTTCATTGGATGAAATTTCTGCACTGCTTGATCAAGTGGTGTCTTTAAGAATTCAAGATCCTAAAGTAGAACCACCAGTCTGGGATCCAGTCATTAAATAGACCAAGGCTTTTCCCTTTCACTCTGAGATTGAAGAAGTGGTGCTTTTGGAATGGGAGTCCCTGGAGAGTGACCTCAGGATAATAAAGAATATTTTTTAAGCTATATGCACTTCCTCAGGTGGCAGTACTGTGTGTTTATTTATTTCACATTCCTCCAGTGGCTGTTTTGGTCACAGCTGTTAATAGAAATACTACTGTCCCAGTGAAGTGCAACACATCCTATCTGTATAATAGAAAAATTGAGCTTCCCCTGAAGCATGTTTTTCCTAATCATCACTGGCAGTACAAGTTTCATTTTGCGGTGGCATAGTGGCACATGCTCTCTTGTATTGGATCCCAGTGAGCAAGGAAGCAGACAGCTTAGAGGTAGCTGCAGCCTTTCTAGCGAATGCCCTCTATGATCTCCTCAGAATTTCTGTCTGGTCCCTAGCTTCGGGAGTAGCGACTCAGACGTCTCTGTCTCCACATTTGGGTGGTGGATGAGTGGTCCAAATCCAGACTGTGTAAACTCCTTTTAAAGTAGACTGCTGTTCGGAGAATATCTTGAGCAGCTGGTGAAAAATTTTGGACATCCAAAACCTAACAAACTCCCTGAAGAAAGAGGGGGCTCCTTTTATCATCCTGGCAGAGGTTGTGGTAACTTGCAACTCCAGACATTTTAGACCTGTCAAACAGGAGTGTGCTTTCCTCTCCTGACCTAAGGCAGAACTCAGTCCTTTTGAGGATCTAGGAAGTCACTGCCTTGACTCTTCTAATTCCACGGGAGACTGTTCTGTTTCACAATGAGGGGCAGCAGGTTCACTCCCTATGTCCTGTGGGAGGTCACCTACAACCTTTTTTTTTTTTTTTTTATTTTTTATACCAGGAGTGGACCTACATATTGTCAGACTGGGAGGGTTTATGGATTAATCGTCTCAGTTATTCTCTAGAGTTGGCTGCCCTCATCTCAGATGCTTTTATGGTATCTCCATATCCTTCAGCTTCCAAGCATGCCGCAGTATGGACTGCTTTCATTAAACTCCGTCTGTTATGGTATTCTGGGTTCAAACCAAACTCACTCGTACATTCACTTTGAGTTCATATACTGCAAATCCAGGTACTTTTTAATAGTAATTTTATGTGAACTATTGTTAAGTGAAAGGATGATAGAACAGAGATAAAATAAAGGTAATACAGAAGAGTTGATTACAGATAATAGCAACTACTACCATACCTAAAATGTGTGTGTATGTATGTGTATATATATATAAAGGCTCAAGAGATCAGTTTATCCTGTAACTTCTGGAAGTCTGAGGTCTATGTTGATCTCATCCCTTATAGATTTTTCACTTTTATCCAGTTTGTATGGTGGTTAAAATTGGCAGTGGTTTGAAGCAGGCAGGATTTATGACACCTCCCTCTCTATGTTCTTATCAACTCCGAACCTTTCTGTTCCCAGACCCTGTTACTGCTTTGTTGCTTGCATTCCACCCCTGGGAATGTCTGGCAATTTACAAAGAGTCCAAGATACTTGCCTGATCGTAAGCATTTTTTAGCATTTAACAATCCAAAACAATAAATATGAGTGCCCCGAGAGGTTGGCCTGTGGCTTTCAAACTAGTCTCAGTTCTTAATACACAGATAACGCTCATTACAAATGGGCTATAGTTCCGGTTCCTCCAGCCAAACAGAATCGTGGGTGATATTTCATTTACTTGTGGTTCTAAAGAAAGACAGTGTTATGCCTCTTACCTCCAAGCACTTCCGGCATAGCTTCCTGGATCATGCTGCATCCAAGGGCTATTTATACAACTCTACACCCTTGAGCTTATTTTATAGGCTCTGCAGCTGGGATTTCCTGGGGCGCTGACTCATGACTAGGTATATAAGGAAGGCCCCCTGCAACCAGCCAGTGCCTCAACAGCAGGTCCTTCTGCTTGTCATCGGTGCTATGTTGCTATTGTCCCAGCCTTGGCTTGCCTTGTTCCTGTTTTTATCTAGCCTTGCCCCTGCCCCACCCTACCTTGTTCTTTTGCCCAGCTTTGCTTTGCCTTTCTGTCAGCCTTCCTTGGACTTGTCTTCTGTTGCTGATCAGAAATATCTTTTGACCTTGCTTGTTTGCTGGCTGCCTTGTCCCCTGCCTGGACACCAACCTTGCTAGTTCTCTGCCAACCCTGACCCTAGCCTGTTCTCAATGCTGTCTGTACTCCACCGGCCCTGATGTCCGCCAGCCTAGGTCCTATCTGACTCCTCGACCCAAGGGGGAGGGGACTGTCCAGGAGGAAGAACTTGGCCTTCGGCATGTCAGCCACTGCCTGCTAGGGCCTGGTCTATGTTCACATGCCCCAGGCTGCGTCAACCTTGCAGCAGCTCAAGGGCTTGCATTCCCTGGTGCATGACAGATGGTTTATTCAGGCCTATTTTGGATCTAAATGGCATAAATAGCAATCTCCATATTTCACACTTCAGAGAGAGATTCCATTCTATTAACAGTGCCCATCCAGACAGAGGACCAGCATTGCTGCACTGTTCAATATGTTTTGACTTAGTCACAGTGCAGCAAACCTTTACGAAGGTCATCGTAGTTGTGGTAGCATTTCTAAGGAGAGAATGCATTCTGGCTCACCCTTATCCATGTGATTTGCTTATTAGGGCCAAGTCTTTCAAGGAGAGGCTCCAGGTATCCTACAGAATAATTTGTGTCTTAGAAGGCTTGGACTGATCCATTTTGCGAAAAGCAAACTCCATCCTATCAATCCTTGGAATATCTGGGAGCAAGGTTTGATACAAAGGTAGCGAATAGGGAGAGTTTATTTGACTGCAGAGAGTCTCCAAGCTCATTCATCAGTACTGGAGATTCTGAACTTGGAGATTCCTGAGAGTGAGGGATTATTTCCAGCTTGTCTATTTTGCAGCCATGATAGACATGGTGCCCTGGGCCGGTGCACTGGGCCAGGGCCCACTTGAGACCTCTTCAGTCCTCTCTCCTGGCTCAGTCGTTTCCACATTCTCATGATTACGAATTCCCTTTTCCAAAAGGGTGAAGTCCAGTTTATTTTTGGTGGTCTGACCCAAAGAATCTGTTAAAAGGTGTAAGTCTGGACCCCATCTCGTGTATTCTGATTATGCCGGAGGTGAGTTTGATGGACTGGAGAGGCTCATTGTCTGATCATGTAGCCAAAGGTCTGTGGTTTTCCAGGAAGAAGCTTCTTGATCCATCAGCAATTTGGAAACCAGGGCAATCAGACTGGCCTTTTTTCATTTCCTTCCTCTGATAAAGGGGAAGTCTGTCAGAGTGCTTTCCAACAATGTGACAGCAGTGGCATATGTGAACAGACAAGGCAGAATCAGAAATTTATCAATATCCTAGGAGACAGATATCCTGTTTCCTTAAGTGGAAGAAAATCATCTTCACTTATTAGCAGCTCATATTGCAGGTAAGGAGAACGTTCAAGCAGATTTTCTGAGCAGAAATCTCTTGGATCCAGGTGAGTAGGAACTCAGCCAGGATGTGTTTCAACAAATTGTTTCTCGGTGGAGTTTGCCTCACATGGACCTCCCGGTAACCCACAAGAATGCCAGTTTCCTGTGTATGGGTTTTTTTTTTTTTTGGTCTGCACAGGAAGTTTTGATTCTGAGAGTACAGATCTGGTATAGCTTTGACCAGAGGGAGACCTCCTATACGTGTTTCTACCTTGGCTGCTGATAGGCAGGGGTGTAAATTGAATAGAAGTGGAGAAGATTCAGTTAATCTAGTTGCTCCAGATTGGCCCTGATATGCAGATCTAATGAGAATGCAAATAGATCTCCTGTTTCTGGTCGCTCATGGTTTTCTGATGCAGAGTCCGTACCAACATAGTAGTGACGGCAGTAAAGGACCAAAATGGTCCATCCAGTCTGCCCATCAAGCTTCTTATGGTACTATCTGCTGTGCTGTGCAGGTTACCTCTAAGTTTCTCTTACTGGGTGATGAACCTTCTTGAAACTTCATATAGTGCTGCTTGGCCATAGAAGTATCCTGTGCTTTTTCCTTTGTCTGTGTATCAGTACCCCAGATCTGAGTTGGTTGCTTTTGAATACAATACCTCTTTCTACCCCACACCCACTGTCAAAGTGGAAATTGATGTTGACAGTTGCATCAAAGGAATCAAGTATATCCATACCTTATGTTAAGGGTAGTAACTGGCGCTCCATGAAGGTTAACCCCATGCTTATCAGTTTCCCAGATCGTAAAAGTGGGGGACCTTGGTTGTTGTCTGAATCCGATTGCCTTATTCCCTCTGTGGAAAGCAATGTTGCAGATGCATCAGGGCTTATTGGTTAAGGGCCGTAATCCCCATGCTTTCTGTTAAGGGTAGTAACCGCCCCACCAGCGAGTTACTCCTATGCAGTATTTTCTTCATTTCCATCCTCTAGCGTTTAGGGATCCACAGTGTTTATCCCATGCCTCTTTGAATTCTTTGACTTTTTCATCTTCAATATCTCCTCCGAAGGGAATTCCAGGCATCCATCACCCTCTCCATGAAGAAATATTTTCTGATGTTGATTCTGATTTGTCCGCCCTAGAGTTTCATTTCATGACCCCCTAGTTCTGTTGATTACTTTCCAACAGAAAAGGCTCAGTTTATGTATCATTAAAACCTTTCAGGTATCTGAAGGTCTGTATCATATCTCTCCTGCACCTTCTCTCTCTTCCAGAGTATACATATTTAGTTCCTTCAGCCTCTCCTCCAAAATCTTCTGATACAGAACCCACACCATTTTGGTTTCCTTTCTGTGGACCGCCTCTATCCTGTCTCTATCCTTTTTTATATATGGTCTCCAGAACTGAACACAGTACTCCAGGTGAAGCCTCACCAAGGACCATCATCTCCTCCTTTTTTCTTACAGGTTATTCCTCTCTCTATGCAGCTCAGCATTCTTCTGGCTTTAGCCTATCGCCTTTTCATATTGCTTCGCCATATTCAGATTGCCAGACACTATCACTGCAAGATCCCTTTCTTGGTCTATGCACATCAGTCTTTCACCCCCTGTCTTTTGGATTACCGCATCCCAGATGCATTACTTTGCACTTCTTGGCATTGAATCCCAGCTACTAAGTCTTCAACCACTCTTCAAGCTTTCTTAAATCGCTTTTCATTCTCTCTACTCCATTAGGCTTGTTCACTCTGTTGCAGATCTTAGTATCAACCACAAACAGACAAACTTTATCTTCTGTCCCTTCCACAATGTTGCTCACAAACATATTGAACAGAACCGGTCCCATTTCTGATCCCTTTGGCACGCCTTTTAACACTGTTCTCTCTTCAGAGTATATTCCATTTACTATTACACATTGTCTCCTATCAGTCAACCAGTTTATAATCCATGCCACCACGTTGGAGCTCACTCCCAAGCTTTTATTTTATTCACAAGTCTCCTGTGTGGGACTGTATCAAAAGCTTTGCTAAAATCCAAGTAGATCACATTGAGCACTCTTCCTCAATCCAATTCTCTCTTCATCCAATTAAAAAAAAAAATAAATCAGATTTTTCTTGTACGTACCCTTCCCTCCAGCAGATGGAGACAGAGAAGTTTTTGGCAGACTCTGTCCTATACCCCTTGGTGCCACCTACAGGCCATCAGTATTTCTCTGTCTCCAGCAGATGGTGGAGGTGCAAAACCTAAGGTCTGTACTTAGTTAATGTAAAAAAAAAAAAAAAGACAGGGAGATTGATAGGAATTCTAGCTTAGTTCTTTAAAAAAAAAAAAAAAAAAAAAAAAAAAAAAGTTTTCAGGTGAAGAGTATTCCTTTCAGCCTCCCAGGGGGTTGCCAGGTCCTGAGGGGGACCATCCCCCCTGGTACTTGAGGTAGTTGAGGCTAGGGATGAAGGGCCCTATTGCTGAGTCTGAACAGCCCTCATTCACCCCAGGAGGACTAGGACTAGGGCAAGTTTATAAAAAAAAAAAAAAAAGCATCTTTATTTTTTGCTTACTCGGACTCTCCCTTCCCTTGCTATCTGGCTGGTCACCGCTGCCGGACTTTCGCCGCCGATTTCCACCTTTCCCAGAGATTTATTTATTTTTTATGCCCTTTTTCTCCTCTTCAACGATGCCGCGAAACTCTGTCTGTCAGGCGTGTGGGTCGGCGCGCGCGAGTTTCGTGCAACAGCCTTTGTTCGTCTTGTCTCTCCGGCGGGGGAGGGAACTTCCTCAGCTGCCAGGGACACCCGCAAAGGCTCTGAGGAGCTTGGGAGACCACGGCCCCTTTCTCCTGATCCGTTAACGCTGAGCGCAGGAACGGAAGCCATTTTGAGTACCATCAGGGCAGCCTCGTGAGCCGCGGCAGGGGAGGGGATTCTCCCGCCTTCATTATCCCCGCAGCAGATGGCCCGGGTGGGGGGGGGGGGATGAACCAACAGGGCATGGCTCAGGAGCAATGGAGGAGAGCCCCGAGAGGGCTTCAGACTCCTCATCTTCGTCCTCCTGTTCCTCCGAGTTTATCTTGCTGCTCCATAAGGCCTGGAAGTCAGTAAAAAAGAATGGGAGAGAGAAATCTTCTTTTGAGGTGCCAATTTCAAGTTCTCGCAAGCGGTCTAAACCTCGGGAGGGCGCTGGGTCCTCAAAGCTGAAGGCTCCTTATGGTCGGGGGTCCCCCATACGGACACAGATTCTTCCTCAGAGGCTTCTGACCCAGATGATCAGACCCTGCCATCCAAGCCTCAGCTGGGGGTAGACGGGGATGCAGACCAGCAGCAGGATTCTGTCCGCAGTTCCCATATTGTGGAGAGGGATGACCCAAATGTTGTCCGCCTTTTTAGAAAGGATGAGCTGGGCCCACTTATCCCTGTGATGCTGGGGAAGTTAGGCATCGAGGCTTCACAGGAGGAATCCTGGATGGGGTCCATTGATCCAGTGATGTTGGGACTTCATGGTCCAACCATTTCCTTTCCTTTTCAATTCTCTTTCCCTGACTTGCTGTTCAGAGAATGGGACACCCCCTGACTTGGGGTTGAAGGTCAGTAAAGCAATGGACAAGCTATGTCTTCTGCCAGAGGAAGCCTTGGACTTTCTTCGAGTTCCCAAGGTGGATGCGGCGGTGTCAGCAGTCACCGAAAAGATCACCATTCCAGTTACAGGGGCGACAGCCCTCAAGAATCTGTAGAATAGAAAACTGGAGCTTCAGCTCAAGAAAATATTTGAAGTTTCGGCACTAGGAGTGCGGGCTGCCATGTGTAGCAGGTTTTTTTTTTTTTTTGAGAGCTGGTCTTCGATAGGTCCAACAACTACAGGCCAATGCCTCTTTGTCAGAGGAAGAAGCTCTTAAGAACATAAGAAATTGCCATGCTGGGTCAGACCAAGGGTCCAACAGAGGCCAAACCAGGCCACAAGAACCTGGCAATTACCCAAACACTAAGAAGATCCCATGCCACTGATGCAGTTAAAAGAAGTGGCTATTCCCTAAGTAAACTTTATTAATAGCCATTAATGGACTTCTCCTCCAAGAACTTATCCAAACCTTTTTTGAACCCAGCTACACTAACTGCACTAACCACATCCTCTGGCAACAAATTCCAGAGCTTAATTGTGCGTTGAATGAAAAAGAATTTTCTCCGATTTAGTCTTAAATGTGCTACGTGCTAACTCTTCAAGCAGGGTGCCTGGAGGCTGCAGTCGCTTATAATGCGGATGCCCTTTATGACCTGTTACGGACATCTGCCAGGTCCATGGTTTAGGCTGTTTCTGCACGCAGGCTATTGTGGTTAAGTAATTGGTCTGCGGATGTTTCTTCCAAAGCTCAGCTGGGTTCTCTGCTTTTCAAGGGCAAGTTGCTTTTTGGAAAGGACCTGGAAGACATGATTCAATCTCTGGGTGAGAATAAGTTTCATCGATTGCCAGAGGATAGGCTGAAGTCGAGGGGCTCCTTTCCCTCTCTGTCTCGCTTCTGTGGGAATCGAAGATTTCGAATGCCCCTGTCTTCAAGTTACTCTCTTAAGCAAAATTTGAGCAGATAGCAGTCATGGTCCCAGTCCTTTCGAGGGCGTCGTTTCGGTACAGCCGATAACCCACAATCTGCAGCGGTAGGTAAGCCTCCACAACGAAGTGAGGCCGGTCCATTCCTTGATGCCGGTTGTAGGGGGCAGACTGTCTCTGTTTTACAAGGAATGGGCCAAATTGACATCAGACCAGTAGGTACTCACTGTGATAAGACAAGGCTACGATTTAGATTTTGCACGTTGCCTTTGAGACCATTTTCTGGTTTCCCCATGCGCTTACAAGGAGAAACGTCGGGCGGTACAAAATTCTTTGCAGCGCCTTCTCGAGCTAGGCGCCATTACGCCAGTTCCTCCTGCAGAACAGCGGAGGGGCCACTACTCCATTTACTTCGTGGTACCCAAGAAAGAGGGTGCCATTCTTGATCTAAATGGGTCAACAAATGCCTTCGGGTTCCACGCTTCCGCATAGAGATTCTGAGGTCCATCATTGCCTCTGTGCGCAAGGGAGACTTTCTAGCATCACTAGATCTGATGGAGGCGAATTTACACATCGGCATCTGGGCCGTCCACCAGAAATTCCTGAGGTTTTCCATCCTGGGACATCATTATCAGTTTCAAGCTCTGCCTTTTGGGCTTGCCACCGCACCCACAGCCTTTACCAAGATAATGGTTGTTGTGGCGGCACAACTCCGGAAGGAAGGATTCTTGGTACATCCGTACCTGGACCACTGGCTGATTCGAGCGAAATTGGAGTTTCTCTTCCATTCAGCAGTACATAGTCCTTCAGCTGTTTGAGATCATTCGGTTGGGTGGTCAACCTTGCCAAGAGTCGTCTGGTACCCTCCCAGTACTTGGAATTCCTGGGAGCCCTGTTCGACACACAAAGGGGAGTTTTTCTTACCAAAGACCGCATTTCCAAGTTGCAGGGACAGATTCGAGACTTATTTTCCAAGTATCTTCCCAGAGTATGGGATTACTTGTGGGTCCTAGGGTCGATGTCTTCCACTCTGGAGTTAGTTCCATGGGCCTTTGCTCATATGCGTCCTTTGTAATCAGCGTTGCTTTCCCGGTGGAACCCAGTCTCCAAGCAGTTTCATCTGCCCCTTCCTCTTACAGATTCTGCACGGTCCAGTCTTGATTGGTGGCTCCTCTCGGACAACTTGAGCCGCGGAGTTCCCTTGGTAGGCCCAATTGGACAGTGGTGACCACAGATGCCAGCCTTTCCGGCTGGGGAGCAGTTTGTCTGGGGAAATCCGTGCAGGGGCAATGGTCGCAGGAAGAATCTTGGTGGTCGATCAATCATCTGGAGACCAGAGCGGTGTGTTTAGCATTACAAGCTCTCCTTCTGGAGAAGGTACAGAGAAGGGCTACCAAAATAAGGGGAATGGAACAGCTCCCCTATGAGGAAAGACTAAAGAGGTTAGGACTTTTCAGCTTGGAGAAGAGACGGCTGAGGGGGGATATGATAGAGGTGTTTAAAATCATGAGAGGTCTAGAACGGGTAGATGTGAATCGGTTTTTTACTCTTTCGGATAATAGAAAGACTAGGGGGCACTCCATGAAGTTAGCGTGTGGCACATTTTAAAACTAATCGGAGAAAGTTCTTTTTTACTCAGCGCACAATTAAACTCTGGAATTTGTTGCCAGAGGATGTGGTTAGTGCAGTTAGTATAGCTGTGCTTAAAAAAGGATTGAGTAAGTTCTTGGAGGAGAAGTCCATTACCTGACATTTAATTAAGTTGACTTAGAAAATAGCCACTGCTATTACTAGCAACGGTAACATGGAATAGACTTAGTTTTTGGGTACTTGCCAGGTTCTTATGGCCTGGATTGGCCACAGTTGGAAACAGGATGCTGGGCTTGATGGACCCTTGGTCTGACCCAGTATGGCATGCTCTTATGTTCTTCCACTCCTCCAGGGGAAGTCTATCAGGGTTCTGTCCGACAATGCGACCACGGTGGGGCTTATATCAATCGCCAAGGAGGGACCAAAAGCCAGTCAGTGGCGGTAGAAGCTCAACAGTTGAAACGGAACAGCATCTGGTCAGCATTGCGGCATCTCACGTAGTCGGTGTCGACAACGTTCACGCGGACTTTCTCAGTCGTCACAGTCTTTACTCCGGGGAGTGGGAATTGTCCAACAAAGCCTTTCAGCTCCTATGCGACACGTGGGGCACACCAAGCATGGACCTGATGGTGACATTCAGGAATGCCAAGGCCCCGCACTGCTTCGGTCGGCACAGGGAGACTGGAGCAGAACGAGTGGATGCCCTGGTTCTTCCCTGGCCAAAAAACATCCTGGTGTACGTGTTCCCACCTTGGCCTCTGATTGGCAAAGTGCTACGGCGACTAGATCTCCACCCTGCAGAGGTGATTCTAGTAGCTCCAGAATGGCTGAGACGTCCATGGTTTGTGGATCTGGTCAATCTAACGGTGGCAGGCCCTTTGCGGTTTCAGGATATCTCAAACCTTCTTCATCAGAGTCCCGTCTGTTTAGAAGAGGCAGATCGTTTTTATCTAGTGGCATGGCTTTTGAGAGGCAGCGTCAGAATAACCTTTGTTCTTCAGACGCGGTTGTGGCTACGCTTTTGAGATCCCATAAAACGTCCACTTCCCTGGCTTATGTCCAGGTGTGGACAGTTTTTTGAATCTTGGTGCGTGGAACGCAAGGTGGTTCCTATCCTGGCATCTGTGTCAGATATTTTGTGTTTCCTACAGGCCGGCCTGTCCAAAGGTTTGTCGTGTAGCTCCCTAAGAGTGCAGGTAGCAGCTCTGTTGTTTACGTGGTAAAATATGAGGAGTAGCATTAGCTGCGCATCCGGATGTGGCTCATTTTCTTCGGGGTGCAAAGCATTCACATCCCCCGGTCAGGCATCCTTGTCCTTCCTGGAGCCTAAATTTAGTTCTCACAGCTCTGTGTGCTGCGCCCTTTGAGCCTCTAAAAAGGGTGACGTTGAAAGATCTAACGTTAAAAGTGATTTTTCTGGTGGCTATCACATCTGCTCATAGGGTGTCAGAGCTTCAGGCCTTATTCTGCAGAAAACCTTTCTTTGAGAATTTCTGATGCTGGAGTCTCCTTACAGATGGTGCTTTCCTTTCTTCCACATGTTGTATCCTCCTTTCATTTAGAGAAGAGCAATGGGCTATGAACCAGGAGACCAGGGTTTGAATCCCACTGTCACTCCTTGTGACCTTGGGCAAGTCACTTTACCCTCCATTGCCTCAGGTATAAAACTTAGATTGAAAGCCCTCTGGGGATAGGGAAATACCTACAGTACCTGAATGTAAACCGATGTGATATCAGATATAATAAATAAATTTGAATCAATAGATGGAGCTCCCGTCTTTTCCAGAAGTGGACCGATCTGATCCCCTTTCTAGGGACTTAAAGAAGCTAGATGTTTGTAGGGCTTTGCTGCATTATCTGGAAGTTAGTTTTCATATGTCAGATCATCTTTTTGTGCTGTGGAGTGGTCCGAAAAGAGGTAATATGGCATCTAAGAATACTATAGCCCGCTGGCTGAAAGAGGCTATAAGTTCAGCGTATTTACTGCGTGGCAGACCCCTGCCGGTTGGTCTTCGGGCCCATTCTACCCGTTTGCAGGCAGCGTCTTGGGCGGAGTGCCAACAGGTTTCGCTGCAAGAGATTTGCAGAGTGACTACTTGAAAGTCTTTACATACCTTCGTGAGGCATTACAGGCTGGATGTCCAGGCCCCGGGTTCGGGGGGGGGGGGGGGGTTTGGAGAAGGTGTGCTCCGAGCAGGCCGCTCCAGGTCCCATCCCAACTAAGAAAGCTGTAGTACATCCCAGGAGTCTGGACTGATCCGGGTACATATAGGGAAAGGAAAATTGGTTCTTACCTGCTAATTTTCATTCCTTTAGTACCACGGATCAGTCCAGAGTCCCTCCTGCTTTATACATAGAGGTAACAGTCTGCTCGGTTCAGCATTTGTTTATTTTGGGTCTGCAGATCAGATTTTTTCGCAGTGTTCAACGGGTTCTGTTTCCACTTGGGATTAGTGAGCAAATTCAGGAAAGGTATTAATTGTATATAGTTATTTTGGTTTTGAACCATTCTGCTTTGATACTGAGTAATACTGATGGACTGCAGGTGGCACCTAGGGGTATAGGACAGAGTTCGCCAAAACATCTGTCTCCATCTGCTGGAGGGGAGGCAAAACCCAGGAGTCTGGACTGATCTATGGTACTACAGGAACGAAAATTAGCAGGTCAGAACCAATTTTCCTTTTTTATATCAGGACTTTCCCTTGGTGAATCAATGCTGCTTTAGGTCCATCATACCACCCAATTATAGATAGTTCACTATTCTTTCCTTCAGCAGCATCTCCATGAATTTACCCACCACCAAGGTGAGGCTAACTGGCCTGTAGTTTCCAGCTTCCTCTCTGCTAACACTGTTGTGCAGTGGGACCACCACCACTCTTCTCCAGTCCCACGGCACCACTTCCATTTCCAGGGATTATTTATTTATTTTATTTAAAAATGTTTATATACCGCTTTTACAAACATAGTTTAATCAAAACGGTGTACAATATTTCAAGAAAAAAAATCAAAAATAAAAATAGATAAAAATAGAATAAAAACTCTATTAAAATTACAGAAATATACTAAGTGAAAAATAAAAATAATTAATGAAAAATATGACTTAATATTAATAATATTAAGTAAATATGTTAATTTGAGGAAAAATGGTTGAATGATTATTTTGTAGGTGTAATTTTGAAAGCGATTTGAAAAAAGGGTGTGTTTTTAAAGATTTTTAAAATTGTTTTGGATTGGAAATGGATCTTAATGAATCTGGTAAAGCATTCCAAAGAATAGGACCTGATACGGAGAAAGCTCTTTTCTGGTTATGTCAAGGCGTGCTTGTCGGGGTGATGGCACATCTAAAAGATTTTTATTCATTGATCTTAGATGTCTGGATGGCTTGTATATTCGAAGCAGTGAACACAGAGTAGCAGTATTAGGATTATGAATAAGGGAATGTATCATGATTAATATTTTAAATTGTATTCTATATTTAATAGGCAGCCAGTGTAAAGACTGAAGTATCTATTGAACAGGTCCTTCAGCGGACCTGCCAGCCCATCTCTGAGCTCCCTCAATATCCTGGGGTGTACCTCATCCGGTGCCATGGTCTTGTCCACTTTCAGTCTGCCTAGCTCTTCCCAATCATCTTTTCTGTAAACGGAGTTTCTTCTATCCCATCCCCATCTATGGTCTTCTCAACTAGCAACTGTCCTTCTACAGGGTCTTCTTTAGTTAACACTGAATTGAAGTATTTATTTAATATTTCCATCATTTCATCATCTGTTTCTACATATTTGCTTCTTTTTACCCTTCAATTTCACTATACCACTTCTGGCCTCTCTTCTTTCTCTGATATATCTGGAAAATACTTTGTCATCTTGCTTTACCTCTTTGGCACTCCTTTGTTCTGCTAGACCTTTTGCTTTCCTTTTTTCTTTCTTTGTGTCTCTTTCTTAACAGATATTCATCCTTTTTTGGGATTCTTTTATACTTTTTGAACTTTGTTCTTTCTGCCTTTATTTTTCGGCCATCTCTTTTGAGAACCAGATAGGTTTCTTATTTCTCTTACTCTTGTTTACTTTTCTAACATATTGATTTGTTGTCTTTGTAATAGCTTCTGTTATTTGGCCCACTGTTGTTCCACCTTACCCATTTTCTCCCAGTCTTCCAGTTCTTCCTCCTTGTTCTCCCCATTTTGACACAGTCTGTATGTATGACATTCAAAACTCGGGTCTTCATGTGACATCTCTGTATCTAATTTGTGATATTGAACCATACAGTATCTCTCTATTTCTTGTAGATTCTGCAGTCCATATCTGGAAGATTAAAATCTCCATCAAGCAACACTTCTTTCCCACCTTTTGGATGTCTTCAATCAGATCTCTGCCACTTCTTCAGCTTCAGTTGGTGGCCTGTAGATCGCACTAGTAAAAATGGAAAGCTCCATCATCTTTTTTTTTTTTTTTCTTTTTTTAAGGATGGTCCATAATGCTTCTTCTGTTTGCCACATTCAGTAGTTGCTTGGATATTGTGGTTGGCATAAAGAGGTACTCTTACCCATTTTCTATCCTCTGTCCTTCCTTAACACGTTTTAGCCTAGGATGGCTGTAATCCCAATCATGAGGCTCTGTGAACCATGTCTCTCTCTGTAACAGCAGCAATGTCCAAGTCTGCCTCCACCATTAAGGTCTGCTGGTCTGGAATTTTATTGCCCAGACTATAAGCATTTGTGGTCATAGCTTTCCAGCTGTTCTTTCTAGTCACCTTTTTTGCTTTTTGTGATTGATTTTGTTAAGTCCTTCTTCCTGTTTTTCACTCGCCACCTCTGCTCTTTAGTTTAAATGCCTGATAATGTAGGATCTGAATTTTTCCCTTAGTATCTTCTTTCCTGCCACAGACAAATGTAGGCCATCCTTACCATACAACCTTTTATTGCTCCATGCATGGCCCCAGTCTCCAATATATCGAAAACCACTTTCCTTACAACAGGTTTTGAATCAGGAATTAAAATTATCTATATGGCATAGCCTTTCCATGAGCAGGTAATACTTCTGAAAAGGCAATAGTCTTCTGTCATGTGTTTAATCTTTTCCCCTAGATTTTAGTGAGGTCATTGGTCTCCAGATGGTTGATAACATTGAAATCAGTCCTTATTTTCTTCTATAATTGCTTTGACCTTCAGGTTTGCATTTCTAGAGGATCTAGCTCCATTTTATCTTACAGCCTGGCTCTTGAAAGGTCTTGGTTGAGAAATAAAGGATATTTGTCAGTAATTTCCACTTTTTTTTTTTTTTTTTTTTTTGAAAAGCCATTAAGTTCTTCTCTTCTCTGGCCTATATCCAGATCTGGTGCATCTTTGAAGCTTGCTGTAAGGATTGGCTGTTCCCCGCTGTGGCCCCCCCCCCCCCTTCCCCAGTGTTCTGATAATCCATATATATATATTTTTTAATTCCTTTCTTTAGATGGGCTGAAATAAGGTCTTAGCCTTACATTCTTTTAAGGTTCAGGTAGGACTTAGGAATATTTGTCCACTCCTCATCCGGATGTGAAAAAGTTTTGCCCACTATTTAGGACTACTGTTCCTCAGTGGGATCTAAATTTTGGTTCTGAGGGCTTTGGTTGCACTGTTTTTTTGTTTTTTGTTTTTTAACCCCCTCAAGCACACTTCTCTTAAGGACTTGTCCCTGAAGGCTCAGCATATTTCAGAGAGTCAGGCTGTCTTAGGACTGACGAGCTCTTTGTTCTTTTTGGAGGGTTGCACTAGGGAGAGACAGCCTTTAAGGTGAATCTGGTACAGTGTATCAATGATACAGTCTGTGCAGCTTAATTACTTAAGGACCGTCAGGCCCCCTGAGTATATTCATGCTCATTCTGTTAGTCTAGTCATCTTCCTGGGCAGAGGTGGTCGCCATTGAGCCTATAGACATTTGTAAGGTAGCAATTTGGTCATCATTGCATTGGTTTTCCAAGCATTACAGACTGGATGTAATGGCTAACCAGGATGCAACCATTGGGGCTGGTGTCCTTACTTCCTCATTGCCAGAATAGTTGGGCTTTGGTACTGCCCACCTGTCTGGAATAGGATGAAATGGAAGGAGAAATCGTCTTACTTGCTAATTGCTAAACCAGTCCAGGACCCTCCTGGGAAGTAGATCCGCAGTTGAGGAAAGCGATGGCTCTTATTTCTATTGCATGTATGTTTTTTGTTTTTTTTTTGTTTTTTTTCTTTGCAAAGGATTTTTCATCATTTCCCTTGTACTTCTAATTAATCCCTGCTGTTCATTTCATGTCTGTTCCGTTTTTGATGGTGAGTTGAGCATTGAATTTTAGAAGGATCTTCTGTTTCAATTTGAACGACACAGTGGAAGTGAGAGAAAGTAAAGGTTTGTCTATCTGCGTATGATACTAAGATCTGCAATAGACTGGACATGCCTGAAGAATAGAGAAAATTAAAAGTGATTTAAGAAAGCTTGAAGAGTGGAGGAAAAATTTGGCAGCTGGGATGAAGTGCAGAGTCGTGCAACTGGAGTGCAGTAATCCAAAAGAGCTAAATGTGATGGGGGGGGGGGGGGGGGGTGGCATGGCAAATGAGCTGTCAAGGCTTTCTTTCAGTGTTTTTATTTATAGTGCCAATGAAATAACAGCATTCTTGTTTACCTTCAGCAGTATTCAGTTAACTTCAATATTCACATGCAGGATTTACCATTAGAAGAGCATGATGACGGGAGCTGCCTTTTCCTTGAGACCTGGGTCTGGCCTGACTATTCCCACTTGGTTCCCAGCTCTTATTCGATCTCTGCAGGGTGGGATCTGTATCGGAAGACTTGTGAGGAGATGCTGAAGGATCTAAATATGTATATGCTGGAAGAGAGGAGGTGCAGGGGAGGTATGATACAGGCCTTTAAATACCTGAAAGGTTTTCATAATGCACGAAGTTCAAACCTTTTCTGTTGGAAAGGAAATTGTAGAACTAGGGATCATGAAATGAAACTCCAGTGGGGATGACTCAGAACCAACAATAGGAAATATTTCTTCATGGAGAAGATGGTGGATGCCTGGAATGCTCTTCTGGAAGAGGTGGTGAAGACAAAAACAGTAACAAATTCAAAGGGGCATTTATTTATTTAGATTTTTATATTCAACTTTTCGGCATTTCAAAGTGGATTACATTCAGGTACTATAGGTATTTCCCTATACATGCAGGGCTTACAATCTAATTTTGTACCTGAGGCGACAGAGGGTAAAGTGACTTGCCCAAGGTCACAAGGAGCAACAATGGGATTTGAACCCTGGTTTCTCTGAGCCATAGCCCACTGCTCTAACCACTAGGTGGCTACTCCACTTCTACATGGGATAAACAATGCAGATTCTTAAGGGCTAGAGATTGGAAATGAAGAAAAGTGTGCATGGGAATAACCTGTTGGAGAGAGATCCATTCCGGAGAAGGTTTTCATGGGTGATTATTCAGATCAACTGAACCAAATCGCTGAGAACCTGGAAGATGTGGTAGGCCTAATTAACAAACTGAAGAGTGGTAAATCACCTGGACCGGATGGTATACACCCCCAGGGTTCTGAAAGAACTAAAAAATAAAATTTCAGACCTATTTCAATTTGTAATCTATCATTTATAATTATCTGATGTACCTGAAGATTGGAAGATGGCCAATATAACCCTTATATTTTAAAAAGAGATCCCGGGTGATCCGCGAAACTATAGACTGGTGAGCCTGACTTCAATGCTGGGAAAAATCGTGGAAACTGTTACAAAGAATAAAATCACAAAATATTTAGATAGACATGGTTTGATGGGACATAGCCATCATGGATTTACCCAAGGGAAGTCTTGCCTCATAAATCTCCAACATTTTTTTTTGAAGGGGTGAATAAACATGTGGATAAAGGTGAACAAGTAGATGTGATGTATTTGAATTTTCAGAAGGCGTTCTACAAAGTCCCACATGAGAGGCTTCCAAGAAAACTAAAAGTCATGGGATAGGAGGCGACGTCCTTTTGTTTAAAAGACAGGAAACAGAAAGTAGGATTAAATGGTCAGTTTTCAAGTTGGAAAAAGGTAAACAGTGGAGTGCATCAGGGATCTGTACTTGGATCAGTGCTTTCTAATATATTTATAAATTATTTGGAAAGGGGCATGATGACGGAGGTGATCAAATTTGAGGATGACACAAAATTATGCAGTGTAGTTAAATCTCAAGCAGATTGTGATAAATTGCAGGAGGATTTTGCAAGACTGGAATATTGGGCTTTCAAATGGCAGATGAAATTTAACGTGGACAAGTGCAAAGAGATGCATATAGTGAAAAATAACCCTTGCTGTAGTTAAACAATTTTAGGCTCTATCTTAGGGGTTACCACTGGAAAGAGATCTAGGCATCATAGTGATAATACATTGAAATTATTGGCTCAGTGTGCTGTGGCAATCAAAAAAGCAAACAAAGTTGGGAATTATTAGAAAGGGAATGGCAGATAAAACAGAGTATGTCATAATGCCTCTGTATTGCTTCATTGTGAGATTGCACCTTGAATACTGTGAGCAGTTCTGGTCACCGCAACTCAAAAAGGATATAGTTGCACTGGAGAAGGTGCAGAGAAGGGTGATCAAAATAAGGGGCATGGAATGGCTGTCCTATGAAGAAAGGCTAAAGAAGTTAGGGCTGTTCAGTTTGGAGAAGAGACAACTGAAGGGGGGATATGATAGAAGTCTACAAAATCATGAAAGGTTTTGAACAAGTTATTGTAAATCATTTTATTTACTCTCTCAGATACTAGAAGGACCAGGGGGCACTCCATGAAGTTAGCAAGTAGTCATTTAAAACAAATCAAAGAAAATTATTTTTCACTCAGCAGGTAGTTAAGCTCTGGAATTCATTGCCAGAGGATGTGGATACAGCACTTAGTGTAACTGGGTTTAAAAAAAGTTTGGATAAGTTCCTAGAGAAAAAATCCATAAACTGCTATTACGATAATTAATAAGCAATTGTAGCTTGTGATTTATCTAATGTTTGGGTTCTTGCCAGGTACTTGTAGCCTGGATTGGCCACTGTTGGAAACAGGATATTGGGCTTGATGGACCCTTGGTCTGATCCAGTATGGCAATTTCTTATGTTCTTATGAACAGAGCGGCACTTACTACCTTTAAAGCATGAGGATTACCACGCTTTATTATCTTTGATGCTTTTGACACAACTGCAACATTGCTGTCCACTTTGGGGGCAAAAAGGGGGATTGGATTCAGATGACAGCCAGCCCTGGGTCCCAACTTTTACGGTCTGGGCTACTGATATATAGGCAGTAGGGGAAAAGCACAGACTACTCTTAAGTCTTTGGTCTTAGGCCAAGACCAAAAGCAAAGAACATTCAAGCTGCATTGTCTGAATAATCCGGAAGGCTGCTTACCCTGTAAAATTGTTGCTAGCAGTAATTTTTGTTTAGGGTTTGACAGTTGCTTGGTTTTGATTATAAATATTACTACCCTTAACAGAAACATGGGGGTAACCTGCACGGAGTGGCAGTTACCACAATAAGAAACTTGCTGGGCAGATTGGATGGACCACTTGGTCTTTTTCTGCCATTACCGTTACCATGTAGCTGTGTGGGGGGTTTTTTTTGTTTTTGTTTTTTCCCTCTCTTGTGGCATTTTAAGTAGATTTTCATGTTCTGTCTAGTGCTTTGTCATTGGTATACTGGGTTTTCTCTGTGCCGTACTACTTCTTTTATAGTGGCAATAATGTCACAGAAAAAGCTGTGCTCTCTGCCTCCCATCTGCTGGTAGGGGGACATAAACCATCTGTCTTGGCTGGTGTAACAGGATTCATGGAAAGAAATTTAACAGGCAAGAATTTCTCCTTTCCTTCCGATTTTTATATTGCTTTATCTTTGAGTTGCTTCTATAGTCAATGCTAATGCCCTGTACGTTTTTTATGGAAGCTTGCCAGATACTGAATATTCTTATCATATCCTCTCTGCCTACCCCATCTCCTTTTTCCTTTCCTCCTAGAAAATACATTCTGAATTTCTTCAATCGCTGTGTAGGTTTTATTGCATTTTGGTAGTTTTCCTCAGAGTTGTTTCCTTTCTCAGTATCTCAGGTTATTGCTTTTCAGAGATGGACCTGGTGTCCTAAATGCAGTGTTTCATCCTTTAGCACCAAGACGACTTGCTTTTTTGAAAAAATTATCTTATCTAAAATATTTAAAGCCATTATTTGCTGACCGAGGACTGCAGAATGTGCATGTACTTTAAATCGTTGTGCGCTTGAGCTTGTGAAGGATGGCTAACACCTTGCAATAGCACAGTCCTGTCACTGCAAGAAAAATGTTTACAATATATCTGCTAGGCCACAATTTGTGTTAAATTTTTATAATTTTCTTATTGTAGAAGGTGGCTGCCTTTACATAGTGATGGATTACTGTGAAGGTGGAGACCTCTTCAAAAGAATAAATGCTCAGAAGGGTGTTTTATTTTCAGAAGATCAGGTAAGTAAATCTTACTTTTGTGGACTTGGGTTATATGGCAGCATTTTATAGAATTCTAGTTTTTTTTGAGAATGTGTCTGTTATAAAGGTGCTGCTATGAATGTTGCTAGGTAGACCCTATTTCTGTGGAGCAAATTTTCTGGTCTGAAGCTAAGGGTTGGCTCATAACCACATCTTGGGATGTTCCTTTGGGCCTCTGCATCTTCATATTGTGACTTTTTTTTTTTTTTCTTTTTGTTGTTTTTGTTGTGGCTCACCTTCCTCTCCACCCAAGCTTCCACTCTAGTTGGAATCTGCGTTAACTGCTCTCCTGTTGTTTATTTGGGGAGAGTTTAAAACTGAGATGAAATGGATCTTCATTCATGGTTGTAAGGTGTTAGCTGCAGTCTTACCCCTCGCACCCACTAAGCAGATGGTTAGGAGCTGTCTTTGGAACTCTGTACATGTGCATTTTCAGTCCCAGTGACTTGGACTATTCCAAAGAGGCCTATAAACACTGCCTCTACAATACTAGTTCTCAACCCGATCCTTGGACCATCCAGACAATCTGTCTTTCAAGATATCCACAGTGAATATAAATATGAGATTGAGCTTATAAATACTGGCTGATTAGGGCAGCCTTGGAGCAAGTCTTGGGGGACCCTCCTGACCCCCACAAGACTTGCCAAAAGTCCAGCGGGGGTCTGGGAGCGACCTCCTGCACTCGGACCGTCAGCTGCCCGTATTCAAAATGGCGCCGATAGCCTTTGCCCTTACTATGTCACAGGGGCTACCGGTGCCATTGGTCAGCCCCTGTCACATGGTAGGAGCACAAGATGGCGCCGGCCATCCAGTGCTCCTACCATGTGACAGGGTCCGGCCAATGGCACGGATACCCTGTCACATTGTAAGGGCAAAGGGCCATCGGCACCATTTTGATTAGTGGCAGCCGACGGCCCGGGAGCGGGAGATCGCTCCAGGGACCCCCACTCGACCACCAGGTACCTGTAAAAGGTTTTTGGGGGGGTCGGGAGGGTGGGGGAAGCTAAGGGATTAGTTTTAAAGGGTCGGGGTGGGTTTAGGGGTTATTTTTGTGTGCAGTTTTTCCCCCCCTCCCCCAAAACGATAAGAGAACACCCACAATCAATATCGTGGGGTTTTCCTATCGTTTTGGGGGAGCCCCCGATTTCTGACGATTTTGAAAATATCGTCCGATATTTTCAATCGTCCGAAGCCCGATTCACATCCCTATTCCTAGCTAGGTTAGCTCAAAAAAATCGACCAAGAGAGCTCACTAGGCAGTGACCAAGTGGGAATTCCCACACATGCTTGGAGCAAAAGCTCTACTAGCTAAGAGAGAGGGGTGTTTGCCACCAGATGATGTCATCCACATTATAGCTTATTCATCCTGCTATCTATGGAAAACAATGTTTATGGTAAACAAATTTGCTTTGTTTTTAAGAGCAAAAAAATGTTTTAAAAATGTTTGGAGACCAATGATTATAGCTATGCAATACAGGTACAAGAATTACTCTATAGTTACTTTACTTAAGTCCCTTTTTAAATATCATCTAGCTCAATGTTTCCCAACAGTTTCAAGCCCAAAGCACATCTACTATAGGAAAAATGTTATATGGTACACTATCCTTCACGGAGCAGGCAGTACAGACATGGAGAAGAAGAGCTAGGGAAGCAATGAAAACTCCACCATTTTCTTCCAAATTTTAAAACAAAGGGAGAGAGGGGGTGGGGAGACCCATGAACCTCTCATGATGGACCTGCTTCTTCTATAGACTGTATATAAGGGCAGGAGAAGAGAGAAGTCAATGTGCTGCGAGCAGTGGGACCAGTTAAGTTATCCTGACTGCTACATGTGACTGCCAGCGCTCCTGCAAGGATGCTGCTGCTGCTCCCAACACTCAGAGTAAGTCACGTCTAGTATTCCGTGCATACTCTCCTCGTCTGACTCAGCAGAGGGTTAGGTCAGAAACTGGAAGGACTCATAGGAGACTTAGGTGGGTGAAGAGAATTGTTCTCCGCAAAGAGGGGCCCCATCTAACTATGCCCTGCATGCTGGCCACAATCCAAGGCTCATGCTGTTTTCAGAAAGGAGCTCCTACACATTTAAGAGCCACTGCTGGTGTCTCTTGTTGCTTCTTGGTGCTAAGAGCAGATCCCCAGGTGCCAGCCTGGATCTGAGCATCAAGCAATAGTGACTCTCTTCAGAGGCACACCTCATCAGGTCTGAAGGCATACCAGTGTGTCATGGCACGCTGGTTGGGAAACACTGATATAGCTGAATATGATGTGAGAGAACCACTGCTGTATGTCATCCTACAACTTGATGAATAGATGATAGATCCAGGAATCCAATTCAGGTTTCCCACAAGGTGCTGACCCTTTCTTTAATATTTTCTACATTAACTTCCAGTGTTATGCAACTTTGCTGTAATAACTTAAGTGACATAATGGTAGTAATCTGTTTAGGAACTGAAATGCTCCCTGTAAGCGTGCAGTGCTATTGCTGGATGAGAGAAGTCCGGAAGCACATTTGATGGAAATAAGTCTCTTTTTCTACCAGGTTTGCTTCATTAGCCACATTTAAGCTGGCTTGTGATGCTGCTGGGCTTCCTGCATGTCGAATTTTATTTTCTAAGTTACTGCTGTGGGGTCTTAGGAGTACTGCAAAGTCTGTTCAAGAGAGTGCGTCTTATATGAAGTGGTAAAGTGGCTGCCCTGAATTTCTGTAAACACACACCCTCCCACACTTTGCCTACTGACAACAGTCTACAGTGAGGCTCTGAATGCTACAAAACAGGGCTAATTGTTTTTAATTCAGAGCATTACTGTAATATCTTTAGGCTTGAATGTTCTTTCTGTGCAAAAATGTGATATTGGAAGAAATCTTGGATAAATACGGTTTAAAAGGTCAATAAAGAAAAATAATATAAAGTGATACTTTCTTAAATTGGACTAACTATACATTTCGTAAAGCTTTCAAGAGCTAACACTTCCTTCATCATGTGAAAACAAAGTGAATGGGGTCATTCTTTTGACCTGAAGAAGGGAATATTGGCTCCTGAAAGCTAGTCAAAGAACCAGATCTTGTTATGGTGAGGTTGGTTGTTTGGTTTTGTGGGGAAATATTCACTAGTGTTTACCTTTTTATATTTTAAAAGTGTGGAAAGTTGTCTAAATGTAAGATTTGAGATGCTGTACATAACTAGACAGTGTACTCTTTAAACTGTTATTAGCATACCGCTTGCTTCCACTATTTGTAAAGACACCATCCTCTTCATCTCTACTTAGGTGCATATACGAAGATCAAGATGGATAAATGTTTATACATCATTCTTTTAAACGTTTGTTTTTACAGGTTATGGACTGGTTTGTGCAGATTTGCTTAGCACTAAAACATGTGCATGACAGAAAAATTTTACATCGAGACATAAAGTCACAGGTGCGTTAAAGGGTCTCTGGCATCCAATACAGGAAAAAGGCTGTTTGACCAAAATTATAGATGTTGCCGTAGGTGACATGGAAACAGGAGGAGTGGGGAGAGAATAAACTGAACAGAGAAACACTCAAAGTGCATAAGAACCTTTTATTCTCTCCATATTCCTCTTGTTTCTGTGATATTATATTGAGTGTGGTTGCTCACCACAGCTACTATTGTAGGTGACATGGAAACATCTTAGATGATGGCAGAAAGGCCAGCTGGTTCATATTCTTGCAATACGTTTTAGCTGTCAGCCGTAGAAGCTTGACCACTTGTTGAATATCACATTTTATCCAAGCCAGTCTTTTTCTTCCTCATAAGTTCTCTACTATCCCGGGTATATGAGCAAAAAGATCCCAACAAACAATCGCCATGCCTGGATTTTATTTTATTTTTACCTCTGTACTTTCTAATAAGCTAAACAGCAAAAACTAGCAATACCAGAGCTGTAGCTTCTACGGGAAAGTGACAGTGTGCCCTCATCCTGTACACAACACGACACCATGATGTGGGAGACTTCATTTTTTTTTTTTTTTAATATAAAACACTGATTTATAAGTAAACACAGGTGTGACTGTTAGGTCTGTATGGATGTGGACCTTAATTTTCTACCTTGTTGAGGAGTAGAGGTTAAAAAAAAGTGTTTTTAAAAGTCTCTTAAATGAATTAGGTGCTAGAGCTCATTAACAGCAAAGCAAACTCCCTCTTCTACCAGGCACAGTGTGTTGCAACCCCAAAACCTTCCCAAAACACACTCTGAAATTTTGTAGCAAACCTGCTATACTTTAACAAAACTAATAGGAAGGAAAAAAACAGTTGATTGATTAGGATGCACCAAACTAGAAATTGTGATTTGTAACCTACAATTGCACATTAAAGTTAAATTCTTTCAGTCTACTATGCTCCCTACAGACAAACTTAATGTACACACATTTTATTGAAGTGAATTGTTACCGCACTATGATGGTACATGATTAATTGTAATCTATACCACTTACTTTATTCATTATCGTGCCTTGCTGTAAACCGTTGTGATGTTATCTAACTTAACGACGGTATAGAAGAGCTTTTAAATAAATAAATAAATAAATAAATAATAAATAGGGTTCATACTGCACCAACCCTTTCTATAAAAAGCACTGCAAATGTAGCAATGGACCCTAAAACACCGATACACCTCCTACTGGAAAAACAGAACAAGCTGAATTGTAGATCCCTACACAAAACTATACACTAGCAAAATCCTTCATCTTTGTCTGTCTCATACAGAACATGGACAAATCCTCAACAAATAGAGAATAAGGGTCCACAAATTTTAGAAACAGAAACTTGCAGACAAAAATTGAACTGGAAGCCCCAAGAAGCATACCTGGGCAACTTTTGAATTCTGGTTACCTTGAAACTTCTTTTCTGTGCTTTTTTTTTTCTCTTCTTCCCTTGCACTAATTCACAGGATTCTCCCTTTCTCACTGCAAGCCTCCCCCCCCCCCCCCCACCCATGATTGGTGGGAAGGGTGGATGTGGAAACGGTGCAATCTTTCACTTCCATCTCCTCCCACCTGTTCAGTTGCAGCATGGTGGAGCAATAAAATATGTTCAAAACCCAGCCAAGCCCTGGAGGGTGGATAACCCCTTGCCCTGATAAAGAAATTCCTGTACAGATAGAGGGAAAAAGAACATAAGAGAATACCTGTGGTGCTCAGGATTGAGTTAAACTGTGACACTTCTCTTCAAATTCTCCTTCAGTAAAAACTTTAATTTTGGACACTAATTCAATGTCTCCAGTGTGTTTATTGGGCAGTAGCAGCACACATTGGGACAATACTCCTCTGCCACTGAGAAGGCAAAACTAAAGTCATCCTTAGCACTCTGGGCTTTGAAAGGGAAACCTTTCCCCCGCCACCCAACAAAAAATCCAGGCCTGGGCTTAAGAGACAGTGTTCGAGCTAACCTGAGGTCCAACCCCAAAGAGACACCAGATTTCTTTTTATGGCCCCATCAGAGTGCAGTCTACGCCCGGGGATGGGGTTACAGAAGGATGATGGGTACTGAAAGGGAAAGCTGTTGCCACAGCTCCACTTGTTAGGCCAAATGAAACCTGGGTCTGCATGGTATCTCATGATCACCCGCTCCTGTCTCATGATTTATGCACCCAAAATATGATTTGGGATTGTTCTGTGTGCATAAAGACCTCTCTCTTCCCCCCCCCCCCCTCCCCCAAGTTAAAATATTTGCTTAACCCATTGTGTCCTGTTTAGACCATAGCCTTCTAAAAAATTTGGGACATAATGGGTTAACTGTGTGAAGGGTTGAGTACACATTTTAACTCTGATTTACTGAATGTGCACATTTTTTGTTTGCATGCTTTTTTTTATTTTAACACATGATGTATTAGCATACCATTTGCTTATTGCATCAGGAGTTAAAACATTTTTTAGTGTATGGATTAACCTATGCAATGAATTTCATTATACAGTCTTAACATATGGCTTTATTATATCAGCCTTTCTTTTACCTATTCCTTCTTTTCAGACTTTCCACTAGATTGTTCCACTTTGCTGCTATCTTTCTTTTGTTTATGTCTAGACCTATTCTTTTGTTTTACTTTAGTTTCTCTTTATCCTACCTCTATACTGTCCTTTCTTTCTCTCACTCATCCCTCCTTCCCAAATCTCTTCCTGCTTCTATTGCACATCTTCATCTTTTCCCCATTTCTTTTCTCTCTTCTGTTTCCCTCCTTGCCTGCATTGCTGTCTTCATCTCTTTCCCTTCCTCCTCCTGCAATTTTCTATCATTCTTTTTCTCCTCTCTTCTTCCCTCCTCTCTGCATAGCTAGCAGCATAATCTGTGGGGACTGGGAGCATGCTCAATGTTGCTGGTCCTGCCCCCCCCCACCTGTGTGCTTCTGCTTTTGAAACAGTAAGCACTTCATAGAGAGGGGAGAGGAGCCACGGGGACCAGTAGCACACACATGCTCTAAATAGCCACAAACTCTCTGGTATGACAGGATCAGCATGGAGCACTGTAGCTCTTGCCTGCTGACTGCTCACCCACCATGCAAGTGCACCAGTTGTTGCCTCTTCTGTCTTCCGACCCATGTGGGCCAGTTCGGCACTGGAGCATTTGAGGGGCATTGACTCCCTCCCCAACACACAAATTCCCCCTCCCTCCCAAACTCCAACTCGCAAGACAGCCATGAGCACATGTTCCCTCTGCACTGCTGGGCCATGCTGTGGTAACTGCATATGATGCCAAGGTGCCTAAGGACAGTGATACTTACAGCCAAGACCATAGGGTTGTAATGGCTCTGAGTGAAGCTGTTGATATATTATTCCTGGTTGAGGACTATTGCTGCAATGACAGGACCAAAGAAAGTTGGAAGGGGATATAAAATAGAGGAAATATTCCTGAGTGGTTTTTTCTTTTTTTTTTTTCTGAAGGCTCCTGATGCCTGATCCCAGTCCTGGTTCTGAATGAGCAGGAGGAACCTGCCAGGTCAACAAAAAAAATGAACCAAAAATAGATTTCTGATGCTTTGAGGGTCTATTAACACCATCTGCTCTCAAATGTTTTCAGGTACATTCGAAGTAAAAAAGCCTGCAAGGGAGTCAGTTGGACTATTAGATGGCCAATGGGTAAAAGGGGCCCTTAGGGATGACAGACCCATAGCAGAGAGACTATATTAATTCTTTGCTTTGGTCTTCACTGAGGAGGATTTAAGAAACAATATTCAGAGGTGATGATTCAGCAGAACTGAAACAAATCTGTGTACCTGGAAGATGTAATAGAACAAATTGATAAACTAAAAAATAGCAAATCACCTAGACTAGATGGTATACATTCCAGAGTACTAAAAGAATTGAAAAATTTAAATAGCGGACCTGCTATTAGTAATTTAACTATCATTAAAATAATCTATGGTACCTGAAGACTGGAGGGTTGCCAGGGTGATGTCACTTTTTAAAAAAGGGATCAAGGAGTGATTTAGGAAACTACAGACCAGTGAGCCTGATGTTTGTGCCAGGCAGAATAGTTAACTCTCATAAAGAACAAATTATAGATAGGCCTAGTTTAATGGGACAAAACCAACATGGATTTAGCCAAGGGAGGTCTTGCATCATCAATCTGCTAAATGTTTTTGAGGACATAAATAAATGTGGATAAAGGTGAGCTAGTTGATATTGTGTATCTAGATTTCCAGAAAGCGTTTGACAAAATCCCTCATGAGAGACTTAGGAAATTAAAAAGTTATGGGATAGGGGCAGTGTCCTCTTGTGGATTGGGAACAGATAGAAAACAAAGAGTAGAGCTAAATAGCAAATGTTCTCAATGGAGAAAGATGAACAATGGAATGCCCCAGATATTTGTTCTGTGGCATAAGTTTTTTAACTTATTTATAAATGACCTGGAAATAGGAACAACTATTGAGGTGATCAAATTTGCCAGTGACACAAAATTATTAAAAGATGTTAAAATTACAAGTGGGTTGTGAGAAATTGCAAGAGAACCTTGCAAAACTAGGAGACTGGACGTTCAAATGGCAAATGAAATTTAATGTGGACAAGTGCAAAATGATGCACTTACGGAGGAGTAACCCAAATTATAGCTACACAATCAAGGTTCCACATTAGGAGTCACCATTCAAGAAAAGGGTCTAGGTGTCATCGTTGATGTACACTGAAATCTTCTGCTCCGTGTGCAGAAGCAGCCACGAAAGCAAATTATTAGGAAAGGACTGGAGAAGGAAACAGCAACTCTCATAATGCCTCTGTATTGCTCCATGTGAGACCTCATCTTGAGTATTATGTACAGTTCTGGACACTGCATTTCAAAAAAGATATAGCAGAATTAGAAAAGGTGCAACCAAAATGAGCAGGGCAACCAAAACGATAAAGAGGATGGAATGATTCCCCTATGAGGAAAGGCTAAAGAGGTTAGGACTCTTAAGCTTGGAGAAGAAGCAACTGAGGGGAGATATGATAGCCGTCTATAATATAAGTGGAGTTGAACGAGTAAATGTGCATCAATTGTTTATTTTTTCAAAAAGCACAAAGACTAGGGGACACACAATGAAGTTACTAAGTTGTACATTTAAAACAAGAGAAAATATTATTTTTACCCAACACATAATTAAGCTCTGGATTTTATTGCCAGAGGATTCAGTGAAAGCTGTTAGTATAGCTGCATTTAAAAAAGGTTTGCAAAAGTTCCTAGAGGAAAAGTCCATAAACATTATTAAGATGGGGATGCAGAAATACTTTGCTTATCCCTGGGATAAGCATCATTGAATCTATCTAACCTTTTGGAATCCTGCTAGGTACTTGTGACCTGGATTGGCAGCTTTTGGAAACAGGATACTATATTTGATGGGCCTATGATATGACCCAGTATGGCAAATCTTATGTACAACTTATGCCCCAACATTTTCGTGACTGACATAACAGAAGGCTTGTTGGGAAAGGCTTTTTTTTTTTTTTTTGTTGATACCAAAATCCGAAAGGGGGGTAGACATCCAAAAAGGTGTGAAAAACATAAGGAGCGAAGCTCCAGGAATGGTCTAGAGACTGGCAGCAAAGATTTAGTGCTAAAAAATGCAGAGTAATGTATTTAGGATGCAAAAACCCAAGGGATATTTTACAGTATTGGAAGCAAAAATTCTCCTAAGTACAAAAGAAGAGTGGGAACTGGGAGTAATTGTCTTATGATTTTAAGAAGGCCAAACAGATAGTTGAAGCAACAGTAAAAGCCAGAAAGATGCTTGATTGCATAGTGAATAACATAGACAGCAGAAAAAGGGAGATGATATTATGCCTGTATGGGTTCCTGATTAAATTTCATTTGGAATACTGTGTATAATTCTGGAGACCACACCTCTGAAAGAATATAAACCAGTTGGAATCTGTCCAGAGGGTGGCTACTAAAATAATCAGTGGCCTTCATTCTAAAGTATATGGGGATAGACTTAAAGATGTAAACATGTATATACCCTAGAGGAAAGGTGAAATAGGAGAGAGATTAGAGACATTTAAATATCTCAAAGATTTCCATGCACAGGCGGCTATTCTCTTTCAGTGGAAAGGAGGCTCTAGACCAAGTGGTCAAGGGGTGAAGGTCAAAAGGGATAGACTCAGGAGTAATCTTAAGAAATATTTTTTTTACATCAAGGGTAGTAGAGATGGTGAAGGCAAAAACATGATCTGAATGCAAGAAAACATGGGATATCTGAGAAAGTGATGAGAGTTGTAAAGGCTAGATAAATTGGACAGATCGGCCATATGGGGTTTTTTTTTCTGCTATCATGTTTTTAAGTTTCTAAGTACCAAAATCTGAGGAAGACAGAGAAAGTACTTCCATTTTTATATGTGAATGGGTCAGAGGACTGTAGACACCAAGATGAGAAACATTTTTTCTATTTGAGTCTGTAAGCTCTTCATGTAGACAGCTTTTAGGCAGACAGTACTGTATCCTCAAATCTTTGTGTAAGGACAAGTGAACTATCCTAGAGTGCTAAACATCAATGCTAGCAGGTTGAAAGAGGGAGGTTCAGATGCTAAAAGTCATTCTTAAGTTAGTAAGGGTGTTTCGGAGAGGCGCTAGATAACTGTACTAGGGACACAAACCAAACTTAGCTGGGCCACACTGGAGCAATGTCAATCAGTTGAGCCCAGTCCTCGAGGACTCTTTGCACCATCCTGGTGATCCTTGGAAATTGCTGGAAAAGCATATGTGAGATCTGCACTCCAGTTGGGCAGAAAAGCATACTGAGCCGAATGGAGCAAAATCTTTCCAATTTTCTGGTTTCCTCTGATGTGGTCAATTGCTGGAAATCCTCATAAACTGAACAGTCTATTGGCAACTGATTGTTGTAGAGACCACTCATGTGAGCGAAGTACACTGCTGAGGTGATATGTCAATGTGATGGAAATTCCAGGAATATAGGCTACTTGCAAGTCAGCCTGATGTTTGCATGCTCATTCCTAAATCTTTATTGCTCCTTAGCAGAGGGTCCATAACCCCTGCCTCCTTGTTTGTTCTCACATAATATGGCTACCTAGTTGCAGGTTTGACTGAGAATGTTCTTCCTCCTAGAGGAGATGTGTGAAAGCTGTCAAAGTGTATCTGATTGCTTGTAGTTTTAGAAGGTTGATCTAAAATAGTCTTTTCTTTTAATTTTTTTTATTAAAATGATCAAGTCTCTTGAGTTTGGAATGGAATCTATGTGCACTCCCAGTCCTTGTGTGAAAGCACCTGTTGCTGATGCTACTTAGTGAGGAAGAAACCAGAATGCCACCCCATTTTGAAGGATCAAGGCTTGCAGTCACCAGCAAATCTCCTGTTTCATATTTTATGAGACACCCACAGAGATTGTGAAGGGCTGAATTAATTGGTCTCACTGGGAGCAGAACCCTGCTGTAAGAATTGCATATGAAGACTACTGCCGCTATGTGTCCCAGAGTGACTAAAATGTCTCTGGTTGTTGTCTGATCTGCATTCAGCAGTCAATGTATGTGTTCGATGTTCACTAAAGAAGACCCTGGAGAAGGACAGTCGCTAGTTAACAAGAAAATGGAGGGAGGTGAAGTAGAAGAGAATGTATGGGAAGAGCTAGGAAAACTGAAAGTGGACAAAGCCAAGGGGCCTGATGAGGTTCATGCCAGGATACTGAGGGAGCTCAGAGATGTGCTGGCAGGTATGCTGCACGAACTGTTCAATAGATACCTGGAAATGGGAGTGGTACTGAGTGATTGGAGAAGAATGGTGGTAGTCCCACTTCACAAGAGTGGGAGCAGAGAGGAGGCTGGAAACTACAGACTGGTTAGCCTCACCTTGGTTGTGGGGAACAGTAATAGAGACACTGCTGAAGGAAAGAATAGTGAACTATCTACAGTCAGAAGAATTGCTGGACCAGAGGCAGTATAGATTCACCAGAGAAAGCTCCTGTTAGACAAATCCTGAGGAATTGGCTTGATGAAGAGCACTCAATGTCATCTACTTAGATTTCAGCATAGGAGGCTTGTGAATAAAATGAGAAGTTTGGGCATGAGTGTCAAGGTGGTGGCCTGGATTACACACTGGTTGATGGATAGAAAACAGAGTATGATGGTAAGTGGAACCTACTCTGAAGAGAGAGAGTGGTGTTAAGTGGAGTACCGCAAGGATCGGTGTTGGGACCAGTCCTGTTGATATTAAGATTTGCAACAGAGTGGACTCGCCGGAAGGAGTAGAAAGAATGAAACGTGAATTAAGGAAGCTTGAACGGTGATTGATATGGCAGCCGGGATTCAGTGCCAAGAAGTACAGAGTCATGCATCTGGGGTGTGGTAATCCAAAAGAGCTGTATGTCTCGGGGGGGTGAAGCGCTGTTGTGCATGGAGCAAGAGAGGGACCTTGGGGTGATTGCTTCGCCGTCTTCACATTGTTAGACACAATGTGACAAGGCAATAGCTAAAGCCAGAAGAATGCTGGGCTGCATAGAGAGATACTACTACAGTTAGGCATTTGGTGAAGACCCTTGGTGACGCTTAAAGGGAGTACTGTGTACTGGTAATGAGGAGTCCACCACAAACCATATGAGAAGCCAGTGGGATGGATGAAGATATGAGTATAAGCATTATCCTTATCCAGGGCACACATACCCAATCCCCCTTCTGAATGAAGGAGAGAATTCTGAAAAGGGAGTTCACTTTGAATTCCTCCCAGAGCAGATTCTTCTTCAAACTTCTTTAAATTCAGGATGAGTCTCAATCCCCTGGTTTTCTTGGGCATAAGGAAGTATCTGGAGTAGCCATGCTGTTGGAGTGGAATAGATTCTATCGCTTGTTGACTAGAAAAGCAACTCCACTTTCAGGCAGAATAGCACTGCATGAGGCTGATCTGGATTGAAAGCTGAGTAATGAAGAAGCGTGGGGAGTTGGGAGAAACATAAACAACATACGCATGCCACAATTTTGAGCTCCTAGTAGTATTTGGTTATCTTGCGCCATTCCTCCAAGTAGAGTTGGATCCTCCTTCATACCGGGGAGGATGGCTTTTGGGTTTGTAAGATGGTCAAAAACTTGGCCCTGGCTTCAGTTGGGCCTGTGGTGCCATGTTAGGCTGATGGCATTCTCTACTTTGGACCGGAAGCTGCTGCTGCTGTTGCAGAAGCGAAGATGGAAGGGGGGTCTCTTAAAGTATGGCCTAATAAAAACATAGTTCGGTCATCTTGAAAAAAATGTTGCTTTGAACTGTTTTTGAGAGAAACTGGACTGCCAAATGTTTCTCTTTGATTTGAGCAACCTTTTTTTCCCTGAGTTTATCCCTGAAGAGTTGGTCCCCCAGGCAGAGATGGCTGCTAGCATATCATAGATATCTTACACAAGCCATCTGACATGCTCCCATCAAGACCGATGAAGAGTGGGTAGTCATGTCAAACGCTTCACAAATGGACTGAATAAGATGGCATATACTTCCTTCGAGTCTAGAAACTGTTGTGGATACCCCAAGATGGTATTGCCTAACTGAAGAAAAGGTTTGTTTTGTCCAACTGACTGGTGTATTGTATTTTCTTCAGCTATGGTCAGGCAGGACTGCAGCTTAGGTGCCATGTAAAGGCTCATTCTATCAGAGCCATGGTAACTTTGGTGGCCCACGTGTGAGCAGTCCCTGTGGACGAGATCTGCAAGGTGGCAACATGGAGTTCTCTCCACATTTTCGCCCTGCACTACAGCAATTTCAGCCAGTCAGTCCTCCGGAATCTTTCAGCTGTGAAACCCAACTCTTTCTGCTTCAAGCCTTTTGTTCAGGTTCAGGCTGTCTCCCTGTGTTACCAATAGCACTTTGGTTGTTTGTGCCCGGTGGCACCTGGTTCGGTGACTGTTGGTCCCCTTGTTCGGGAACAGCTTGTAGCTAGGGATTCACCCATTTGTGAGGACTACCATCCTGCTTGTCCTAGGAGAAAGCAGAGTTGCTTACCTGTAACAGGAGTTCTTCTAGGACAATAGGATGTTAGTCCTCAGGAAACCCGTCCGCCACCCTGCAGTGTTGGGTTTTCTCCAAGTTTGTTTTATTTTTTCGTAATTCTACAGGGTGGCCCATGGGAAAAGTAACCCGCCTCCAATTGGAGGCGGGCTACTTTTCCATGGGCCAGCCTGTATATTACGAGACTGAAGAGGGATGCATGGATAGTGGCATGCTGGTCATGCTCAGTGTGCCAGTTAAAGTTTCTAGAAATTTTGACAAAAGTTTTCCATGCCGGACTCCATTTGATGTCACCCAGTTGTGAGGACTAACATCCTGCTGTCCTAGGAGAACACCTGTTACAGGTAAGCAACTCTGCTTTCTCTCTGGCTTTTTTTTATGTAAAAACTCAATACTTTTCTCTTTAAAAGTTGAGGCAGTCCCCAAATAACACTTTTCAGTGCTACAAAAAAGAAGAGGAAGAGCATATTTCCTCACAATGTCGGGAAAGAAGAAATCCACATTTGGTGGATTCAAGGATTATGTTTATGGCAGAAATGTCCATTACCAAAGGGCACGAACTCTGCTAAAGCTGCCTTGCAGTGGACCACACCCAGACCAATTGCAGATGAATATCTTTGTATTCTCAGAAATCTGGGGCCTGGAAAATGGAGGAAGTCTCTTAGAAGCCACAGGCTGTCGTCCTCATTCCAAAGGGCAGACTTGTCTGCATCTCTGGGATTGGAATTGAGCAGAAGCTCCTCAAAAGTATCTCCCCTGTCAGTGGAATGGGATGACTCCTTGGTTGAGCATGCATGAACAGGTGCAACTCTAGGGAATTGCTGGAGCAGCCAGTACACAAAAAGCACAGTCTTGAGTGCATCAGTGCCATTGATACAAGGATGCATTGGCACCATCAACTCAAAATCTTTGTTGCATTCGATGTTTTGTGCCCTGGATCGTGAATCAAATCATTTCTTAGCATTCAGACAGATTAATCCATACCAGTGGGTTATATACCTCTACCAGTAGATGGAGACGGAGCAAATCTGACGTCATGGCGTGTATGTGTATAATGTCTGCCTGGCTGGCTGATGTCAACACACACGCACACACACTGACATCAGCCAGCCAGTATGCTCCATCTTCAGCAGATGGTAGACAGCATTTCCCTACAGGGGATTGCTTGTTTTAAAAAAAAAAAAAAATAGTAGAAGGAAATGAGAGAGATAAGGTTGGATTCCTCTCACCTTCTTTTCTATTCTGGTCTCTGAGCCTCAGTGGACCAATTCTATGTTTGCCTCTGCCTCCTTGAGGGAAGGGAATTGTGGCAGTTTTAGTAGGTTGAGCAGCCTTTTGGGTTAGGCCCTGCTCTCAGGCTTTCTGAGTTGCTGCATGGTAGGCCACAATGGCATTTGCACGCTTTTTTCTGTGCAGGTCTGCTATGAAATAATGCCTGGCATCTATCTGGGCCGCGTGGTTGGGCAGACAAGTTTTGAGCATCTGTAGTATGCGCTTATTCATGTAAATGTCCCATACTTGGGTTCTCTGTGCTTGAGCGTCCCTGACTTGGGTGACCCATACTTGAAAATAAGAACATGCCATACTGGGTCAGACCAAGGGTCCATCAAGCCCAGCATTCTGTTTCCAACAGTGGCCAATCCAGGCCATAAGAACCTGGCAAGTACCCAAAAACTAAGTCTATTCCATGTTACCGTTGCTAGTAACAGCATGGCTATTTTCCAAGACAACCCAATTAATAGCAGGTAATGGACTTTTCCTCCAAGAACTTATCCAATCCCTTTTTAAACACAGCTATACTAACTGCACTAACCACATCCTCTGGCAACAAATTCCAGAGTTTAATTGTGCGTTCAGTGAAAAAGAACTTTCTCCGATTAGTTTTAAATGTGCCCCATGCTAACTTCATGTAGTGCCCCCTAGTCTTTTTATTATCCGAAAGAGTAAATAACTGATTTACATCTACCCGTTCTAGACCTCTCATGATTTTAAACACCTCTATCATATCCCCCCTCAGCCGTCTCTTCTCCAAGCCGAAAAGTCCTAAGCTCTTTAGTCTTTCCTCATAGGGGAGCTGTTCCATTCCCCTTATCATTTTGGTAGCCCTTCTCTGTACCTTCTCCATCGCAATTACCCTGAAAGCTTGCACTTGTCTGATCCGATCTCAGGAAGTTGAGTCTGGTTTGAATACCAGGGCAGTGATGGAATCTCTAGGCTAGGTTATCAATATGCAGAAGAGCCATCTGTCCTCTCCCATTCCCTCGAATACTTGGGAGCCCGTTTCGACACCCAGTGGCGCAGAGTTTCTTACAGATGACAGAGTGAACAAGATTCAGGGGCATCTGCTTCGTCTACAGATGCTGAAGGTCTGGGATTACTTACAGGTTCTGGGCTCAATGGCGTCCACATTGGAATTGGTGCCCTAGGCGGTTGCCCATTTGAGGCCCCTGCAGAGAGCCTTGGTGTCTGGTTGGAATCCTTGGTCGCAGCAATATTTCCTGCCCCTGGCTCTGACTAAGTCGGCCAGGGCCAGTCTGGCCTGCTGGTTGACGCGGAACAGTCTGGAGAAGGGGATGCCTCTCGAGGTCCCAGAGTGGGTGGTGGTCACCACGGATGCAAGTCTTCGGGGCTGGGGGGGACAGTTTGTCTGGGCAGGTCTGCTCAGGGCCTTTGGTCAATGTCTGAACAGACATGGTCCATCAATCGCCTGGATACGAGAGCGATGTGCCAAGCTCTAGAGCAGTTTCTACCCTTGGGCCGCGATCGGATGGTGCGAGTTTTCTCGGACAATTCGACCATGGTGGCTTACATCAACCTCCAGGGGGGAACGAAGAGTCCCAAGGTAGCGCAGGAGGCTCAGCTGTTGTTTGAGTGGGCAGAGCTTCATCTCGAAGGAATTGCCGCCTCCATGTCGCAGGAGTCGACAATGTCCAGGTGGATTACCTCAGCTGGCAGCAGTTGGATCCGGGGGAATGGGAATTCTGAGGGCCTGGGAGCTTCTCTGCGAATGGTGGGGAACCCTGCAGTTCGATCTCATGGCAACGAGTATCAATACCAAGATGCAAAGGTTCTTCAGCCACCGGAGGGAGTCCGGGGTGGTAGGGCTCAATGCCCTCATATGTCCGTGGCTGACCGGAGTCCTCCTGTACGTCTTTCCTCTGAGGCTGATGGTAGCAAAAGTACTCAGGGTGTAGAGGGCCATACAGGGTCAGTGATTCTGGTGGCTCTGGAATGGCCTCGCCGTCCGTGGTTCGCAGATCTGGTGCGGCTGGCAGTGGACGGACCGCTACACCTGACCCATTTACCGGATCTCCTACATCGGGGTCCTATATTTCCGATCGAGAGGATCGCTTTTGTCTCGCGGCCTGGCTTTTGAGAGGAGGCGACTGCGTGAGAGGGGTTATTCGGAACCAGTAATTACCATGCTGCTCCAAGCGAGACGCCCTGCTACCTCTTTAGCCTATTCTAGGGTATGGAAGGTGTTTGAGACCTGGTTTGGACAACAGGGATTGGACCCTCTTCAAGTGTCGGTGTCCCATATTTTGTCTCTTGCAGGTGGGTTTATCCAAAGGATTAGCCCATAGTTCCCTTCGGGTCCAGGTTTCCGCTTTGGGTTGTCTCAGAGGGAGAGTCCAGGGGAAGGCCTTGGCATCCCATCTGGATGTGGTGCATTTTCTATGAGGAGTCAAATATCTCCGTCCACCTCTGCGTCGCATTTGTCTGGAATGGAATCTTAATCTCGTGCTACGGGTCTTTTGCAAGGAGCCATTCGAGCCTCTGAATTGGGTATCTTTGAAGATCCTGACTCTGAAGATTGTCTTTTTGGTAGCTATCTGTTCGGCTAGAAGGATTTTGGAATTGCAGGCACTTACGTGCCGTGATCCTTTTCTCCGGATCTCATCCGATACAGTGTCCTTGCGTTCGGTACCTTCGTTTCTTCCTAAGGCGGTGTTGGTTTTTCATGTGAACCAATTAGTGGAGTTGCCCGGGTTTTTGGATTGGGCTCAGGATCCCTCGATGGGATGAGAACGTCACCTTTTGGAGTGAGACGGATGATATTACATTACGTGAAAGTCACTAACGTTTTTCGTCGTTCTGATCATTTGTTCGTCCTGTTTGGGGGAGCAAAAAAGGGCGAAAAAGCGTCTAAGGCTTCTTAGTCTCTTTCAACCAACGAGACAATCTCTGCAGCTTATATATCAAAAGGAAGAGCGGTTCCAGTGGGTCTTAGAGCACATTTGAGCTCGGGCTATCTCAGCTGGTGTCTCCCCAAGAGATCTGTAGAGCTGCGGTGTGGTCTTCATTGCACACTTTTTACCAAGCATTGTCTTTTGGATTGTGGGCCCCGGAGGCGGCCGCCTTTTGGAGAGAGTGTTCTTCGAGCGGGTCTTTCGGGTCTCTGCCCAGTGTAAGAGGGCTTTGGTACACCCCGCTTGTCTGGACTGATCTGGGTATGCAGGAGAGGAAAATTGGTCACCTGCTAATTTTCGTTCCTGTAATACCACAGAGGCCCGCTCTGAGGATATCTGCCGAAAGACTGCTTTCTAGGTTTAGCGTTTTTCTGCATGGTTATCTAATTAGTCAGGGGTATCCATGTTGGGAGCCTCGTTCACGCTTTATTTTTCTTATCTTGGCTTGGGTATCGATTAATACTGAGGGACTGCAGGTGGCACTCTCGTATATGTGGCAGTGCCCAAAGTTTTGTTCTTTACCTCCATCTCCTGGTAGGGATGAATAAAACCCACTTGTCTGGACTGATCTGTGGTACTACAGGAACGAAAATTAGCAGGTAAGAACCAATTTTGCTTACTGTAAATGATTTCTGTAAATAGTAGAATGAATTAGGTATCCTAAATAGCCATCCATCCCCCTGGAGTGTTGACTACCTAACTAAAAAAAAAAAAAAAAGACTGAGGGCTCACGAGGCTATGCCCGTGCAGGAATTCCTGCAAATGCTTAGTAGAGTAAAATCTCTACTAGCAGAGAGAGAGGTCTGTTCGATGCCACCGGATGATGTCACCCACATGTGATTTGCTATTTCATCCTGCTATCTACAGAAAATCCTGTTTATGATAAGCAAACTTGCTTTCAACATGCAGAATTTTAATATGCAGGAACATTTATCTCATATATGAAGGGATAACTTTACTACTTTTTGTTTGTTTGTTTTTCCTCTTTCATAGATTTGCATTGTGTGGGCTTTTGAAATTTTTCATGTCCCCTTTCCATTCATCTGTTACTTTATACTGCTTCTGGTTATATTGCTAATTCTGGGGCTCTGCTTTCTTTCTTTATGATGCATTTTGTGCTGAATCCCTTGGATTCTTTCCAGGGAACCAATATTTTTACAAACATGGTGTCTAGCATGCTGAAGTGCCAGAGTAGCTTGCTGACACAACCATTTCAATAGTAAGGCTCCAAAAGCAGAAAAGCTGCCCACACCAATTGCGACTCCAGTGCCATTGCCTACATGCTTCTTGGTCTTAAACCATCTTGTGAGTGCATTTAAAATGGCCCACAGCCCAAAAGCAACTGTGCGGCTGCTGCAAAAAGAAAACGGAGAGAGGAAATGCACCACCCCCACAGTGTGCCCAGGTCCCATTCACATTGACAATTGTGGGATGATCTCACAAACCTGAGCCATGGCATCAGTTCCTGGAGATAAATGGTGCTTTACTGGTTTTGGGCTGTATTCAATTGTTTCATACACATGTGCAGATCTGCTACAGTTTATTGGATTGCTTCAGTATCCTACTGGGATTTTGTATCTTTTAAAATGAATTTGCTTTGTCCTGAGAGCCATCATCTAGGGAAGGGCTGTGAGGAATCAAAACTATATTTTAAATAATTTTGTATTTTACCCCAAAGTAAGAGGATGGAAGTAACCAATTAAACATTTTTGCAATTTTCTTGTAATAGAGGGTTATTTTTATTTGAACTTGCAAAAAAGGTAGTTACAAATGTGCATATATAAAATGTTATACAACAGTTGAATTCTTTTTTTTTTTATTATTTATAGTTTATTGAGATTTTATCAATTCTACATCAATAAAATACAAGAAATAAGGATTACACAAGGTAGTAATAGAATAAACCTTGCAAAACTGAGGACCATGTTGGGTTATCTTCCCTGATTCTTAAACACTCAAAGCAAACTATGATGACAGCATTATTGGGACCATTTTTGGGGGGAGAAGGGGAAGGGTTAAAAGGTTTGGATGTGGCATTGCAGTTTTAATGCATTCAAATTTATTACCAAGATTTTAAAACCAATTGAAATGGTATGTAGCCAGGAACAAATATTTTCAGGTATATGTACTGAAAACCAATGGAAGATTGCCTGTAACAGCTGCTGTAACTAGGGCCTTCATTTCACGTTTTAATTTTCCTGGGAATTTGTCAGTGTATATTATAACAAACAAAACTGGGAGAAATTCAGTGAGAAAACAGTGAGTCATTTTCTTTCCCTTGATTTTGTTTACTATATTAAACATCGATAAATTCGTAGGAAAAATTAAAATAAACAACTGAAAGCAAAGGTCCCTGGCTATAACAGATGAATGTTAAAGGATGGAAGCTTAAAAAACAAACCAAAAAAAAACACCTTAAGGTTGTTGCTTTTGGTCATTGTTTAGAGGGCAATTTACAAAGCAGGTTCAGTGAGTGAAAAACGGTTTGCCTGCGTAAATCACCTGTCTGAAAATTGCCCTTTCTCAGTGCAGCTAAAAGTGTGCGCACTGTTCCATGATGCGTGGACGTTTAGCCGCATTGAGAGGAGGTGTTCCCAGAGGTGTGTTTAGGTCGGGGGAGGGAAATAATGTATGTGGATAACCATTTTATTTATTTTGTATTTTAAAAAGTGTCCACAGAAGAAGCATTTACCTACAAGTTTCAAAGCAAAAGCACCCATTTTCCCATCTTGAAAATTGGTGCAAACTCCGTGGGTTAAAATACTCATGGACTTTTGTCCTAATGTGAACGGTGTGAAAACTGCCACCTTAAAATCCTAATAAATATTCCACCTCTGTCCACCTTTGACTTTCTTTTAACTAGTTTTATTTTTTGGTGGGTTAACTCCCATCTTTTTTTTTTTTTTTTTTAAGAAAAGCCAGGGTTTTATAAAAGTTTTAAAGAAACCACTAGCTGCAGATTGTGATCGTTGTCTTATTTGCAGGCCTGTCTGTTTACAAAGATGATGTGCCTCAAGTTAATAAGTTGATTACATCTTGTAATTACACTAACTTTTTCCCCCCTCTGTATTGTTTCAATTTAGAACATATTTTTAACCAAAGATGGGACGATACAGTTGGGAGATTTCGGAATAGCTAGAGTTCTCAATAGGTAATCTTTTAATTTTTACTTCAGTAGTTTTTTGTTGGTTTCAGCATAAGCCTTAAAGTACAATAAAATGTGCCACAGTGCCAGTATGTTAAATTCTTTGAGGTTTTTCTTTCTTTTTCTTTCCTAGTACTGTGGAGCTGGCTCGCACTTGCATTGGGACGCCTTATTATTTATCACCTGAAATCTGTGAAAACCGACCTTACAATAACAAAAGGTATCTATGATGAGGGAATGTGATGTACTGTAGCTTGCTTTGTGCATTTGACACTTCCCTTCCCACTGAGTATGTTCAGTAATTACTGCAGGCTACTTGTGCCAAAGGTAGCTTTTGGGGAAGCAGTAGGATCTGATCACTTTTTATAGGCCTAAAGTAAAAATAATCCAAAAATGTCATCAAGCTTTTGAAGTAAGTCCCTTCTTCAAATGTAACTTTGTGTCTCAAAAGCCTATCTGCATCACCATTTTTTTAATTCACCTTCCTCCATTGTGGATTTTTTTTTTTTTTTGTAAAACCAAGACTGTCAATAGAAATGTCTTCAGTGATTGATGACATTTTCTTTTTATAGATTTGAGTTTTGGTGGGGGGGGGGGGGAGACTGCTTTCAAATGTGACAAAATGTAAAAGTACGTATATTAATTAAGCAGTACTTACATTTTAAAACCATTTTGAAGAGTTTTTTCCCCTATATTTTGGTAGTAGAGGATATAGGGCTAGAACTGAGAAGCAACTTGTGTAACTGCTCCAAGCATTCTGTTTGTATGTATGTATTTATTTATTTATTTAAACAAATTTATATTCATCTCCTTCACAACTTCTAGGCAGGTAACAATAAAACACTCATAAAAACATAAAATCAGACAGAAACAAATGGAACAATTGAAACAGAACATGGTGCACTGGTGTCATAAGACCGGTCATTAAAAAAATACAACCATGCTCATAATAAAATCTTACTGAATGAATGAATGAAGCAGTATATAAATTGTAATACATTTTCTTTGATTTATATATATATATGTATCTATATTTATATCTCTTCCACAGTGACATTTGGGCCCTGGGTTGTGTTCTGTATGAGATGTGCACTTTGAAACATGCAGTAAGTCCAATTTTCAGTTTAATCTTATGGTCATGTATGTTGCATGCTGTTCTCCCCTTACTTTTCTCTGATAGCATTCCAGTCCCTCTATATCTTTATCTTTAGGGGCTTAGAGATGCTTCTTAGGCTTTTTACTTCCATTGAGAAAATGCACCAAAGCAGATGATGTTACTGATACTATTCTTTTCTAATGTGTCACATTTCTTTTAACATTAGCAACTGTAGAAGTAAAAGTGCAGCATGTTATATCAGTCATATTTACAATACACTCTACAAGTTAGCCATTCTGACAGGTGAGATCTTATCTCCTTCCTCAAGCAGATCATATTTACTTTCTCTGGCTGCTACATCCGCAACTTTATCAGTCCTTAACTGTCCTCTTGTGAATGTGGACCCTTGGGCCAAGGGGGAGTTGGTGCTCCTGCAGGAAGGAGCCCCACAGGTCCCCACTGTCGGCAGGTGGAGCTGGCAGAAGCAGAGGCCCAAAGAGCTTCCCCCAATACCAGCCCACGTTCTCCTTAGGTTGAGCCCTTGGGTGACCACAGGGACATGAAGAAACACTGAAGACAGATGAGAGGAAACTGACCACAGACAAGGAAATTCAAGGACAACGGACAGACACGGACTCCGGAAACCACAGCAAAGGCAGGAATCAGGAGATGAGGACAGGAATGCAGGCATTTACTCTCAGATGAGTCGACCCACTGCCAAGGCATCTGTGGAGGGCAGGAGGAAGCCTTTAGTACAGGACCGCCTCTGACGTATTCGGGAGGCGGCCTTGCAGAATTCCTCCCCTCGCCGCACGTGCTGACTTTTGTGTGCCAGGCCGTAGCAGTGTCCTGCCACGTTCTCTAGAGGAGGCTGGTGCCGGTCCATGGGATGAACCGGTCGAGCATAACATGTCCACCCAACTAGCATGGCTTAAATCTGTGGTACTGCTTGGATCCCCCATATCCTGACCTTTCCTCTGGTCAAATACTCAACTCTTTTCATATCTCCTCCCATTATACTTCTGCTTTCCCAGATCTGCAATTATAAAATGATGCTATTGGCTACAATTCCTAAAATTACCTATGTTTTATTTAGCACTTTTCTATACCGGCATTCAAGATGATAAATCTCATCATGCCGGTTTTCATTTTTTTTTTTTTTTTAAAATCTTTATTTCTAAATTTTCACATTTCAAATATACAGAAACATTCAAATAGATTCCACATAAACCCTTTTTTCTTTTCCTCCATTCCAAACATATTCAAGAAACTACTAATTATATATTGTATATCTGAAATAAGAATTTAAGCAAATTAAATAAAGAAACAATAGAGACTATAAAGGAACATTAGGAATTCAATGGAGATAATAAATCAGGAAAATCATACATATTACAAGCATACATAATCATGCTGGATATTTATCAGCCACATGATATTTACTCAATACCCTGTAACAACTCTACAGATGGCATATCAGTAGGCACTGGGGTTGATGCAGTAGGTTGTTGAGCATCTAAAAACTTCTGGAGTTGCTCAGTTTGGAAAAAAACATATTCATATTCCCCTTTCTTGATCTCACATCTACATGGATAGCGTAGAATAAAGGAAAAACCTAATGAAATTACTTTTTGTTTTAAAAGAAGAAATTCTCTACGCCTTGTCCTTGTGATGGGGGCCAAGTCTGGGTATATTTTGACAATCTGACCATGAAAAGAAGTGGGAAATTTTTTAAAGTATTTTTTCATTATAATGCCTATATCTTTCACGGCAATAAATGATACAAGTAAGGTATTACTATATATCACATCTAGGGTCGAGTCTTCTAAAAAATTTGTAAGGTTAGCTGGAATTGCTGCTCTTTTCAGAAAGAAATGACACGTATTAACAGAGGGAAGTTCTTCCTCTGAAAAGGACAATACTTCTCTAAGATATTTTTTTAAAGAAGTATATGGAGACTCGCCCAAAACCTGGGGAAAATTTGTTATTCTAATATTAAGGTGACGAGACCTATTCTCCAATAATTCTAACCGATGAGATGAGGCTAACTGATCTTTTATCACCATTAAGTTTAATTTCTGTAAGGATTGTATTTTCTCTTCATTTTCATTTACTTTCCTAGATATCACATCATGTTTTTCCTGGTTAGATTCTACATTCCTTTGGTTATCCAATGACATTGAGTCCACTTTTTTTTCCAATCTTATTACTGCAGTACTCACACTTTTAACCGCATCCCAGATTGGGATGCCGGTTTTCATTTAACAGGGGGGTGAAAAAATAAATAAATGAATAAATTAACAAATTGTAGCAAGTGAAAAGAAAAAAAACCTCCTCAGTTACAATAAAACAGGGGAGATTCGAAACTGGGAGGAGGAAAGTCTAAAGGAATTTTAACATAGAGAGCAATTATTTACAAAGTTCTAAGAGTGTCTGATTGTGGATGTCATTGAATTGCGGTTCAGTTGGTGTCTGGAAAGGCTTGTTTAAACAACCATGTCTTAAGCCAAAGGCTTAAGACAGACAGAGAAACAGGTTTAAACCTGTTTCTCTGTTTCTTTCAAGGACCAAGTTCAACTGTCACATTTAACATTAATGGCCTTATAATGCCTTATCCAAGCATCATGTCATAGTATTTGTTAGCGAGATTCTGTATAACCTAAATATCAGAATGAAACTTGCACTTTACTTTACACACTGTTGAATTAACTGACAAGTGGGGGCTCTGAAGTTTTCAAAATGAGACAGTCTGTGGGATCTTGAAGTGGCTTTTCCCTTATCTCTATGCAATAATGTTAATTCCCTTTAGATTCAAGTGTTGTAAAATCATAAAGTGCCTTTTTATGGTTTGAACATGTAAGGTTTTGTGGGCTACAAGATTTTTATAATAAAATATAATGTGACATTAAGACACGACATGTATTTAAATCCACCTATCATATTCAGTGTCACATTAGTTCGAGTACTTGTAGAATGTGGGAATGTGTTTCTGGTGTTAAGTTAAAATGGCAGATTCCATTTTTCTCAACTTGTGCTGTGAGAGTATTCTGCTTGCTGCAGTACCTCTGATGTGTCTGTCTGGCCCTTTCCACAGACTCAGATACTATAATGAAAGCTGCACTTTCCTTCACCAGAGGAAGCCACATGTGTAATGGTTTTTTTTGGGTTTTTTTTCCCCCCCTCCTCCCCGTGAGTCTAGTTTGAAGCTGGAAACATGAAGAACCTGGTCCTGAAGATCATCCGTGGAACATTCCCTCCTGTTTCTCTGCACTATTCCTATGACCTGCGCAATCTGATATCCCAGCTATTTAAACGGAATCCTAAGGATAGGCCGTCGGTCAGCACCGTATTGGAGAAAATGTTTGTAGTCAAACGTATCGAGAAATTCCTTCCTCCACAGGTATGCAGGCAGAGGGAGTTACATTATGGCTGGGTGCACTTCTTGGGCAGTGTTTAATGGCTCTGTTTTTCATTGTTTCTTAATATAGTGTGATAGCATATCCATGGAGTGCATGGAAAACACGGGGGGGAATATCAGCCAGGATGACTGTGCCCTCCCTCTTGCATATCAATTTTAATGCCTTTTGTCATGGAATATAACTGTACTATAATGTTTTGTTCCATAGTAATTTAGGGGGGTGGTGGGGGGAGCAAGTAGATTTTAAAATTTGTAACTTTTCAATGATTCTAAAACACTCATACATTTGAAAAAGTTTAAGGTGTGTCAAAAATATTATGACCTTGAATACTTTAAAAACTGCTAAATAAGTGTGTTCCATTAATAGCTGCATCATCCAAGCAAAGATGGAAGCAATCCTTTTGTGCAACGGTTGGTTTTGTATGATGTTTTATGTAAGAAATTCTATAGATTAATTAAATATTTCAAGTGTGAAAAAAAATCTTTGTGTAGGTTCGTGAGAGAGTTTGTATCCTTACTAAGTGGGCTGTTCATCGGAAGTATTTGTAACTTTTTCTGGGTAAGATGATGGCTTTTGACACTATTCCTGTTCTTACAGGCCAAGTTTATGAAGGGAGGCTGAAATGGGTGCCTGTTCAGTTATCTCACGCTCTTCCTGTGTTTGTCAGCGGGACATTTTAACTATCTAGCTTATAAATGGACAGTCCATTTGGAAAAAACTACCTGTTAAAATCTACATCTCCCAATTTATTTGTATCACTGAAACGTGATTTTCAGACTCAGATCAAGTTCTAGTTCTCCGTATATATTTTCTTATTGTCAGTCTGTTTGAAGACATGGGGGTTTATTAGTTCTAATTAAGGAATCTCTGGATTTATCTCCAGTAACAGTTGACATTGGACCCTTTCTTGTGTATGTTTGCTCTATTCTCCTCCCATTTTTTGAGTGCTCAACATGCGATGCATACTGATTTATTTCCTTTGAAAATATACAGACAGGGTTGTATTATCCTCGGTGACTTTAATTTATACTTTGATGTCCCATTAGCATCAAACTGTGATGATTTTTTTTTAACAACTGTCAGCTTTGACATGGTTACAGTTAATTCATTTGCACACTCATAAACTGGGACACATCTTAGATTTAGTTTTCCTTAAAGAAAAAGATCTCTTAACTGACCACTTCTTCTTTTATGGTTGCTTTGATGTTCCTTGGTCAGACCATTATCTTATTTTATTGAAGGTTCCAGTCTCAACTTTTTAAATATTGAATGCTGTGGCCACTTTGAAAGTTTCTTTTTAAACGTGGGCATTTTGATGTGGACCGTCTCCGCAATAAGTGGTTACCTCTTAAGCTTCTGGAACTGTTTCTGATGTCTCCTCCACTGTTCAGCTGTGACAGCCTACATTGAGCTATGATATTGATCAAGTTGCTCCATTGAAACATTGTATGTAGACCTAAGCATTGCCCATGATATACTAATTCACTTAGCTAAAATGCAATATTAGAAAGTTAGAACTTTTGTGGCATAGACGTAAATCATCTGATACTTTAGAATCTTTTAGGCTATGTCAGCCAAATATGAATTAGCAATTGATTCTGCAAAAAAAGATTATTCTCAGAGGTCAAGCAGGATGAAAGCCCTCACACATGAATGAATTCATCCAGTGGAGAACAGTATAGAAAAGATATGTCAAAGTTTCTAGGACTTTGACTAAGCCTCACTGAGCATGCCCACACATGCTTTATACTACGCTTCCACACAGGGTCCCTTCAGTCTTTTGTTTTTCCATGGAGCCCGGTGGTCGTGGTTTCTGAATCTCCCTTCAGGTATTTTTTTGCTCTTTCAAGATCCTGTAGGATGTCTTTTCACTGCAGTCGCGGGGACCTGCGTTCTTCCTGTAGTATCCCTAGGTACGTTTTTCGGCATTTCTTTGTTTCTTTTTGCAGTCTGTTCCCTTCCGAGTGGCAGTGTCAGTCGAACATTGATCGCCGCCTCCATCAAATTAGATTAAGTGACCCTTTTAAGGGGCACAGTATGCGATTTGTGAATCGCTTAACACTTTAAAAAAAAAAAAAGTCTAAGCGATGAACAAGAATGCAATCATAAAAATACAAATATAACGTTGATACAAAGAAAGTAAATACATAATAAAAATCACTAAAATATAGACTAGTCAATATACATAATCTGGTACAAATAAAATGAATATAAACTAGCATAAATAGTAAAATAAACAGAAATAAAACTTAAAAATAAGCAAATTTCAACAAAAAGGTCTTGACTTGCTTTCTGAAGTTCTTTACTGGGTCACACTGTGTGATTTCTATCGGGAAAAGAATTCCAGAGAGAGGGACTAGCCACGGAAAAGGCGCACTCGCAAGTCAATTGTAACTGTGCGACTCTAGGTAATAGAATCTCAAGCAATCCACGCTGTGACGAGAGCAGGGCTCTAGTGGGTTGTTAAAAATGTTAATATAGCGTTGGTCTAAGGGCAGGTTTGGTCATTGAGTAATTTAAAGATTAACATTCCTATTTTGTATTTAATTCTCTCATTTATGGGGAGCCAGTGTAACTGAATTAAAGCTGGGGTAATATGGTCCCTTTTCTTTAATCCTGATAACAAGCGAGCAGCGGAGTTCAGCAACAGCTGTAATGGTCAAAGTGTTGTGAGAGAAATAACCTGTATATAGACAGGGTGTGGCAGACAAGTTATTCAACTTCTAGTGTTGTCCGGCAATAGATCTGTTTGTGTTAGGGCAACCAGAAAGTTGCCAAATTTTGTTCCATTCTTCAAACCAAGTTCAGATCTGCTTCAGATGTTTTTCTGCTCAAGTGAGATGCAGATCTGCTGTATATCTTTCCTCCACTTTGTTGGTGGTGAGACCAGTGCACAAGGTACTTAAAAACCAGGCACATCTTATCCTCATCCAGCTAGCTTTACACAGCCTGTCCACCGATCCCCCTGGGATCTCAACTGACTCTGCTAACTCGGAAGGGGCATCTTTTATCCAAACCTGCCTCCCTCAACTTGACAGCATGGATGTTGAGCGCTTGATAGTCTCATCATTGTCACTATTCAAGGAGGTTGAGGACATTGTGATTTCGATCAGGAAGCAGTCTTAAATAGAAATGCTTTTTAATTTGGTGTCAAGCAGGCTCCTTTGAATCCATTTGCCTGTGCTTGAAAAGATCTATTTCAGTATTTGTTCTCTCTCTCCTTATCAGGCATCAGTATGTTGTTAGTCAAAGTGTATCTGTCTGCCAGTGCCATTTACCACTCTAAAATGGAGGGAAAGCTATTCTTCATCCATCCTCTGGTATTGAAGTTTAATGAGGATTTATAGCATACAAAGCCACTAGTGCCATGGGATCTCAACTTCATCTTGATGCAACTGATGATACCTCCTATGCGTCATTGAAGTTAATTCCTAAAGGTTCTTTACCTGGATAATGGTATTTCTAGTTGCCATCACTTCTGCTAAAAGAGTTAGTGAGCTACAAACATTGTTTCGTTACTCTCCATTCCTAACAGGTTTCCACAAAAGGGTGGTGCTCTGCACTCTTTCTAAGTTGTTTTTTTTTTTGCCAAACATGGTTTCTGCATTTCATTTGAATCGGCCATTGTCTTGCCTATATTCTTTCCAAAACGTCATGCCTGTAAAAGGGCCTTAGCTCAGCCACATAATCAGGCTTCTCAACTTTTTGTCTCCTTTGATCATAACAGATTAAGAATAGTGGTTGCCAAATGTACACTGTCCAGCTGGCTAGCAAACTGTATCACACAATGCTGTACTCTAGCTGGCCTTCAGATTGCAGATTCAGTCAAGGCTCATCAAATAAGAGCCACAGTTACCCCAACAGTTCACCTAAGAGTGTTTTGTCCATGGAAGTTGCTGCAAAGCTGCAACTTGATTGTCAGTGCACACCTTCATGTTCTATTTCTGTCTAGACAATCTGTCCAGAAATGACAATAGCTTTGGGCAAGCAGCCACTTAATAGTCCATTCTCTGGAGGGGGCGTTCTGGGTTGCTTTTTCAGTAAGTGCTCTGTTGCAACTCTTAGGTTGGGACTCCCTAAGTGCCATGACTAATTCAGCCTTGCTTGTTGACAGAGAAGGTGAGTTTGCTTGTAAATGGGGATTCTCCCTAGACAGCAGGATGAATTAGCCTTGCTTAATATCTGCCTACCTCCCTGGAGAGTCAACTACCTAACTAAATGCTAAGTTCTACAATCAGCTGAGGGGCTCAAAAGGCAGCATGCATATGGGAACTCTCACGCGTGTTCCGTGAAATTTTACTTAACTAGAGAGAGGGGTCCATATTGAGCTCTCAGATGACATCACTCACGTGGCTTGCCTAATTCATCCTGCTATCAATGGGGAACCCTGGTCACGGCAAACAAACGTGCTTTCACGGGTAGAAAAATAAAATTAACAGTTGAATCCCTTGTTTTGCCACACAGCCCAGAAGTGTCAGGTTGCGCAATGACTGGCACTAGCTCCTTTATTCTCTTTCCCTCTGCCTTTGCCTTTCCCAGCCCCAGCCAGCCTAAGGGGCTAAAGCCAGGCTTTGGAATCAAAACCTAAATCAACTGAACAGCTAATAAGTATTTTGAGAGGAAGCAACTGCTTCTGCTCTGATTAAAAAAAAAACCAACTTCAAATCTTTTGGTTTTACTTACATCTATTTTTGTTGCACTGACAAGTATATATTTTTATTTTTTTTTAAGCTTATGGCAGAGGAGTTTGGGCAGCCAGTACTTCAGCAGCAGCCTAAGAGTGGAGTTCCATCTGCAGCAGGTAAAGAACAATAGCGTTCAGAAAAGCTGCTCTCTGGAGTTCAGGATCCGTGGTAAAGGCTGCAGAACACGAACACGTTTTGTAAAGATACCAACATCCACTGTCTCTCTTTAGTGCTCCTTAACATTTACTGCTTTCATGAGTTCAACCAGTGCTTCTTTGCATATCATGTTTTTTTGATTTATTCATTTGTATTTAGTCTTTGTATATGATGTATGCAGAACTCTGGGTTGATACTTGTAATAATGAAAAGTAACTAAGTGCTGTGAAGACTTGTCTGGATGACAGGGGTAACAGCACGCTTCTGTAGTGTCTTACTCTAGTGCTGGCTGTGACTGTGGTGGGGCCTCTTTCATTCAGGCACAGCAAGGAGGGTTTTGAATTCTGGTGCTTTTCAAGATTATGACCTTTTAAAAAAAAAAAAAAAAATTGCCCTCAGTAAAGGTGCATAAATCATAGACTTCGGTTAAACCCCTAATTTCCCTGACCAAACACCTCTTTCATAAAGATGTGTAAAAAAAAAAAAAAAAAAGGTAGCTGAGTGTGTTTCACTGTTGACAAGCAGGCATAAATTGGCCATAATGTGTAGATATCATCATCCAACATCTCCGACATATACCCAGCTATCTTAGCTCAGATGAAGTTTTTCTGAGCATGTTGGGAACCCATCACTCTTTCTTCATCTGAGCTCCTGCATGGATGTGTTTCCCAGTCTCTCTCTAATTTTGACCTTGTACATTTTATGGCCTTCTATTTTGTGCATCGGGTTGCTGGCTTGCATATCTGTTCTTTCAATACTGCCTTGGCAGCCCTTCCACATAGCTTTTAAGTTCTTAAAAAAAAAAAGAGAATTCTAAGGTAAAAAGCCCAATGTCAGTGGTTTTAAGACCTGCAACTGTGGGTGTTGCATGTCTGTCAAACACGCACTCCGCCTGTTATTGTTGCTTGGGCCCAGACCATGATGCTCCAAATTGCTTCAGTTGTGGCCAGATGTCCTGTAGACACAACAGTACAGTGCTGGAAGATGGAAGCCCTACAGAAGGCGCCCTCTGATTAGACCCCACAGCCTCTGCACAAGGGCAAGCAATAAAGCTGCTCCACTTCCTGGAGCAAGGCTTTTTTTGGATTCCTGGTACCGAGAGAAGCCTCAGTCGCACTGTGACTCATTCTCATATTCCTGTAAATTTTCAGGAAAGGTTCTTATTCCTTGCCCCTTCCACTCTAAAGCACCAGATCCATCACAAGTAAGGGACTGAGTGAGGTGGGGAAGAGAAGGCACCAGGTAAGGCATTTATTTATTTACATATTCTTATATCCTGCCCATTTCTGAGCGCTGTGCTGGGTGATCTACAATAGCATAATAAAACAGACAACACACGGAGAACAACAGCTTAGCAAATCATGTAACAGAGCATTAATATAATAGGGTTGCCTCAATATTCAAGCAACAAGAAAGTATAGCAAATCATAAAAATAGAACAGAGTTAAGCACAGCAATAGAGCAGAAGTTTAGGAAAAGACCAGTTGGAAATAGGAAACAGCTGAAAGCTCACTAAATATTTGGTAGCAATGTTTCCAAGTGGCAGAACTAGAGCATTCCACAGGGTGAGTCCCACAATTTAAAAAAAGCCCTAACATGAATGGTTTGTAAGTGACACATTTTAACAGTGGGGACCATTAACAGTCTTATCAGCAGATCTTAAAGGAGTGCTGGGGAAGATGATATACTAATTTATTGGCCAGATGGACTGGACCCTCAGCACGGAGAACTTTGAAAACCATAGTAATGATCTTACTACTCAGGAACAAGATTTAGGTGTCATAGTGGATAGTACACTGAAATCGGCTCAGTGTGCTGCGGTGGTCAAAAAAGTAACCAAATGTTAGCTATTATTAGGAAGGGAATAGGGACTAAAACAGAGAATGTCATAATGCCCTCTGTATTGCTCCATGGTGAGACTGCACCTTGAAGACTGTGTGCAGTTCTGGTCACTGCAACTCAAAAAAGATATAGTTGTGATGGAGAAGGTAGAGAGAAGGGTGACCAAAATGATAAAGGGGATGGAACAATTCCCCTATGAAGTAAGGCTAAAGAGATTAGGCCTGTTCAGCTTGGAGAAGAACCAGCTGAGGGGGGATATGATGGAGGTCTATAAAATCATGAAGTTAGAAAGTAGCACATTTAAAAAATCAGAGAAAATTCTTTTTCTCTCAATGCACAATTAAGCCCTGGAATTTGTTGCCAGACGATATGGTTAGAGCAGTTAGTGTAGCTGGGTTTAAAAAAGGTTTGGATAAGTTCCTGGAGGAGAAGTCCATAAACTGCTATTAATTAAGTTGACTTAAGGAATAGCCACTGCTATTACTGGCATTAGTAGTATATAATCTATTTAATGTTTGGGTACTTGCCAGGTACTTGTAACCTGGATTGGCCATTGGTGGAAACAGGATACTGGGCTTGATTGACTCTCAGTCTGACCTAGTATGGCAACTTCTTATGTTCTTATTTTCTTATCTTGAACTGGATCCTGTACTTAACCGAAAGCCAGTGGAGTTGCTTAAGTATGGTGGTGATATGCTAGGGTGAGACAAACAGTTGCGCCGCATTATTCTGTAATAACTGGAGTGCCCCAATTATGTATTGAGGCAACTCAAGGTACAAGGAATTATAGTAGTCCAAAGTGGTTAAGATGAGTGCCTGAACTCCATTTAAAGTCGGATATAGGCAAGAGGTGCTTCAGTGGATGAAGAACTTGAGGCTTAAAAAAGGCTGAGTTGATGACGGCATGGAGAAGTGTGCCTAATTGGTGCAAGGCATCCACTCAGGGGCCACTTATCCCAGCACCAAAGAAGCTAGCACTGTTTGCATAAAGTTCTGCTGTGGTGGATCTGTTCTCGATGCTGAGAAGAGAGTTGTCCCATTGGTGCAGCTCTCTTTATTCTTCCTGGACATTAGAGTTCCAATGGTGTCTAGAGTACTTTTCATCTTGTTGGCTTGGAGCATGCCAGTGCATTCCAGGATGCAATTGGTCTCCTCAGGGCAGAGTATCAGGCCGCCTTCAGTTTTTTTTGTCACAGTGAAGCGCTTTGGCACAAGGAAGTATAAAAACAGAGCATAAAATTTGTCATTTTGGGTCCTGTTTCCAGCAGTGGCCAATTCAGATCACAAGTAACTGATAAGATCCCAAAACGTTGATCCCAAAACGTTGATTTCATGCTGCTTATCCAGAGATGAGCAGTGAATTTTCCCAAGTCCACCTTAATAGTTTATGGACTTTTCTTCCAGGAATTTGTCCAAAACATTTTTAAGCTTAGCTACACTAACAGCTTTTACCACATCTTCCAGCAACAGATTCCAGAACTTAATTGTGCGTTCACCAAGATTATGGTGGTGGTAGCAGCACAATTGTGCAGGGAAGGCTTCTTCGTCCATCCGTACCTGGATGATTGGCTGATCCGTGCAAAATCGGAATTACTCTGCCAGCAGGTGATTCACAGAGTTCTTCAGTTGTTGTCGTCTCTCGACTGGGTAGTCAACGAATCCAAGAGCTGGCTTGAACCTTCCCAGTCGCTGGAATTTTTGGGAGCTTTATTCGACTGTATAGGGACGGTATCCCTTACGGAGGAACAGGTGTGCAAGCTATAGGTACAGGTACAGGCCTTGTTATCCAAGCCAGTCCCGACGGTCTGGGATTACCTACAAGTTCTAGGATCCATGACCTCTATTCTGGAATTGGTTCCTTGGGCTTTCGTTCATATGCGGCCTTTACAGTCAACGTTGGGGTTCCATCGGGAGAGCACTCCGGCGTTGGACCTCATGGCCACGTTCAAGAATGCCAAGGTGCATCATTTCTTTGCTCAACGCAGGGAGAGGGGAGCGGAAGGCGTGGATGTTCTCGTGCTTCCCTGGCCGACAGGAGTTCTTCTGTACGTGTTCCCTCCTTGGCCACTTATAGGCAGGATACTTCATTGAATAGAGTTGCATCCCACGGAGGTAGTGTTGATAGCCCCCGAGTGGGCCCGGCGGCCCTGGTTTGCAGATCTGGTAAATCTAGCGGTAGTACCTCCGTTGCAATTTCCAGACATGCCGAATCTCCTGCATCAGGGACCCGTTTGTTTCGACCAGGTAGAACGCTTTTGTCTAGCGGCATGACTTTTGAGAGGAGGTGTTTGAAATCTAGAGGATACTCCAATGCTGTAGTGGCTACGCTTTTGCGCTCCCATAAGGTTTCGACTTCCCTTTCTTGCGTGCGGATTTGGAAGGTCTTTGAGGCCTGGTGTCTCACTAGAGATATTGTTCCCACTCGGGCGACAATCCCAGATATTTTGAGTTTTCTTCAGGATGGTCTGGCAAGGGTTGTCGTGTAGCAGCGTTAGGTTCATTACGTGGTCATGTTCATGACAGTTCCTTAGCGACTCAACCTGATGTCTCTCGTTTCCTTCGGGGGGGGGGGGGGGGGAGGCATTTGCGTCCGCTGGTCCGACAGCCCTGTCCTTCATAGAACCTGAATGTGGTATTGAAGGCTTTGTGTGGGGCACCTTTTGAGCCTTTACGCAGAGCAACTGTGAAGGACCTTACCTTGAAGGTGGTATTTTTGGTGGCTATTGCATCTGCGCGCAGGCTATCTGAGCTTCAGGCCTTGTCGTATAGGGAACCTTTTTTGTGTATTTCGGAGTTTGGAGTGTCCCTACGTACGGTCCCGTCATTCCTTCCTAAGGTGGTATCCTCCTTTCATTTAAATCAGTCGGTGGAGCTTCCGTCTTTTTCTGACTTGGACAAGACTGATCCATTTTCTAGAGACTTGCGGAAGCTCGATGCTGGCAGGGCGCTACTGCGTTACCTGGAGATTACCAATAGATTCCGGTTATCGGATCATCTGTTTGTGCTGTGGAGTGGTCCATGGAAGGTCAACGTGGCTTCGAAGACTACCATAGCTAGTTGGCTGAAAGAGACCATCAATTCTGCGTACTTGTTGGATGGGAAATCCTTACCCAATGGGTGTTCGCGCCCATTCTACTCACTCGCAGGTTGCGTCCTGGGCGGAATGTCAGCAGGTTTCTCCAGATGAGATTTTCAGAGCAGCTACGTGGAAGTCTCTATATACTTTTGCCAGACATTATCATCTGGATGTTCGGGCTACAGGAATGGGAGGTTTTGGAGAAGGAGTGCTCAGAGCAGCCCTCTCCGAATCCCATCCCAAGTAAAGTTAGCTCTGGTACATCCCAGGAGTCTGGACTGATCCGGGTATGTACAGGGAAAAGAAAATTGGTTCTTACCTGATAATTTCCGTTCCTGTAGTACCACGGATCAGTCCAGAGTCCCACCCATGAGAGGTTTAAAGGGAGTGGAGAGTCTGCACTGTATTTTGTTTATTTCTGAGCAGTTCACTTGAAGAGCACAGGTTCTATATCCATTTGGGGGTTCATGAGCCGGTTTTGTGTTTGTTAGCTTACTGTAGATAGTTATTTTGGAGTTCTTTGTGCTCCGTTCTGCTTTGACCTTAAGTAATACTGCCAGACTGTAGGTGGCACCAGCCTATATAAGGCGGAGTTTTGTTTGATAAACGTCTGTCCCCATCTGCTAGGGGGAGGGGCAAAACCCAGGAGTCTTGACTCCAGGAACGAAAATTATCAGGTAAGAACCAATTTTCTTATATACTATAATCAACTAGTTCATCTTTTCCCACATGTTTATTCATGCCTTCACAAAAAATGTACCAGATTGAGGCAAGATTTTGCCTGGCTAAATCCATATTGGCTTTGGCCCCATTTAAACTATGACTATCTACATGTTGAGTAAACTTGTTTTTTTATGATACTTTCTACCATTTTGCCCGGCACTGAGGTCAGGCTTATTGGTCTTTAGTTCCTGGATCACCGCAGAACCCTTTTTAAAAGTTGGCATTGCATTGGCCATCCTCCAATCTTCAGGTACTGTAGCTGATTTTAATGATGGTCTACAAATTACTAATAGTAGGTCTGCAACTTTTTTTTCAGTTCTTTCAGCAGTCTGGGTTGTATACTGTAGTCTAGGTGATTTTCTACTCTTTAGTTTGCCCATGTGCCCTATTACATCTTCTAGGTTCATGGAGATTTGTTTCAGTTCCTCTGAATCATCACCTTTAAATATCACTTGCATCTTCCTCAGTAAAGAAAAAACAAAAAGAAAATTTAATCTGTGCATTATGGCTTTGTCTTCCCTTAGTGCCCTTCTTACCCTTCAATCATCTAGTGGTCCAGTTGACTACCTCGCAGCCTTCTTGCTTTGCATGTACCTGAAAAAGTTCTTATGAGCTTTTGCTTTCACAGCAAGCTTATTTTCCTGGCGTGTAGCCAGATGGACTCAGAACGAATGGGATAGTATCCGCGTGCTAGCAACTGGAGACGGATCTGACGTCAGCACGGGGTATATATATCCCCACAGGAAGCGTAGCAACTCAGTAATTTCCGTCTCCATAGCAGTTTGGAGAGCCTGCACGCTAGCTGAGCGTGTTTTCCAAATCTACTTTTCTTTTCTACTTAATAAAACTTCTATAGCATCGAGCCCCGCACTCCTGTGGTGATACCCTAAGGTCCCTCCCCCAGTAGAGTTTCCCGGGGTGATTTCCGTGATCACCCCGGAGGTGTAAGTCCTCGGTCCGGTGGCCGAACCGCGGCAGGGACACAGCCCCCGGGCGAGGTTCGGGTGAGGCTTTCGAGGTGCCTCGGTCCTGGCGTGGACGAGGCAGCGGGTGCATATCCTCAAACGCGGCGGTGAAGGTACTTGCCCTCTCCCCCCGCAGCCGGAGACCGCCCGGGTTCCAGCCGGGAAGCGCCGAGGATCAGGTAAGGCGTACATCTTTTATTTCTGGTCTCCGAGGAGCAGAGGATCGGCGGCGTGGCACGCCATGGAGGACGCCATTTTGGGGCCTTGTTCAGGTATTGAGCGCCCGTAATAGGCGCGGCTCTATTCCTCCTTGTGCGTATATTGAATTATTGCTGTGTGCATATGCCACTGAGCGTGTATTACTAACCGCCTGTTGATGAAAGCATATTGAATGCCACTGAGCGTGTATTGCTGAGAGCATATTGCATGCTATTGAGTGTGTATTGCTAAACGCTTATTGCTGAAAGCCTATGGAATGCCATTGAGCGTGTATTGCTAACCGCATATTGCTAAGAGCATATTGTATGCCACTGAGAGTGTATTGCTGACCGCCTATTGCTCAGAGCCTATTGTATGCCACTGAGCGTGTATTGCTGACCGCCTATTGCTCAGAGCCTATTGAATGCCTTTGAGGGTATATTGCTAATCACTTATTGCTGAGCGCTTATTGAAAGCCTTTAAGCGTGTATTGTTGACGGCATATTGCGGAGAGCATATTGCATACAATTGTGCTGTTTTCATGACCGCATATTATTCTTATTGTGCACCCGTTATATTAAGCGCCTATTGCTGCCGCATATTATTCTTATTGTGCGCCCGTTGTATTAAGCACCTATTGCTGCCGCATATTCTTATTCTTGTGCGCCTGTTGTATTACGCGCCTATTGCTGCCACATATTCTTATTATTCCTGTGCGCCTGTTGTATTAAGCGCCTATTGCTGCCGCATATTATTATTGCGCGCCTGTTATATTTATTTATTTTATTTAAAAATGTTTATATACCGCTTTTACAATTCAAAAGAATTAATCAAAACGGTTTACAACCAAACATACATAATGAATTAAATTTAAAAATAAGTCAAATTAAAACTAACATTTAAAAATAACACAATATACAATCATGTCCAACGACTTTTAAACAAAAAGTAAAATTGGGTTGAGTGGATGAAAATTATTTTTTATGGGTATTGTATGTTTGAAAGTAGATAGTGACATTGTAACAGATAAGTGAATGTTGATTTTATGAGTTAGAGAATAATGTGTAAGCTTTCTGAAATAAGTAAGTTTTCAGTGATTTTTTTGAACTGTTGTGTTTAAACATTTAAACAGATATTATTGCTGCTTCTCTTTCAATGGAACAGAACGCATCAGCGTCTTCAGCGGCGGCGCCGCCTGCCTCAGGCATTAAAGCCCTTGGCCTCTGCTCTGCATGCCAGCTTAGAGCCACGCACAGTGAAGAGCCAGACTCCCTATGTGCCCAATGTGAGGAGGCCGTGGGACCCTCGAGCCAGGCCCAGTCTCAGCCTCGATTTGCTGACAGTTCCCCAGGGGCTACCCCGGATTTAGCAGGCAGTCTCGACCAATCGGGAATCCCGGGGGATATTGTACCCCGGCGATTAGAAGCTGCTTCCATTTCCTGGGTGGATCTCTTTAAGGGGATTCATGCCTTTGTACAGATGCAAACTGCTTCCCGACCGGGCCCTGTGGTTCCTGTTGTTCCTGCGGTGGCTGCGACTGCGGCGGCTGCTGCGGATCCTGTTCCTGGACCCTCACGCCCTTATCGTGAGCGGGACTTCCCACCGCTGGACAGTCCAGATCAATCGGACCAGGAGGTTTCACCGGACGAGTCCGAACTCCCGGACGAGGGGGAGCTTCCCCCAGGGATTGAGCCATATAGAACCATGAGGCGGTTCTTCCCCAAGGAGGATCTCTCCGACCTGGTGTCTCAGTGTCTGGCAGAGTTGGATATTACAGGTCCCAGCGCTACGGTGCCCTCTGCGCAGAACCCCCTGCTGGAAGGGCTTCGTCCTACAGCCCACCATTTTCCATTCTTGCAAGCAGTTCAACAACTGATAGATTTAGAATGGGTGGCACCAGCGGCTTCCTTCAAAGGGGGCCGGGCCCTGATGGGCATGTACCCATTGGCACCGGCTATCCAGGACCTGTTGGCGTGCCCTCAGGTGGACGCCTTGATTAGCGCTGTGGTCAAGCGCACTACCATTCCAGTTGAAGGGGGGACAGCCTTCAAGGAGCCTCATGACCGGCGACTGGACGCCATTCTGAAACAGACCTTTGAGGTGGCAGCTCTATCTTTGCGGATCGCGACCTGCTGCACAGTGGTGACGCGTGCCTGTTTGTCACAGGTTAGGAACAATGCTCTAGCAGCTGACATGGAGTCAACTCTTTCGTTCCTCACAGATGCTGCATCAGACCTGGTCCGGACAACAGCTAAGGGGATTTCATCCTCCGTAGCCGCCAGGAGGCAGCTCTGGATCCGGAGATGGTCAGCTGATGCGCCTTCAAAGACACGCCTCACCAGATTGCCCTTTAAGGGCTCTTTCCTATTTGGCAGCGACCTTGATAAACTGGCCAGTACATGGGGTGCCTCTTCAGTGCCTAGACTGCCGGAAGATCGGTTCAGAAGGGGCCAGCGCGCTTTTCCAAGGCCCTCCAGGGGCAGGAGTTCACAGCGCTTTGTTCCTTACAGGGGTCGCTACCAGGCACCACGTCCTCAGGCCAGGAAGCAGTGCAAGAGGGGAGCAGGCCCGGGTTCGGGTCCCGGCCGCGCCTCACAATGAGAATCCGCCGATTCATCTGGGGGACGGAGCCATAAGGGGGCAGGTTAACCCTCTTCTACCCCAGATGGGTCGATCACGTCGAACCAGTGGGTCCTCGCCATTATCCGGGAGGGATATTATCTGGACTTTCATCATTCATCTCCCTCCGGACAAGTTTGTGGAATCTTCCTGTCCCAGACACAAGAAGGCAGCATTGGAAGCTACCCTGGCGAGGCTCCTGTCCTTGAAAGCCATCATCCCAGTACCTGCCTGGGAAGTGAATTCTGGACACTATTCCATTTATTTCATGGTACCCAAGAAAGGGGGCACCTTTCGGCCTGTGCTGGACCTCAAGTCAGTCAATTGCTACTTACGGGTACCGAGGTTTCGCATGGAGACTCTGCGCTCCGTCAAGGCTGCGGTACAGCCAGGAGAATTCCTCACGGCGTTAGACCTGTCAGAGGCATACCTGCATATCCCGATCCATCCGGATCATCAGCGCTACCTATGCATCAAGGTTCTAGGCCGCCACTTCCAGTTTCGGGCTCTGCCCTTCAGGTTGGCCACGTCACCACGGACATTCACCAAGGGGGTTGTAGTGGTAGCAGCGGCACTCAGGCGGGAAGGAATTCTGGTCCATCCCTACTTAGACGACTGGCTGATCAGGGCGAAATCTCGAGAGGAGAGCCTTCGGACAACCGACAGAGTGATCGCCCTTCTGGAAAGCTTGGGCTGGGTAATCAACCTCAGCAAGAGCTGCCTACAGCCTTCCCAGTCTCTGGAATACCTGGGAGTACAGTTCGACACCCAGGCGGACACAGTCAGTCTCACTTCCAAGAGAAAGTTGAAACTTCAGCAGCGTATCCAGTATTTGATGGGAGCCAGTCAGCCCATAGCCTGGGATTATCTGCAGGTTCTTGGTCTCATGGCATCCACCCTGGAAGTGGTGCCTTGGGCGAGGGCCCATATGAGACCTCTACAACACTCCCTGCTCTCTCGCTGGAGCCCCCGTCTACGGAACTATTCTACGCACCTGCATCTGCCAGCCAGAGTGCGGACCCAGTTGCGGTGGTGGTTGCAGTCCAACCACATGAGCAGGGGGTCGAAGATGTCTTCACCCATGTGGACTTTGCTCACCACAGATGCCAGCCTGAGCGGCTGGGGAGCACACTGCGAAGAACTCACCGCACAAGGGCGGTGGAACAGAGAAGAGTCAGCGTGGAACATCAACAGTCTAGAGGCCCGGGCAGTCCGATTGGCATGCCTTCGATTTGCTCACAGACTGAAGAACAGAGCAGTCAGAGTGATGTCCGACAACGCCACCACGGTGGCATACATCAACCGTCAGGGCGGAACCAGAAGCCGACAAGTATCTCTGGAGATCGCCCCACTGATGGCTTGGGCAGAGGCGAATCTTCAGGACATCTCTGCTGTCCACATTGCCGGGAAGGACAATACCACAGCAGACTTCCTCAGCAGAGAAAGCCTAAATCCGGGAGAGTGGCAGCTGTCACCCACAGCCTTCCAGATGATTGTGGATCACTGGGGGATTCCGGACATGGATTTACTGGCGGACAAGTCCAATGCTCAAGTACCCAGATACTTCAGCCGCAAGCGCGACCCGTTCTCACACGGAATCGATGCCCTGGTCCAGCCGTGGCCTCCAGGGACTCTGCTATACGCCTTTCCTCCGTGGCCTCTGCTGGGAGCCATCATCCACAAGATTCAGAAACACCAGGGCCTAGTTCTTCTAGTGGCACCAGACTGGCCAAGAAGACCCTGGTACGCAGACATGAGAAGACTACTGGCAGGGGAGCCTCTTCCCCTGCCTCCTCTCCGGGACCTTCTACGTCAAGGTCCCATCCTCCACGAGGATCCAGCTCAATTCTCTCTTACGGTCTGGCCATTGAGAGGGCTAGACTGAAGAAAAGAGGTTACTCGGAGCCCGTGATTGATACGCTCCTCCGAGCTCGTAAGTTTTCCACGTCCCTCACCTACGTAAGGATCTGGAGAGTATTTGAGGCATGGTGCGACACTCACGGCACCAATCTACATGCGACCACAATCCCTATTGTGTTGGATTTCCTGCAGGATGGACTTCAGAAGGGTCTCTCCCTCAGCTCCATCAAAGTTCAGGTGGCTGCGCTGTCTTGCTATGGTCCCAGGAGGGATGGCAAGACCATCGCCAAGCACCCAGATGTTTCTCGCTTCCTGCAAGGAGTCAAGCATATTCGTCCGCCACTAAAGTGGCCTGTGCCCTTATGGAACCTCAATCTTGTTTTGGATTTCCTCGCGGGATCCACCTTCAGACCCCTTCGGGGACTGTCTCTCCGTTCTCTAACCTTGAAGATGGTGTTCCTATTGGCGGTATGTTCAGCACGCCGCATCTCAGAGCTACAAGCACTGTCCTGCTGTGATCCCTTTCTCAGAATCACTCCTGAGGCTATCCATCTTCGTACGGTTCCCTCCTTTCTACCTAAAGTGGTTTCACAGTTTCATCTTAACCAAACCGTATCCTTGCCTACCACGGCGGGTTTGAAGAAATCTGAAGAAGGGCGTTTATTACGCCATCTCGACATTGGCAGATGGCTGCCCAGATATCTGGAAGTGACACAAGAACTACGAAAGACGGACCATCTGTTCGTCCTGCACAGCGGGAGGAAGCAAGGTGAAGCGGCCTCGCGGCCCACCATCGCCCGCTGGATTAAAGAAGTTATCAGAGCAGCTTACGTAGAGGCTGGGAAGTCTCCGCCTCTACAGGTCAAGGCTCATTCTACCAGAGCACAAGCGGCATCCTGGGCGGAATCCAGGATGCTGTCGCCTGCAGAAATATGTAAAGCGGCGACATGGTCCTCCCTCCATACCTTTTCCAGGTTCTACCGTCTGGATGTCCAGGCTAGGGAGGACTCAGCATTTGCGAGGGCGGTACTACATGGTCCTCAGGCAGCCTACCGCCCAGGCTGGGAGTAAAGCTTTTGTACATCCCATTCGTTCTGAGTCCATCTGGCTACACGCCAGGAAATGTTGAGATTACTACCTGATAATCTCCTTTTCCTTAGTGTAGACAGATGGACTCAGCATCCCGCGCAGCTGCCTGTATACATGGGTTTCACCGATTCAAGGTAAGCCATGTCATCTATTTCCATAAGAGCGTACACTCTACCAGGTGTCAACGCCTTCCGGTTGTGAATGCTGGCGGTCTCCAGCTACTATCAATCGGTCAGGGGAATCCTGTTTTCACTTTTCACTGAGTGTCAGTACACACATCCATAACAGCTTTTGCAAGGAAGATTACTGAGTTGCTACGCTTCCTGTGGGGATATATATACCTCATGCTGACGTCAGATCCGTCTCCAACTGCTAGCACGCGGATACTATCCCATTCGTTCTGAGTCCATCTGTCTACACTAAGGAAAAGGAGATTATCAGGTAGTAATCTCAACATTTCAAATTCTCTCTTTGCCTTTCTTAGCTTTGCTTTGCACCAGACTTGCCAGTGCTTATACTAGTTCCTGTTTCCTTCATTCAGATGAAAGGAAAAAGATTTTATGAAAAAGATGTTCTTTTGGCTAGAATAGCCTCTCTCACCTTGCCTTTTAATCATGTCGGCGGTTGTTTGGCCTTCCTTCTACTTTTTTTTAAAATGTGTAGACTATATCTGGTTTGGGCTTCCAAGATGGTATTTTTAAACAATGTCAAATAATACTCCTTTCTTGAAGTAACTATACCAATATTATATATTTAACACAACGTCGACTTTTAAAGTTCTTTAAGTTTAAGTTGATTCTTAATTAGAATGAAAGTCCCAACTTTTCTATTGAAATCTAGTGGACCTTCATAACACCCCAAGGTATATGAGCATCACTGCTCCATTTTCAAACCGCTGAAGGGGTCATCTTTATTCATTGGTCCAGACTAGATTTTATAGTCAAGATTATTTTTAAATTTGTTTTTTGTACTTTGTACTTTTTTCCTCTCTTTTTTTATCCTTGTTTTTTAATAACCACATGAAGTACATTCAATTTCAGGGTATATCTCTTATCAAAGCACGATTCCAAAGACCAAATAACATTTGAATTCAGGGTACTTCCCTTAGATGGATATCAAAGCACGATTCGACATGATCACGTTTCGCATTCCAGCTGCTTCAGGAACCTCTCTGATATCGACTTCCACTATTTCAGGAACTATTCATGTTTCACGGGACTGTTCTTCTTTTTTATCTTGACGGTATTTCTAAAAGACAAATCTTTATCACAGCCACATCTCTGGGATTTTACTTTTCATACTCACTTAGTTGGTAAACTTACTAATCCACAAACATTTTACTGCGTCCTCACGGCTCCAGAGAAGTATCCTTACTGAGCCATATTTCCCTTCCTGCTTATATACGCATGCCCATTATCTAATCTATGAGTGGTCAACCTAGAACTATGCACAGATGATTTTGATTAAATTCAGAAACAGTCCATGCGATTTCTCGATTTAGCCCATAGGGAGAAACTGTGAGTAATTGAAAAATCCATTGTTGTTCATGTTGCCGCAATTGTTTTACTCTGTCTCCTCCCCACCAGTTTTCAGGAATATAATTCCAAAATTGTCTAATCATATGTCCTCAAATTTATGCTGTTGCTCTAAAATTTATGCTGTTGCATCTAACGGAGCCTCCATTTTCCCTGTTTTTAAACAGCTCTTATGTTCAATTAGTCTTGACTTTATTAATCTTTTTGTCATCCCGACGTAAATTAACTCACAAGAGTTACCAGAGAATTTTTCTTGTCAAACCAGCTTTGTGGTATAAGCAATTTTTTTGCCCTTGTTGGGATGACAAAAAGATTAAAAAAAAAAAAAAAAGAGAGAACAGCTCCATGAAACATGAATAGTTCCTGAAATAGTGGAAGTCGATATCAGAGAGGTTCCTGAAGCAGCTGGAACGCGAAACGTGATCATGTCAAACCGTGCTTTGATATCCATCTAAGGGAAGTACCCTGAATTCAAATGTTATTTGGTCTTTGGAATCGTGCTTTGATATCTGTTTAAGGGATATACCCTGAAATTTAATGTACTTCATGTGGTTATAAAAAAAAAAAAAAGATAGAGGAAAAAAGTACAAAGAACAAATTTTAAAAATAATCTTGAATATAAAATCTAGTTTGTACCAACGATTAAAGATGACCCTTTTAGAGGTTTGAAAATGGAGCAGTGATGCTCATATACCGTGGGGTGTTATGAAGGTCCACTAGATTTCAATAGAAAAGTTGGGACTTTCATTCTAATTAAGAATCAACTTAAACGTAGAGAAACAATGTCCATGCCCGATACGATATAAACTCTTAACTTTGCAGGTGCTCTTATCAGTTTTTCCTAACCATTTTCTTCACGTTACCTTTCAAAAGGGAGACTATGATAATGTCATCACAATAGATTTCTTGCAAGCATCTGTCCACCCTGGAGGGTAGAGCCTTAGCATAGAAGATATTTCTGCTGGTGCTAGTCAATGATGTGGGGCTGGAGATAGACCCTTGGGCTGAGGTGGGGTTGACTCTACCCGTAGGAAGGATCCTATGGGTCCCCACCGTTGGCAGGTGGAGTGGGCTGATGGACAGAGGCCGGCTGGCACTTCACCAATACCAACCCTCATTCCCTGTGGGTTGAGCCTTTGGGTACCGGGGCCGGCTGGGCTTAGGTGGGCCTCTGTATGTCGTCGTCGATGGAAAGGTAGAGAAGTCAGCCCAGAGGCAGCAACAGCAAAGCTGGGAAGTTTGTACTGGACAAGGCGGAGCCCCGGAGACCTGGGGGCCAATAGAACCAGAGTCAGACAGAGGGCGACCGAGCAAGAAGAAGCCGACCCTGAATAGGCTAAGTCCAGGACGTAGACTGAAGAGATGTTGTAGAGCAATCTGGAGTCAGGGCCGGTGGCAATCAAGGAGCGGTGGCAAGGCAAGCCTGAGGTCTGAGCAAGGGGAAGATCAATGGCGTAGTCAGGCAAAGCAGTGGTCTGGGCTTCGAGAAGATCAGTAGGGTGGTCAGGCAATGCGGAGGTCCGGGCTTGCAGAGGATCAGTAGCGTAGTCGGGCAATGCGGAGGTGCGAGCTTGCAGAGGATCAGTAGCGTAGTCAGGCAATGCGGAGTTCCGAGCTTGCAGAGGATCAGTAGCGTAGTCAGGCAATGCGGAGGTCCAGGCTTGCAGAGGATCAGTAGCGTAGTCAGGCAATGCGGAGGTCCGGGCTTGGAGAGGATCAGTAGCGTAGTCAGGCAATGCAGAGGTCGTGATCAAGAAGTCAATCTGAAGAAGGGCTAGGAATCAGGAACGAAGGAAATCAGGAACTAGAACTTGCAGGGATCAGGAACCAAGAATGCAGGAGAATCACCAGGAGGAAATGAAGTACACGACCAATGTGGAGACAGTTTGCAAAGGCGACTATTAGGAGCCGAGCCCAGCCTTAAGTACCAGAGCTTCGGCAATATCATCATCCGGAGCCGCAGCCAAGTTCCTGCTGCAGGCCCTTCATAAGTGACAATGATGAGCGCACGCACGCCTATGGAGAGGTGTGGAGCAGCGCTGAACGGTGGAGTCTCTCAGCAGACCATGCGGAGAAGCCCATCGCAGAACACAGAGGTCTGGAGCAGAAGCTGGAGTACCGGGGGTGGCCCGATGACAGAACCAGCGGCCCACCACCACCAGAGATGTGGAACTAGATGCTGGATTTGGCATTAATGCAGCCAGTGTGAAGTGTGCCAAAATGCAGTGGTTCTGAGGTTGCAACTTTGGCACCCCTGAGCTTGTACTCTGCATTGCCTAGTGATGATGAGATCATATAGGTGTCAGAGGATATGTTACCTCTCCTTCCAACGCAGAGAGTTCTTCATCCAGTAGGAACTCAGCTGATGGAACTGGTGAAGAATTGTTTTTGTCTCTTTAAGCCCAGAATACCAGAGAAGGAAGTTTGAGCTTTTCCTGGAGGAACTTTTCTTGCATAGCGGAGCCCTAGAAAGTGCTGGGGAGATCCATACCTCTCCTTGAATTGCTGGCATTGGATGTAAATCTGCTTCCTAACTTAGCTGATTTTTTTCCTTCAAGGAAGCTTCCCCAGGACTTGGAGGGGGAAGAGGGGTTTAGTTCACTCTATTCCTACTGGTTCTCTCTCCTTAGACAATCAGAAATCATCTCACTGATCTCCTTAATCTTTACTGGGGTTCTGGCTCAGTGTCCCACCGTAATAAGGTGAAGAAGACTGTGCAGGAATTCCTTCATATCCCCTGCCCAACTTACCATAGTCTACATTGCCTTCATAGGATCTCAGTTATTGTCACTTTCTTAACTAGCTGGCAAAGACATTGTCTGTAAATCTGAGTAAGGAGTAGGACCTGAGAATGGATGTTTTTGTGTTGTAATTTTCTACAGTCTCCTGCATAATCTTAAAGAGCTACAAATGAGAATCTGACAGGGTCCCATGTCATGCTTTCCAGTAGCATGAAAAATTAACTTGAAATACAGAGTCCAAGCTGTTCCAGGTTTTGAGGAAGTCCAGCTACCAATTTGCTCAGTGGTGGTGGAGTCTACGTTGAAGCCTCCTGGGAAGGATCCAAAGGCGTTGGAAGCCTTTGGAAAGAAAGCATTTAGGGTTCTATGGTTAGCACCGGGATTATGGTGCAGTATTTTCACAGTTGCATGTTGAAACCTTTGAATACAGAAGACCCCAGTAAAGCAAAATTTAAGCATGCCACAGAGGAGTGTGGGAAACATCCTCTCTTCTGCATGAGGCAACACTGTGGGCAGAACTTTGGCAATATCTATAGGAGCCAGGACGCTCACATGGCTACAAGAGATTTGAGCTTCATGATGATATGCACACCTGTACGTCCTACTACTATCTGGACAGCATGTCCTAGAGAGACAGTAACTTTGAACAAGCAGTTCTGTGCAGCCTGTTCACCCTGTAGTCCACTCTCCACTGGTGGGGTCTAGGTTGTCTGTTCAGTAGCTGTTTTACAATGCAACCTTCAGCTTGGGACTCCCATATTTTATGGCTGATTTATGCCTGCTTGTCGACAGAGAAAGCAAGTTTACCTGTAAACACAGTTCCCCATAGGCAGGGTAAATCAGCCATACTTAATATGTGCCCACCTCCCTGAAGAGTTGACTGCCTCAATTAAGCTCTGAAAGAGACTGTAAGGGAATCAAGGGCCAGTGTTGTACACTGGAACTCCTGTGCATACTCAAACTCTTGAGATCTGGCTCCATGTCTGTGCCATCAGTTGACATCACCCATACATTATAGCTGATAGGCTTCTCCTGGGACAGCAGGATATATTTCCACAGAAAAACAAACTTTTTGTCTGTCCTGTAGACTTAATGTAAGTGAATGGTTGGCACTATTGGCCTTGCTTGACCAGTTAATTTGGCTGTTATGCTAGTACAATGTACAAGTAAAAGGCTTTTTATTTTCATATGCTAAAACTTTCCAATAAGACAGTTTTGTAAATAATAAATATTGAGCTCTGACTGTGCCTGGATCAGACAAATATTAGTACTCCTGAATCTCTTAGCAACCTTCCATGCAAGACACCGAAACCTCCTCACTTCTAGACTGAGTGACGTAGGAGTAGCAGATCTGGCCCTGGTCTGGTTCACATCATTTCTATCTAATTGCAGCCAGTCTTTTGCACTGGGAGAAGCACTTTCAAAGCGTCATGCTTTCTCCTGCAATGTACCTCAAAGTTCCATCTTGTCATCTACATTATTCACCATTTATGTTCGCCAACCCATCACTGTCAAATTGTATACTATTTTTGTGCCATCGACATATATTCAATTACTGATTCCACTCTGTGTGAATCAAAACTCAGCCTTTGCCAACTGCTTAAGAAATATTTGCTATCTGGCTACATCAAAACAGAACAAAGATGCTATGGATTGGGGGGGAGGGGGAGGAGACCCAGCCCACCTCCCCCTCCCAAAAGTGATCCTTGATGGAACAACCCTAACTTTCAGCTCCAAGTACAGAACCTAGGCTTTATGCTAGACACTCAGTTTGCCACCAAAGCCCAATTCCAAATAGTGTCCGAAATTAGCTTCCTTCCCCCCCCCCCCCCCGCCTTGAGCCACCTCCAACCACTTTCTGGATCACAATGCCTTTGCTATTGTCCAATGTTCGGTAATTTCTTGCCTGGACTATTGAACTCCCTCTACGCTTGCATCCCCTATGCACTAAACAGCCATCTGTTGCTCATACAGAACGCTGTGGTCCACGTGCTAGTGAAGACAGACAAATCTGATTATATCATAACCCTACATTGCTACACACTGCAACACATAAGAAGAACATAAGTTACCACTAAATTCAAATTCCTAATCCTAGCCTACAAAATACTCAAAGGCCTGGCCCCAGCTTACGTCAGGAGATCTTACTTTTTATACACCTACTCACCCTTTACACAGCACATCTGGTTGTTTCATCCCCAAGAACAACGATCCTCCACACCAAGAAGACAATCTTTGCAGCTTCAGTCCCATCACTGTGGCACTCTATCCCACTTCACATCACTCTCACCAGATCTCCTATCCTTCAGAAAATTGGTGAAAACCTGGCTCTTTTAATCAGTATTCTGTATATAGCCCCTTAAACTATATTGCACTATTTATATGATATACCTATTTGAGTGATGTTTTAACTACTGTAATCTGTAGTATCAATGTTTATATTTAGCAAATGTTACACTTTAATTTACTATGTTGTACTATAAACAACTGTTCCATCTGTAACACACTTCTGGGAAGACATGTCATAAATGATGATGATTTAGTCTCTATTTATTTATTGCAGCAAAGCGGCCAGCTCCAGGGCAAATTATGGCGGCTGCAGCCCCTGCTCAGAAAATTACCAAACCTGCTGCTAAGTACGGTGTGCCTTTAACCCTGAGAAAGCCTGGGGATGGAGCCAAGAAGTTCCACGAGAAGAAGCTGCTGATCAGACACAGACAGGTGAGGTCAGATCTGCAGTGTACAGGGTTCTGTACTGTTACATGCTTTGTATTCTCAAACTGCGAAGAAGTTTCAGTCATTTTAAAGTACTGTCTGTTTACTGTTCTATTTGGTATGTTTAGTAAGCTCATGTGTAGCAAAAAAGGGCTTAGATCCCTTCAGTTCTACAGCACACAAAGACTTCTGTATGTTTTGATGCCTGTTTTAGCTTTATGGGTTTGTACACGTTTGTTTTGCAATTTGAGTAAAGATTATCTAATTCTTATGTTAACTACCTTGATTTTTATGCTGTCATAGGAATTTTTTTAATTTTTTTTTCTGGTTTCCATGTTTGCTTTTCTGCTGCATATGCCTTGGATGTTGTTCTGTATGAATGAACACTTCCTTGCAGAAAGACATGGTTCTTCCCTCTTGCTGTTTTTTTTGGTTTTTTTTTGTAGTTTTTTTTTCCTGCTCTTGTTCTTCCATCTCAGTCAGAACCAGCCTGTATCGGGCTATGGCACCATGAACCTTCATTTGCAACTATCCGATGTTTTCTCTCCATATTTTTATATTCCCCTTAGCTTACTGAGTTTGGGGTCCATATTCAGCTGCTGTCTTAACTGAACAAATTAGCCAGATAAATTTATCCGGCTAACTTTAGTCTAGTTGAGTAGCCAGATAAGGCTTGAATATATGCCCTTATCCAGCAAAGCTAACTTGATGTGTAGCTCTGCTCCAGAATACCCCATCCTGCCTCTCACTTATCCAGATAACTTTTTAGCTGGCTAAATATATTTCATGGGGATAATGACCTGAAGTCTGGCCACTAGGTGTTGCCATTTGTACAATTGCAGAAACTGTATCCCCCATACCTCCCCCTAGCCAGGTCGGTCCAGAGAGCGAAGCCTTGTCCTCAGAATCAAACTCAGGTATGCTGAGTCACCAGGCTGGTCTCCTTCCTCCCTGTTGTTTGATACCTAGTGGGTGATTGAGTGACCTATTTACAGTCAGTGGAGAGCTGCAGAAATTACATAATTGCATTGAACTCCGCAGACTTTTTTCCTCGGGTGCTTAATAGGAGTCTGTTTTCATTAATAAACTTTCTTCTTTTATCCTGTATTTTTTTTCCAGAGAATTGGTTGAAGTGGATGTTTATAACTTACTTTTTATTTCTCCTTTTAGGGTTTTAGCAATATTTCACCACCTGCTATTAGAGTGAGATCACATGAGGATGCTACATATTTAACATCACCTCACCTTTTGAAAAAGAGTTACTAATCATATGAATGTTCATAAAATGAAAGTGAGCATTTGTTTAAGGTTATACACAGAAAACTGATCCTTTTGTCCTGACTAGAATCAAGTTTTAAAACTAACTTAATCTAAGAAAGTTTTTTTTTTTTTCTTTTACAAAAATCTCATTTGAGATCCTAGATGTTGCACCATTTCTAAGGGAAATACCTTTTATTTGAATAACTACTGTACTATAGTTACATTACAGATTTATAGAATCACAAAAATCTTTATCTTGGTTGAAATGAAAGTCCAAGTGGGTTGTTTTTCATGTTTAAAAATAGGGTCATGCATCCTTTGAGGTTTGGTAATATTGGATAGAAGGACATGGGATTGAGAAATCAGAAGCTTAGATTGAGATCCAAAATCTTCCCCTCCCTAGTTACCTAGGTATTTTTGAATGCCATTTGAAACTGCCAAAATGTGATCTGAAATACTCTGAGATTTTTCATAGAGTCCCAGTTTGTTTTGGGGACCTGGCAGAATTCATAAGTGTCCTGCATTAAAAAGCTGTATCCTGGATTCTGCTCAGCTTAACATGGCATTACATTTGCTTGAAAGCATAGCTCAGATATTCTGTTGCTGCTGGAGTGCTGGCAGCTTTATCCTTTGTAGGAAAGAGGCAAATTTAAAAAAAATGGAATAGAGCTTTTTATGTAAATTTAAAAAAAAAGTATTTAGATGGGAACCAGGAGTATGCAGGAAAGAAGAGTAGCTATGGCAGGATTAGGAGTATGTATTATCATGCAGTCTCCATGATACTGCTGCTTATAGACTTGTGGCCTGGAAGAGCAGCTGCTATGACTTATTTTCCTACTGATCTCTGGGCATTCACACATCTCCTGTAAGGAGAGAGCATCTTTCTTCAAATAAAGAACCAGGTTGCCATGTTTTATATAAATAGGGCAGCAGAGTCTCCTGGCAGTTATGTCAAGAGATGCTGGAAATTTGGCAGTGAGCTATTGACCATCAAGTAATTCTTCAATCCTCGTATGTACCTAGAATTGGCGGACCACCTTAACAGAATGTTTTGACCTCATGAATGGTCTCTCAAACAATCTACAGATGTCAAATTCTTCGAGCTGTGGGGTCTTTGATCTGTTTACGATGGAACAAAACCAGAAGCTCAACCAGTGTTGGTCCATTATTCCAAACAATCTCAGAGTTGCTCAAGATGCTTTCCTCGTGTATGCTTTTTCCACCACTACCGCTTATTGTGAGGACAGTGCTGAAACTCCTTTGAAATCATGGCTGCATGATTCTCATGGCTCTAGCACAGCCCAGACAAGTCTGCTATGTGTAGCTAGTTAGACTTTCACTACATCTTTCAGTTCATCTCAGTTCTGATCCTCTTCTGCTGATTCAAAAAGATGGCAGCTTGTGTCTTCTGAATCTAACTTCCCTCAACTTCCCAGCATGGATGTTGAGTGCAGGATAATCAGACTTTCAGCCTGCAAACCTTCCACCAGGTGCAACTATTTCTTATAGATGGAACCAATATTTCACATGGTATGCCCAGAACAGTTTTGACACATTCTACTGTGAACCTAAGCACCATCTATAATACTTGCATCTCTTATCGAATTCTGTACTGGCTATATCTTCAGTAAGATGCACTGCTGTGCCATAGTATTCTATCATATATTCTCTTGTAGTGAAATTTATGAAGGGGTTTGAAGTAATTTGCATAAACCACCAGTGCCATGGGATCTGAATGTACTTCCCTCACAACTGATGAACCGTTAGACATGGCGTCACTCAAGTACCTCACATGGAAAGTAGTCTTCCTTGTTGCTGTAACTTATGTGCACAGAGTAAGTGAACTACACTACCTGCCTATCATGCAGTTTTTTCACAATAAATTGCTCCTTCATACACATTCAGAATTTCTACTGAAGGTGAGCTCTGCTTTCCACATCAATCAATCCATTGTACTGCCGATTTTCTTCCCACGGCTGTGTGCTTGTGATGGTGACTTCCACGCCTTGGACTGTAAAAGAGCTGTGGCCTGCTATAAGAGAACTCAGCCATATTGACAAGCTTCTCAACTATTTGTCTTGTTTGACCCTGATAGAAGAGGAATATCAGTGTCTGAGCACATTGGTCTATTGTTTCCCAGGTCACCCCTTGAGCGCTTTTTAAAGACTGGTGACACATTGGCCACCCTTCAATCTTCAGGGACAATAGATGATTTTAATGATAGGTTACAAATTTCTAGTAATAGATCTGAAAGAACTCAAAAATAAAATTGCAGAACTTTGGGGTGTAAACCAGATCCTTGTGATTGCTACTCTTTAGTTTGTCAAATTGTCCTATTATATCATCCAGGTTCACAATGATTTGTTTGTTCTTCCGAACCATCACCAATAAATACCATTTCTGGCACAGGTATCTCATAGTAATGATAGCAGAAAAAGACCAAATGATCCATCCAGTCTGACCAGCAAGTTTCCTAAAATAGTAACTGCCACTTCGTGCTGATTACTCCCAAGCCTTATGTTAAGAATAATAATATTTACAGTCTGACATGCTGCTTGAGCATGCTTTGCTTTTGGTCTTGGCTGCAGAAAGCAGTCATGTGCTTTTTCTGTCTGTGTATCTGTACCCCAAACCATAAAAGTTTGGGCCCAGCATTGGCTGTTATCTGAATCTAGTTCCCCTTCCCACCACCTGCCACTGAAGCAGAAAGCAATATTGCAGTTGCACCAAAAGCATAAAGGCTAATTAGTTACATAGAAACATAGAAATGATGGCAGAAAAGGACAAATGATCCACCCAGTCTGACCAGCAAGCTTGTGCTTATGCCAGTATCTGTTGCATTGTGCAGGTTATACTCATCCTTATCAGTTTCCTAGACCATAAATATCAGGGCCTTCTGATGCTGTTTGAATCCAGTTTCCCTTAACCCTTGCCGTGGAAGCAAAGAGCAATGTTGGAGCTGCGTCAAAAGTATCAGGCTTAGTGAGAGGGTAGTAAAAGCTGCATCAGCAAGTTACCGCCATGTTTATTTGTTCCCCAAACCGTAAAAGTTGGGGCCCTCATTGATTGATTGCTGACTGAATACAATTCCTCTTTTCCAACTGCTGTTGAAGCAGAGAGCAATGATGAAATTGCATTAACAGTATCAAGGCTTATTTAAGGGTAGCAACTGCCACACCTGCAAGTTACCCCCATATGCTATTTTCTTTATTTCCATCCTCTAGCTTTAGGAATCTACAGTTTTTATCCCATGCCCTTTTGAATTCCTTCACTATTTTTGTCTTTACCACCTCCCCTGGAAGGGCAATCCATGCATTCACCACCCTCGGTGAAGAAATATTTCCTGACATTGGTTCTGAGTTGTCCACTCTGGAGTTTGATTTCATGTCTCTCAGTTCTATTGATTTCTTTCCAACGGGAAAAGGTTTGACGATTATGCATTATTAAAACTGTTCAGGTATCTGAAGGGTCTATATCATATCTCCCCTGCACCTCCTCTCTTCCAGGGTGTACATATTCAGATCCTTCAGCCTCTCTTCATAAGTTTTCCAAAGCTGACTCCTCACCATTTTGGTTGCTGTTCTTTGGACCCACCTCTATTCTGTCTTTATCCTTTTTAAGATATGGGCACCAGTACTGAATGCAGTACTCCAGGTGAGGCCTCACCAAGGACCTGTACCAAGGCATTATCACGTCTTTTCTTTTTTTTTTTTTCTTACGGATTATTCCTCTCTCTGCAGCCCATGGTAGTAATCCTATGCCTTCAGATTAAAGGTAGTAACTGCCTTTCCATGCAGGTTACCCCTTGCACCCTTTTCTTCATTTCCAACCTTTAACCTTTAGGGATCCACAGTGTTTACCACATTCCCTTTTGAAATCACTTACTGTTTTCATCCTCACCACCTCCTCCAGAAGGTCATTCTAGGTATTCACCACTCTCTCTGTGAAGAAATATTTCCGGACATTGGATCTGAGTTGTCCCCGCTGGAGTTTCATTTTGTGATCCCTAGTTCTACTGTTTCCTTTGACGATTATGCATCATTAAACCTTTCAGGTATCTGAAGGTCTGTATCATATCTCCTCTGCATCTCTTCTCTTTCAGTGTATACTTAATCAGTCATTCAGTCTCTCCTCATAATCTTCCGATACAGACCCCACACCATTTTGTTCACTCTTCTCTGGACCGCCTCTGTCTTGTCTCTATCCTTTTTGAGATACAGGCTGCAGAACCGAACACAGTACTCCAGGTGAGGTCTCAACATCCTAGTGAATAGGAGCCTCTAGGGAGTTTCACCAGGAATCAACTAATACTTCATAAAATTAAACTGTATGACATTTTCAAGGAAACTTTGTGCATTCCACATATTTATTTATTTATTTTATTTATAACTTTTTATATACCGGCATTCGTAAAAAACATCATGTCTGTTTACAGACAACTGAGAAAGGAAATTACAATGATAGGTAGTTAGAAGATGAGATAACTTTGCTGTAGAGCCAACGGGGTTACATATAAATAACCAAATTAGGTAAAATTAAATAAAATTAGCCAAGATTAATTATATACAAGAGGAGGCAGTGTAGGGGATAGGGCGGGGGTGAAGCGCACAGGGGAGGCGGGGTGGGGGTGGAACTGAACAAGGGAGCAGGGGGTGGCGATGGGAAGGAGAGATGGTAAAAGTATATAGGAAGCTGCAAAATGGATGGGGGGGTGGTGAAGGTAAGGAGGGGGGAGGAGTGCGGGGGGGGGAAACTGTACAGGGGTGAGGGAAATGAGTGATGAGGAGTCACAGGCTAGGATTGTGAAGCGTTGGGATAGGCCTGTTTAAATAACCAGGTCTTGATTCCTTTTTTGAATTGATTAAGTGATGGTTCTAGTCGGAGCTCGGCGGGGAGGGAGTTTATTTTATTTTTATTTATTTTATTTAAGGGTTTTTATATACCGCAGTACGTAAAGAGATACATCACCGCGGTTTACATTTAACAATAACTTAGCAACAGGCTTTACATTGACATTATTAATAGGTATTACATATACTAAAATCGATATAACAGTTTTGACAGAAAACAGGCTGGACAGATTGTGGACCATCCAATAATGTATAACATGCAATTAAAATATTGATGTAATTATTAAACCTTAAAAAAAATTATTATTATTTTTGTATAGCGTGTTATGTATGATGGTGAGTGTTTTGTATTGAGAGCGATAGGTGATTGGGAGCCAGTGGAGGTTTTGTAGTATGGGAGTAATATGATCAGTCTTTCTTGAGTTTGTAAGGATGCGAGCCATGGCGTTTTGTAAGATTTGGAGGGGTTTGATAGTGGAGGATGGAAGGCCTATTAGCAGAGAGTTGCAATAGTCAAGTTTTGATATGGTGGTTTGCATGACAGTACGGAAGTCATGTGCGTGGAGGAGAGGCTTAAGTTTTTTAAGGATTTGGAGTTTATAGAAGCCCCCTTTTAGGAGCGATTTGATGTGGGATTTGAAGTTTAGTTGTGTATCTAAGGAGACTCCTAGATCTCTGACAGTGGGTGGATGCGTGAGATTTTGTGAAGTGTTTTGATGCATTTGGTGGATGGATAGGCTGGGTTGATTAGTAATAATAAGGATTTCAGTTTTTGAGGTATTGAGTGCAAGGTGTAGGTTGGAAAGGAGGGCGTTGATAGATGCAAGGCATGTCTCCCAGAAGTGCAGGGTTTCGTTGAGGGATTTTTGGATGGGGATAAGTATTTGTACGTCGTCAGCGTACAAGAAGAATTTTAGTCCTAGTTTAGATAGGAGGTGGCAAAGAGGGAGTAGATAGATGTTAAAGAGGGTGGAGGAAAGGGAAGAGCCCTGGGGTACGCCTTGTGACAGAGGAATGTGTATAGATTCGGATTTATCAAGTTTGACTAAATATTTTCTGTGGTCAAGGTAAGAGGAGAACCATGATAGGGCTGTGTTAGAAATGCCTATCTCTGCTAAGCGTGATATTAAGATTTTGTGGTATCTCATATCTGGTATAACTTTTGTGTGGGGTAGTTTTGGTGAGATAATTTTCAAAGTGGATTTGTATGTGTATTTGTGGCATAAGGTTTGTGGGATATATACTAATACTGCTTCACATTTCTATAGCGCTACACGATATATGCAGTGCTATGTGTGCTATTTGCTGGTGGAAAATGGGCATAAAGGGTAATTTTTTGAAGTTTAAGCTGCTTAGAGAACTCATTTCAGTAATAAAATGAAGTTAAACATTTTCCCATTTTATTTATTTATTGTAATTTTCTAATCTGCCCAATTACCAGACATCTGTTCTGGGCAATTTACAGCATAACATACACAATATGAAAACAAATAACATATAGCATAATAGCATGGATATTTTGTGGGTTATGATATGTTATTGGACTAATGTAAGAATTATGAAGTGAGTATGAATGAGTGCTTTTGAAACCGTATAGATCCCTTCATTACTCTTCATACAGTATGTATAAACTCTTTTCTGTTCATACTTAGATCAGTCCAGACTCCTGGGTTTTGCATCCCTGCCAGCAGATGGAGATAGAGAACACTTTTCTGACACTACATAATCTAGTGTGCCACCTGCAGTCCCTCAGTATTTCTCTGTCTCCAGCAGATGGTAGATGGTGTAAAACCTGTAGTCTGGAGAGAAAAAAAAAGATTGAAAGACAAGAAAATTTCTGGATCCTTCCAGGGTGCTGTGAGGATCTGGAGGGGCCATACCCCCTGGTTTGAGGCAGAAGAGCAGAAGGATGGTGACCTTTTTGGTAGCTAGGTCTGGAGGTCCGTGGGGTAGACATATGGTGGTCCAGATCCCTCATCCCCCACAAGACATTGGTGGAACCTGCTGGCAGTTCTGCACTGCAAGCCCAGTGGAGTGGGGAAGTATCCCTTTTATGCGGTTTGTCCTGGGCTTGGTCGCTAAAGTTTGGCAAAAAGAGTGGAGATGGATATAGCCAGTGCTCTAGCTCTCTTCTGATCTGATATGCGGCCTGCAGTCTTGGAACCGGAAACCTCTGCACCAAAGGAAAGTATTGGTTTCAATATATCTTTATTTGTTTTCAGAGAAAAAACCCCAAAATACAAGGAACTAGTTAGAGGAATCTGTGCAGCATCGGGATTCCAAGGTGGGAGGGGCAGAGCTCAGCGGTGGGGTTTTTCCATCAGCATCTCTGCCTGTGAAGGAGACCGGGTGTTGGCTTCGTGGCGATGAAGGACTGTTCCCCTGCATGCCGTTGAGATGCTATAGGTGTGGGGAGGAACAGCATGCATGTTCGGCAAAAGTGTCATGGTGTTCAGGGGTCTGTGTCGAGCATTGCCACACTGGTAGGAGAAGCATCAGGGCTGTCTGCACTTTGCCGATGGCATAGGTGCTAGGCGGCATGGACAGGGCCACAGGTACTGCATTGAGAGAGAGAATTAAAGAGCGGCAACAGCTAGCAGGGACTCCATTCTTTGCAGCGTGGGAATGGTGGCCATCTTAGTTGCAGCTCCCACGTTGCTAGAGGATGTGGGGGAGAGCCCGACTTTGCTGTGTCTGTTCAGCCTCACAGGTGGATTCCAGAAAAGAATGGGTCACCAGAAAGGGGCTCTGATCCTGGGAGGTTTTTTTTTATGCAGAGTTTGCTAGTAGTGCACAACGCCTCTCTGGCACGAGGGATGCCGCTGATAGGTGGACCCAATCTCACAGTTCTCAACACAAGATAAATCCAGGATTTTCCCTAAATGGCAGGGTAGTTGTAAGGCTCTGTTGGTTCAGAATCCAACAGAAGTCCAATGGAGATGTCTTCAGGGAGACTTAATTCTTCTGGAAGGTGGAACTCCTTCCTTTAATCCCCCAATAAACTGGAGCTAGGAAGGTCCCTATGGCCTATCTAGAACGTGTCCTGTCGACTGGCCATTTGAAAGGGTTGTTTGAGAATGAAAGTCTGGCAGGACCATAGCTAAGCTTTATCTGCTACAAAGAATGTTCTAGACTGCTCAACCTTTATAATAAGGATGCATCAGTTTCACTAGTGGCTATAAAGACCACCATTCCAGTGGCAGGGTCAGCGGCGCTGAAGAATACCAGGGACTAGTTGTGGGAATCCATCTTCCGAAGATGTTCGAGGTCTCGGCGTGGAGTGTCCGACTTGCAGTTAGCAGCGGATTCATGCTGGCATCTGTCTGCGCAGGGTGTGATAGCTCCAGGGTTCACAGACAGCATCATCTGTGGATACGCAACAGTCGGAGAGGGTGCAGGCCAGAGTAGCGTACACTGCGGATGCTTTGATTGTTCGGATACATATGTCCACAAGGGATATGAAGTTTGCTATTTTGAACAGAAGTCTTTTCGGCTCTAAATCACAATTTGGTAGTCTTCCCTTCATAAGCAGGCCTTGGTTTGGTGGAAGCTGGGGGGGTGGGGGGGGAGCACTTGGGTGGATCCGAGAGGATTGATTAGAACTTCCATATTGGCCAGACAGAGGATCCTCCTCTTGGAGGCAGGTGTCTGCTGTGTTTTCTGGATTCCCATGGCATCTTAGGGTAAGGGTGCTTAGGGCAGCATGACTGGGCAGTTAGCCCGCTTTTCTGAGGTGGTAATCAGGATAGCAAGGGACCAGTGAGTTCTCATTCTTATTGGATGTGGCTGTCGTAGAATTGTCTTGGGAGGAATGTGAGGCCTACATGAGCACTCCATGCACTGTCCCTCAACTATCTGGAGGAGCAAGGCAGGGGATTGTATTTCATCTAATTCGAGGCCCGAAAGCAGAAGACTTTCTATGTCTGAGGAGGTGCAGGTGGCTCTGTGAGTGCCACATTTCCTCTACTTGGTGGTTGCAGTCATCCGCAAATGGGAGAGCTTCTGGCTATTCTGATTCTCAAAGAAGCATATATTTTTATTCCCTTCAGGAAGGTGCATCAGGGATTCATTCACTTCATGCGGCTGTTAGTGTGTTCCCGTTTCTTGGGCTCCTGTTTGGGTTAGGCTGGTTCTGGAAGGCCTTTTAGTTCATCCTTATATGGACGCTTAGTTGATTTCAGGTGATGTCAAAGGTACTAAGTCAGGCTGTTCCTCTTGTCATGCAAGGGTTTGCGGGGAAAATCTGGCATGAGTAACTAGGGTCTGGCCTAGCCTTTGGTGTGCTTAGCAGCCCATTTCGATACCAGGCTAGCTAAAGTGTTTCTCAGAAATCAGAGGATCTCTGTCGGCAATTGGTTCAGAAAGTACTGATGCAGTTAATGTCTTTGGACTGGGTGATGCATCGAGTGAAGAGCCATCTTATTTCCTCTCAAACACTGGAATTTCTGGGAGTTTGGTTCAAAATTTAGGGGAGAGTATTTCTCACAGAAGCGATGTTGCTGAAGTGGCAAGGACAATTTTGACATTGAACCTAGGACTTACAAGTCCTAGGCTCAATGGCATTGACATTGGAGCTAGTGCATTGGGCATTTGCGCATATGCGGCCTCTTCTGAGGGCTCTTCTCTCCAATTGGAATCTGTTATCAGAGGAGTCCCATCTCCCTCTTCTCAAAGGGGAAGGTAATGACAGTCTTTTGTGGTGGCTTATTTGGGCCAATCTGGAGCATGGTGTAGAATTGTTAGTTCTGAATTGGGTGATACTCGCCACCAATGCCAGCTTTTCTGATTGGGGAGCAACATGTCACAATCAGTCAGCGCAGGGCCATTAGTCAGAGGCTTCATGGTCTCTCATTCGGTTAAAGATGAGAGCAGTGTATGATGCATTGCTTGCCTTTCTCCCTAGATTACCCAGTCATCCCATGCTGTTCCTATCGGACGATGCAAGGACAGTGGCCTATCTCAACAAGTAGGGTGTAACCAAGAGTCGGGCAGTGGCTCAAGAGGCCCAGGAGTTGATTCTTTGGGCAGAAAAGCACTTGGAAAAATAGGGGTGTCTCACATCACTGGGGTGGACAGTGTTCAGGCAGATTTTCACAGTCAAAAGAAAATTAAACCCCCGGGGAGTGGGAGCTGTCAGAACATAGTAATTTCCTCATATGGACTTGATGGCGACCAGGCAGAACACCAAGACATCTCGTTTTTACAGCCATCGGAGAGGACATGGTCTTAAGACATTCTTTTATATAGAGAAATATCCAGGCAGCATAATTTGGTGGCTTTGGAGTGACTGTGTCGTCCATGGTTCGTGGATCTGGTCAGCATAGTCATAGCGGACCGCTGGGGTCTCCCATCTGTCAAATCTTCTTCACCAGGGCTCAATATTTTCAGATCAGGCGGCTCACTTCTGAAACTCCAAAACTCCAGAGTTTCCGGAGGCAGTTATTACCACTTTATTGCAGCTAGGCAACCTTCCATGTCGGTGCAACCTACTTTGGCTACTGTATTGCATAGTTTGGCCTTTCTGCAGGAGGGTTTGGTCAACTGTCTGGCCTTTAACTCACTGAGAGTCCAGGTTCTGGTCTTGGGTTGTCTCTGGGGTAAGGTGCAGGGATATCCTTTGTTCACACATCTATATGTTATACAATTTCTTTGGGGGGCTACGAATTTGCTTCCTGTGGTCGAAAGATCTGTTCATCTTGGAATCTTAATATGGTGCTTACAGGGATGTATGTGGCTCTGTTTGAACCATTAAAGTGGCAACTTTGAAGGACTTGACTTTCGAGGTGGTTTTTCTAGTAGCTGTTTGTTCTGTCAGGAGAAATTCAAGCTCCAGGCTTTATTGTGTCTATCTTCATTTTTTTTTTATTTTTTTTTTAAACAGATTTTGCATTTGGGGGTGTCATTACATTCCATGCCTTCCTTTCTACCAGAGGTGGTTTTTGCGTTCCATCTTAGACTGTGGAACATCCATCCTTTCCAGATTTGGATACCTCCATGCCCCATGTGAGAGAATTTATACTCTTGGATATAAGGTGTGCTTTCTTGGGTTATCTGAAAATAACTTTATTTTCGTAGATCCAATCACCTTATTGTTCTGTGGAGTGGCTTCTAATGCTTCCATTGTGAGGTGGCTTAAGTAGGCGATGGGGTTGATTTATATATCTCAGGGTTGTCCTGTTGGCTTAAGGACTCACTTGATGTGTTCTCAGGCAGCCTCTTGTTCCGAATCACAACTGGTGTCTCCACAGGAGATTTGCAAAGTGACTTCTTGGAAGTCACTGCATGTTTTGCCAGACATTATCTCTTCGATGTCGGGGGTCCAGCTTCCATGTGCTTTGGAGAGAGTGTTCTGTAGTGGGATTCTCCAGGTCCCACTCTGTTTAGGGGAGCTTGGATACATTCCTTGAGTCTGGACTGATCTGGGTACGAATAGGAAAGGAAAGTTGGTTCTTACCTGCTAATTTTCATTCCTGTAGTACCACAGATCAGTCCAGACCCCCACCTGTAGGAGGAACCTGCTTATACTGGTGTGTAACATATAATGCAGAGTTGGGGGTTTGCAAAGCTCTTTACTTACATGGTTTTCAGAGTTTCCATTGGGCTGCAGCTTCACTTTCACCTCCTCCCAATTCCCCTACTCATTGGGAAAGTTTGCATTTAGGATTTTTAGTGTTAAGGTCATTTTAGCTTGGGTACAGGACAATACTGAGGGACTGCAGGAGGCACACTAGGTTATGTACAGTGTCAGTAAACCTTTTTGTCTCCATCTGCTGGCAGGGATGCAAAACCCAGGAGTCTGGACTGATCTGTGGTACTACAAGAACAAAAATTAGCAGATAGAAACCAATTTTCCTTTTTGGCTTATTGATATGCTACTGGGCACATCATTTTCCCCCTTCCCCACACCTATCAGGGCCGGTAGTTCTAGAGACAATTCTCTCTACTACCTCCTATACCTTTACAATCTGAATAGTTGAGAAAAGATCACATTTTATCTACAGAATTAGACTTTTGTCAGACTTTGCAGGATTAGCATTTAGAAGAAAATAAACAGTACATGTCTCTAAAGTTCTTGCTACTTTGCGTCGGTTTATACTAAATAAAGCTCTGCATCATTAGTGGTCTGAAATGTGCTAGAAACCTTAGCCTGCATAGAGTATTAACAAAAGTAACTAACTGACTAGCCTCACCCAACTTTGAGAGATTCCCTTCTGTTTACCTCTAGAGCAGTCTCTGGCTGGAGATCTTGGGGACTATCTTGAGGGAAAGAGCTTGCTTCCTTGGTCCTTGTACTGGCTGGGCTGAGGAAGCGTGTCTCAGCTCTGGGGCCATCTCTGGCTTCGTGGTAAGCAGCCAGATATGCGATAGCGCTTTCCTCTCTCCAGCTTCCCTGGATACTCCCGGTCCTCTGCTTCCTCGACACAGGGAGGGACAGGGTTAATGCCACCACAACGTCAGGTGTTCGTTCCTTTTTTTTCCTTGTTTGCCCTTTCTGACATTATGCATAAACTCTGTGCATATTCATTAGCTCAGTCTTGCAGCGAGCAGATGGTGTCATCTCTGCATTTCAGATTGCTGACCTCCCCCTTTTGCATGGGGGGGGGGGAGTGCTGATCCTGCTGCTGCGCAGTGACTGTGGACAGTGTCCACAGGCTGTGTTTTCAGCTCTGAGGGATTAAGTTTTTGTTTCTGCCCTGGCTGTCCTAGGGCTGCTTAATTTTTATTTAGAAAGGAGCTTATCCGTAAACTGATCTGAAAACTGGGTAGCATTGTTGAGCTAGTCTTTCTAATCTTGTTTCTCTCTGCTGAGACATTGTTTCTTTGCTGGAACATATATGTCAGCATCCATCTTTTAAAATTTGTGTCCTTCTGTGATCAGTATTCATACAGGTAGAATTAATGTTTTGTTGCACACAGTGGTAGAATATCTGGTATCTCCTTACCCAGATGCATATTGAAATGTAAAAAGAATCAACTTAAGTTTATTCATCTAGAAATCTGTGATGCATTAGAACTTTATGCTAGATTGTGCTCACCCAGTACAGCTAGCAAGTATTTATATGGCTTTAAAAAAGAAATGGAAAAAGATTCCAGCATTTTGAAAGTAGTTTGTCTTGTTTTAGTAACAAACAAATACAAAAGAAAAATGGCCATATATTGAAAGAAGAAATGATCCAACAATTACAAATGTAACCCTGCTCAGGAAAGGGCTGCATTTCCCAGCACTGGAGAGCACTGGACACTCACAGGGTGCTGGAACATAGGTTCTTAGTTTAGTTGATTGAATTTGATTAATTACCTTTCTTTAGCAAATATCAAAGCGGTGTATAATAAAATATAATAAAAACATAATTCCAGATTAAGATTTAAACATAAAATTAATAAAATATAGCATAGTAATACCAGGACTAAAAATATACATAACCAAACATTTTAAAATTAATTACATAAGAAAGAAAATACAGTAAATGAAATCAAGTGACTGAATAGTCAGAATAAAAACTAAAATGGTAACAACCAAGGAGAAAATTGGTAGGATAACAATTAGAAAAAACAAAAACAAAAAGATCTAGGCATCATAATGGATAATACATTGAAATCGTCAGCTCAGTGTGCGTGGCATTCAAAAAAGCAAACAATGTTAGGAATTATTAGGAAGGAAATGGTGAATAAAACAAAAAATGTCATCATTCCTCTGTATCGCTCCATGGTGAGACCGCACCTTGAGTACTGTGTACAATTCTGGTCGCCGTATCTCAAAAATGATATACCGTATTTTTCACTTCATAAGACGCACCTAGGATTCAGAGCGGGAAAATAAAAAAAAAAAAAAAATAATAATAATGGCATGCTAAACAGGCGCTGTCCTTGGGCGTCTGTGCGTCTTATGGAGCAAATTAGGCAAGGGCATAAAATTGTTTTTGGTCCCCATTACATTTTCAGGTCTGGAGGGCCATTTCTGGCCACTCCCCAGATCAGAAAATGTTTATCGTTCTCTTTGTTGGGAAAAAGGACAAAACAAAACAAAAAACACCATCCCAATCCTTTAAAGTTAATTAACTACAACCCCCCCACCCTCCTGACCCCCGCAAGACTTTCCAAACATCCCTGGTGGTCCAGCGGGGGTGCGGGAGCGATCTCCTGCACTCGGGCTGTCGGTTGCCAGTATTCAAAATGGCGCCAATAGCCTTTGCCCTTACTGTGTCACAGGGGCCGACCAATCTAAGACTAATTCCTCAGACTGCCTCTAAACTCGAAATTGGCCTCTTCAAATCCAATCAATTACAAATCTGTCTAATCTACGCCCCCCCAGGGCTACTAGACACTGATGCCTCCCCCCTCATAGAACTCATGCCAAATACATCAACACTGACTCCCCAGCCATCATCATGGGGGACTTCAACCTCCGTGTCGACATGTCTCCGCTAAACCCAACTGCGAAGCCATACTAGCTTCCTTCAAAACCATGGGATTTAAGCAAATCATTAACAGCCCTACCCTTAAAGCAGGCCATACCTTAGATCTTATCTTCATTAACTCCTGTCTCACACATGCACTACTCCCCCCACCTGTGATTATCGAATGGTCAGACCAGCTGTAGGACTAATATTCTCCGAGCAAAAAGAGATTTCTACGCCTGCAAAATCCACAACTTCCACTTTGACACGAAGGCCCTGTTCTCATATGTTTGTTCATCCTTGTTTAATGTAATGCATTTTATGCTATGGTTATCGTTATAATGTAAACCGAAGTGATTTGTAACTTGTTACATGAATATCGGTATATAAAAGTGAAAAATAAATAAATAAATGTCTCAGAACTTACTAAATCCTCCCCCCCCCAGCCATCCCCGACAACAAAGCCCAAGCAAAGGCCAACGAACTCGCAACCTTCTTCCAGAAAAAAATCACCAACCTCTTAGCCCTCCTCATTTCCACTAATTCCTCATCCCCACCCCCTTACACCACCACCATCAACCCGAGATCCAACTTCGATTCCTTCAAACTCACTTCATCCCTCGAAATTGAATCCATCCGCAAAAACATGAAACCCTCCTCCCATCCCTCCGACCCCATCCCGACAAAACTACTGCTCTCCATTCCAAACACCATTTCCAAGCCCTTGGCTGAAATTATAAACTGCTCCCTGTCTCAAGGAATAGTCCCTGACGCACTGAAACTCGCCACCCTTAAACCTCTACTGAAGAAACCTAACCTCGATCCAGGAGATCCCTCTAACTTCCGTCCCATCTCCAACCTGCCATTTATCGCCAAACTCATGGAGAGAATAGTTAACACCCAACTCTCCGACTATCTAGACAAACACAAAATTCTCTACCCCGCTCAGTTTGGTTTCCCCAAATTCCTAATCATAGAATCCCTTCTAATTTCCCTCACGGATAACCTCCTCATGGGATTAGACAAAGGACAATCCTATGTACTGGCATTGCTTGACATCTCCGCCGCGTTTGACACAGTGAATCACTCCATCCTTCTAAACCGCCTCTCAGACATAGGTATCTCAGGAACAGTTCTCAGATGGTTTGAGTCTTTCCTCAGCAACAGATATTATAAGGTCACAATAAGCAACAAAGAATCCCCTCCCATCAGCTCAACCCTTGGAGTACCCCAAGGCTCTTCCCTCTCCCCTACCCTCTTTAATGTCTATCTCCTACCCTTCTGCCAGTTCCTCGCAAAACTAAATCTAACTCACTTCCTATACGCCGATGATGTACAGATACTGGTCCCCATAACCGAATCCCTCCCCAAAATCCTCAAGTTCTGGGACAGCTGCCTTCACTCCATCAACCTCCTCCTCACCAGTCTCAACCTTGTCCTCAACACAGCCAAGACTGAACTCCTCCTCATTTCCCCAGATCACAATAATCTTTCCCTCCCTGGCCCCTCAATTACCACAGCTGCCCAAGCGAGAGACCTCGGCGTTATACTGGACAACCGACTGAACTTAAAAAAATTTAACAACACAACTAAAGACTGCTTCTACAAACTTCAAATTCTGAAAAGACTTAGACCCCTCCTCCACTTCTATGACTTTCAGACGGTCCTCCAAGCTACCCTTTTCTCTAAAATAGACTACTGCAACTCCCTCCTTGGCCTCCCTACAACTACGACAAAACCCCTGCAGATGCTCCAGAATGCCACCTCCAGAATCATAACCAACTCCAGCCGAGGAGATCACATCACGCCCATCCTCAGGAATCTCCATTGGCTCCCTATAAGCTTTAGAATCCTTCATAAGTCACTCACTATTATTCACAAGACCATCCACAATCAACACTCTCTCGAGCTAAAAATCCCGCTACGTCTCCATACTTCAAAAAGACCGGTTAGAGCGGCCTACAAAGGAACCCTACATGCTCCCCCCTCCAAATCCACCCTTCACACCTCCACTAGGGAACATGCCTTCTCCGCAGCTGGGCCATCTCTATGGAACGCCATGCCACCAGACCTACGGCAGGAACACTGCCCGCTGACCTTTAAGAAAAAACTCAAGACATGGCTGTTCAAACAAGCCTATCCTTAACCTTATAATCTGTGATGCTTCATTCAGTATTTTTATTGTATATATTTTATAAGTCTATATCGTTGTTATACCAAACATCTTTCATATATACTACTACTCTGTTGTTCCTTCTCTCCTTACTCTCTTCCACCCTCCAAGTTCCAGTAACCCTCGTTCATTGTAACTCACTTCTTCTCTTAACTCTCAGTAGCCTCAAAGCTACGATTAAGTTAATGTTAATTTACCCTTGTTTGATGTGAGCCGATGTGATATGACATGTCTTGAACGTCGGTATAGAAAACAATTAAATAAATAAATAACACCACCATTGCACAAGAAAGGAATCAGAATCTAAGAGCAGAATTAAGCCTCATTTCAAGAATGGTAACATCTTGGAGTGAGCCATCAGAGGGGAAGGAAAACTCTGAAGGTCAATGTCTCTACCATCCATATTGCTTCTGATTTTTTTGGATTCATTTTTAGCTAAGATGCATGAAGCCAATTGATGATCTCAAACAATCATTACATTTGTCCAAGGAGACTGAAGGCTTTGTGTCCAAGCTTTATTTATTTAGTTAGTTAGTTAGTTAAATCTTTTCTATACAGTCATTAACGTGGGTACCGTCACAACGGTTTACAGTAAGGCACATAAAAGTAATGATACTAAAATCTGTCAGTTTACATTGGTGCCATAAGGTTTGGTAACATAGGGCCTCATTTTCCAAGGACTTACCGTGCACGATAATTCCGCAAACCACGCTAACAGCAGTTAACGTGATTTGCGAATGCAAATTTTTAATTTCGTACTCAGGGGGTGGAGTTGGGATGGGGCAAATGTAAAGTAGGGAGGATTTATCGTGCGCTTCGAAACAGCCGCAATGTTAGCGCGGCTCCTAACGCGGCCAATAACTACACCTGTGGCGAGTGGATGCCCCGAAGGGCTTTTAGCACTGCCTCTTGGACCATTTTGTCCAATTCCCCCTTTGAGGCTGGCATAGTTAGCTCTGTGCCTGGGGTAGGAGGCAGGCTAGGCACATGGAATGGTCTCTCCCGATATGCAGCCCTTGCGAAACACGGTCCATGTTGGGGGACTGACATTTCAGTAAAGATTTGGCATTTTGGAATTATTGAACTTAACCTGTTTAAATTGTTTTTTTCTGGTTTGTTTAACATGGACCTTTGCAATTGATTTTGCAACACATCTGTTGGATTGTGTTTATATTAGTGTGTTTGCTCATCGTTCCACACCTCGTTGTGGGTTTATTCCATATCTTATGTTCTTGAATATACTGGGTTTGAGGTGTATGAAAATATATTTTTCATTACTGATATTCTGCAAGCCACATTGGTAGTGGTGTCTCCAGGTCAGAGTTGAGAACCACTGAGCTAGATGAAACTTTCATAATTTTTATTCTTCAATCATTTGTCATGTCCTCAAACAATACCCCCTCTCTCACCAAGGTACGAGTTATACAGCTGATTTGGAAATGGGAATGTGCTGTATGTTCATATCTAATTTGAAGTTTCACTTTTGTCCAGGCCCAACTGCTGCCAGTGAAGAAAGTGAATCCTGTAGAAGAAAGGAGGAAAATGGTTGAGGTATAAACTCCCCTGTCTGCTTAAGTTCAGCCAAAAAACGAAAACAAGTTTTCTCCTTATTTCTTTCCACTGAAAACCTCTAACTTTATTTTTTCTTCTTCCCTGGGCATGTCTTCCACTGGAGTACTAACCTTCTTCATAGGAACAGGTAGAAATCTTGGATCATGAGCTTTTGAATGCTTTCTTTCTTTTTCAGGATGCTGCAAAAAAGAAGAGACTAGAAATGCTTGAGAAGGAAAAAAAGCAAAAAGAACAGGTATTTAAAACCTTTCCCTCCCCCTTTCTGTTCTCTCTGTGGCATGTTGTGGGGTTGTTTTTTTTTTGTTTGTTTTTTTAAAGAAAAATAATCAGGAGTTTTGGGTCAGTTCTGTGTCAGCGCAGTGCACTATCAAGATTGAAGATGTGTGTTGGACTTGTTGCCTGCTTGTCAGGTTATACATGGCAAGGAGCAGTGCTCCATATGGTTCTGGAGGAAGGAGCATCTCCTATTCATTTTTAGTTTTAGGGCCATGCTGGAAATGGTATCCTGGTATCTGTTTAGGGTCTGTCCTTTTGGGGAGCAGTGCTGTGACCATGCTCATAACTCCAAGCTGGAGGAGGGTTCCTGATGGCTTTCAAGCAATATTGGAACTGTCTTACTCGGTTGTCAAAAATATGTGATGACAAACTAGCCATAGATTATGCACAAAGTTCTCAGAAAGGAACAACCAATACTCTTCCCCCCCCCCCCCCAATTCCCCATGCCAGTCAGCGTCAGTTGATTTGACTTCCTGCTTCCAGTTGATAGTTGCAGGGTCATGAGAACCCTACAAGGCAAGTGGAGTTGGGGATGTAATACTCAAGAGAGCACGTGCAGTAAGGCAGTAGCAGGCCAATAGAAACTAAAAAACTGTTCTCAACCCCACTTTTCTAACCCCAAAAATGTTATGAGATGTCTCCCGTCTCTCATTTCTTTAAAGATAGTCCTCCACCTTTTACCTGTACAATACAAATCTGTATTATGTAATCTGATAGGAATGTTCTGCATAAAATGTAAATAATTAAATTTTGTTTCAGATTGATTTGCTAAAAGCTGAACAAATGAGGCGGCTGGAGAAAGAGAGGGTAAGAGGCATTATCAGTTATTTTTGGTATCAATTGAAAGGACTCTGGGGCTCAGTGCAAACTGCTGATATTTTATGGATCAGGGATTTTTGCTATATAGTTTCCTACTACATGAACTTTGCCTCTTTTCACTTTTAATCAGGATACGATGCTTTAATTGTACCATTCGGAAAGACATTTTCCCCCTTCCTGGCCAAAGACTGTGAAGAAAGCCTAAACCTTTCATAGTATTGTTCCTGCATAATGCAGCCATACTTTTTTTCCCTTCAAAGCCTGAAACTGACTTTCCATGATGCGCTCAAATTCTGCCAGATCAACAGATTGCAGACCCATATCTCTGTTTCGAAAATGGTAGTGCAGAACTCTGCTGTAGAGCCATAGGGATAGACTTATACCCAAGTGATGGGCAATAAAGGATGCTCTTAAACAAAGTTCACTAATGAGAGGGTGAACAGAAATGTGTCATGGGGTTTACTACTGAGACCAGTTCTAGTTAATATTTTCATAAGCAGTATTATAGATCATCTAATGGTAAAGGTATACTTTTCAGAAGTGATATTAAAATTGATACATTGAGAAAGTGAAAAAAATGAATTGCTCTCAAAGAAAAGCCTGAGTGGTCAAGAGTTTGATACCTCAGATTTAATGGTCATTTGGAGCATAGAAACCCAAGGGATCTTTACATGGAGATTTGATAAGGTAATTAGCAGGAAACAGCATTAGGACCCTTTGCATACTTTTAGACATAATTGAGGGGAATTGGTAGGTCAGAAAACATGAGTAGCAGGCTGACTTGGCTATATTCCCTAGCTTAGAAATATCCCTAACTAGAGCCAGTGGTAGGCCTAGGTAACTGGATGGACCAAATAGTGCTTATTTGATGATATCTATTATGTTCCTGTGATGGGGGTGAGGTACTGACGTGCATTAGACAGCCGAATCTTGAGGATAATCACATCAGATCTCAACTTTATAATAGGACAGTAATAAAAGCTACTGGATTGCTAACATACATTGGAAGAGAGACAAAAAAGGAGATGAAAATATTTTTTGTTCAAATTAGTGGTAAAATCTCTTGTAGCATGTTGCCTGCTTCTGAAGGCTGCATCTTCAGACCACTCATAGGAAGGCTACCAGAATGACTTAGTCTGCCCCTCAAGCCCTATGAATTGAAAGTGAAGGATTTCCGAATGTATTCCTCTGAATAAGAGGAAGATAAAAGAGCTATGAGGGAGATTCAGGTATTTGAAAAGCTTTTTTAGATAGAAGACAAGTTTTAGAACAAGGAGTTATGATAGGAGATAGACTGGAGAGGTAATGCAAGAAAGCTTTTCTTTACAGAAAGGGTTGTAGATTCATGGAATAGTCTTCAAAGGGGAGAAAAGAGGCAAAACTGTATCCAAATTAAATCAGATAGGACCTGTAGTTAAAAGGGAGAATCAAATTGTGCTTTTGTCTCCATTCCTTATTCTGCTATATCAGTCCAGACGTGTAGCTTGACACTCCCTATGAGCAGATGGAGATGGAGGAGATGTCTTTCTCCGAGGACAAGCGGGATGGTAGTCCTCACACATGGATGACATCAGATGGAGCTCAGATACGGAAAACTTATCATAGTTTCTAGAACTTTCATTTGCCACACTGGGCATTCCCAGAATGCCCTATACCACACATCCACATGGGGTCCCTCTTCAGTCTCTTTTTCTGCAGAACTGTAACATTGCGGTTGGTGAGCTCATTTTGGCCTGTTTTGGAAAACTTCTCTTTTTTCGCTTTTTTTGTGATTTCTTTTTTTTTTTTTGCCTGCATTTGACTCTGGGGCCCCCTCGGTCCATTCCTGGAATGCTCTTAGTCAAGGTTTTAGTCGTTTATCAGTTAGTTTCTTTTGCGGTTGATTCCCCCGTTGCGACAGTGCTTCGGTGCCCACTGGCCATCACCACCCAGCGCCATTGATTTTGATATTGCTTCCCTTTTATTTTGCCCTGTCATAGCCGCGTCTGGTTTCTACCAACGCCCCCGGTGCCCGAGGACCATGTCCATCATGGACCCCCATGAGGTATGTGTCCTCTGCATGGAGACATTGCATGACATCTGGGATTGCCACAAATATGCACAGATCACTCCGAAGGGATGTTATCTTTGGCTCGACAAGATGAAACAACTTTTCGAGTCAGAGAAGACTGAACCATCAGCATCGAAGGACCTCTGAGCCACACCGAGCCATCGACATCGGCAGGACCATCAGTTCTGTCAGTGCCATTTGCAGATAGGGGTTCCAGAGATTAACCCCTGTTGGACTCCTTCAGGCCGAGGATGTTGGGTTCCTTGTCATCGGCATCAGTCCCCGTCAATGCACAGTGCCAGGCAGGGGATGCACCAGCTCATGTTGTAATGCCCCACGAAGTGAACCTGCAGCAAGGAGCGCCAGTCCTCTATCAGTGCCAGGCATCCGTGACTGTCTCCACCAATCCTGATGCCAGTCACCGATCTGCCTCTCTGGTCCAAAGATGATTTGGCCACCCCTCCTTCCTCGCAGTCTGTGTTGGAATCAGCAATGTTCGAAGAGGAGCTTGAGCGATGAGTACAACTGGTGGTCAAGTGAGTGATGAGGGGCATCAGTCTTATGGCACTGACAGAACAGATACTGTCCATTCTATAGAACAGCTATTGGAGAAACTCGATGAGTTTATCGATGTGTTACCGACCCAGCAGGCGTCTGTTCCCGGGCTGGCATCGAAGCCTGTAGGGGCACTGCAGCCTCCCCCTACCTATATGGTGGTCATCTGTTCCTAGGAGGAGGAAGCTCTGCCCAGGCCGACTGAGATGCTGAGGCCTGCAGCCCCCCTGTCTGGTGGTCAGACCAGGGCATGACATATTTAGTTCTAATATTTGCCAAAACAAATAACTGTCTAATCAATACTTTTCACACTATATTGCCTTGTTCTGACCACCAATTAATAAATGTGGAAATAACCTTCCTCAACTCCCCTCATAAAATTATAGATAAAAATCATACTTTTACCTTCAGAAAAAAGATTGATATGGAGGTAAATTCAGAATCAATGGAAAATAAGCTCCCCGTATTAAATCAAGTTAATGCCTCTTCGGCATTTGATTCCTGGGATCAGATTGTCAGTGACATAGCTGAAAACATCAGTCCAGTCCAGACAAAAACTTTTAATAAAGAAAAGAATACTTTCAAACATAATAAGCCATGGTACAATGATAATTTAAGACACACCAAACAGACCCTCAGGAAATTAGAAAAACAATGGTAGAAATGTAAGTCTTCTGAATCCCTAGGAAAATTTAGATCTCTTCTAACAAAATAACCATGAATTAACAAATAAAGCAAAAAAGGATTATTATGCTAAACAGATTCATGGAGTAATATACAATTCTAAATTACTTTTTAATGTCGTTAAACAATTAAGGACCCTTTATCTTCCTTCTGAAAAATTATAACTTCTCAATGGCTGCTTGCAATGAGCATGCTGCATCTTTTTTAGATAAAATTAATAGGTTGAAAACTCATTTCCCTGTTTAATCGTACACAAGAGCCTATGAAGATTCACATGCCCTGGATAAATGGACTACATTTTACAGAGTAACTAATCTTGAAATTAGCCAAATTATTGCCAAAATTAACCCTGCTGTTTACCCATGTGATCCACTTCCAGCCTGTTCTTTGAAACAAGTACAGTGTTATCACTCCGACAATCACAACCTTAATTAATCTTTCTCTCTCAGAAGGAATTGTACCATCTGGGCTAAAGCAAGCTGTGATAAAGCTGATTCTGAAAAATAAAACTGGTAAAATCAACGACTAGGACAAACTATAGGCCCATATCCAACTTGTCTTTTCTCTCAAAAGTACTGGAAAAAGCTGTATTATCTCAACTTGTGAATCATTTGGAAGACTAAGATACATTTTCCCAATTTGGTTTTAGGAAACATCGTTCAAGTGAGACTTTACACCTTTCCTTAATGGACTCTGTTTAACTAGGATTTGATTCTGATGAATCTTATTTTCTTGTGCTAATTGATTTAACAGCAGCCTTTGACACTGTGGACTATACCCTGTTAAGCCATCAGCTGAGCAGCATTGGAATCGAAGGTAGTGTTCTCAGATGGTTCTTTTCCTTTCTGTCTAATAGGTTATTTTAAATCAAACTGGGCAATCACATATCTGATATTTTCCATATTGTACCATGTGTCCCTCAAGGTTCAGCCCTCTTGGCAACACTATTCAATATTTATATGCTCCCACTGTACAAATTACTGGCAGATTTTAGGATTTTTCTTCTTGTATGCTGATGACTTACAATTTTACATATCATTCTCTAAATCATTGGAAAATACAGTATTGAAACTATCGACCTATATGAAAGCAATACAACAAGAACTATCTCATCTTAAACTAACATTTAACACTAGAAAGACTGAAGTCATTTGGTTAAGTAGAAATCATTCTATAGTTAAACCTCCAGTTCTAGACTTGGGTACTTTGCAAATTACTCCCAGAAACCAAGTACGGTATTTAGGTATCCAGATGGATGAAAACCTGATAATGAAAAAGCATACCAATAAAATAATAAATACAGTTTACGCCAAGTTATGTATACTTAATCAGTTGAAACCTTTATTAACTTTCAAAGACTTCCATACTGTATTGCAAATTCTTATTTTCTCAAATATAGATTACTGTAACTCTATTACTCTGTCTTCTGCATGTCTCTTGGAACCATTACAACTATTACAAAATACCTCAGCTAGACATTTATTAGGGACCAGGAAATTTGATCACATCACACAGACACTGATCTCGCTGCACTGGCTTGCTTGTACAATCCCAAATCTGTTACAAAGTATTAACGTTAATATTTAAAATCATTCATTCTAGACTATTGAATGTTCCCATTATACGGAGTACACATCTGACTCAAGTAAGAGGTCGTGTGCTTTCAATAGGAGGTCCAAAGCTTTGGAACTCTCTACCTGAAATGTGTGTGATACCTGATAAAAAGAGATTTACATGAGAGCTGAAAACATGGCTATTCAAAAATGCATTTAACCTAACATAATAACCTGTAAAGAACTACAATAACAAGATAGACAGACAAAAAATATTAAATGAAGCATGAGGAGTAAAACATAATGGGAGAACATAATCTTAAAACAATATACAGACTGTTATTTGACTTTTATTATTTTTCTGTATTAGCCTTAAGTTATAGATCTTTAGTAAGCAATCTAATATGTATCGGAACATCTAATTTAATTTGAGATATTTTAATCTCTGCTTATGAATACTACCTATGTAAATCGTCAAGATTTGTTGATTAATAGTTGTGAATGTTACTTATGTAAACTGTTGTGATCATGGAACGACTGTATATAAAATACCTAAATAAAATAAAATGCTTGAGATCCTCCAGTTTGTGGAGCCTCCTAAGGAGATCGTGGCTGATCTGATACATGGTATCCTTAAGGAGTTGCTGCTGAGAATATGGGAACTCTGGCTTACAGTGCCTCCCATCAACAAGAAGGCTGACTGGATTTACCTTGTCCAGATGTCGGATTCATTAAGCGACAGTTGCCCCACCTGTCATTGGTGGTCGAATCCACTTTCAAGAGAGCCAAGCGTTCTCTGACCAATTCCTCGGGGCCTCCCAGGGAAGGATCACAGAACGATGGACGCTCTTGGGAGAAATGTGTTTCGGGGAGCCATGCTTATTGCCCACATAGCTTCCTATCAGCTCTACATGAGTTAGGACTCATGGGACATCTGGAAGCAGATGCAGGAGGTGGCCAAGCAGCTGCCTCAGCAGTAGGAAGACACCCTTGTGTTGCTGGTACATAAGGGCCTGACTTGCAGAAAACAAGAGGTCTGTACAATGTTTTTGAGACTGCAACAAGGGTCTCTGCAGTGGGAATTGGCACTCACAGAATGACAGGGCTGCAGGCCTTTGATTTCTGTCCGGTGGTATAGGATCAATTCGCTGATGTGCCGTGTACTGGGGAGAAACCCTTCAGAGATAGGGTGAGGGACACGGTGGCCCAGTTCCGGGACCACCATGAAACTCTCTGCTAGCACTCTGGACCTGTCCTTGTCTAGGAGGTCGGCGAGATCAGGGCAGAGGAAGTCTTTCTTTCGCCAGAGGAAGTATTATCCTCCGTCTCATTGCTCCCGTCAACAGCATCAGGGCTCCCACGGCCATCCCAGACAGCAGAGAGCCCCCAAGCCCCAGTCAACTCCAGGGATGGGGTTTTGACTGGATCGTAGGGAGCATAGTCCAGTTGCCTGTACCTAGGATGATGGATCCGCCGGTCGGGGGTAGGCTGTGGTTTGCGAACCAGTGGCCTAGTATAACTTCGAACCAGTGGAATTTTTCCATCGTCTACCAAGGGTACAGATTTAACCTCTTAGGTATCCCACCAGATTGTCCTCCAAGCCTTTTTTGGGGTCCGGTAGTGCATCAGGAGGTATTTCTAATGGAGCTCTCATCCCTCTTAACTGCCAGAGAGGTTGAGTCTGTTCCACGAAGGCAAAGGGCAGGTATTTTACTCCAGGTACTTTTGTTTTCTTTGGAATCAGGGAGGACTTCGTCCCTTCGGAGACCTAAGTGCCTTGAAAAGATTAGTCTAAAAAGAAAAGTTCAAGATAGTTTCCTTGGGCATCTTGATTCCCCTTTTGCAAAAAGGGGACTGGCTATGCTCCCTCGATCTGAAGGACGTGTACACTCACATCAAGATCTTCCCTAGTCACTGAAAGTATCTCAGGTTCTAGGGGAAAACAGCACTTCCAGTATCAGGTGTTACCATTCGGGCTAGCATCCGTCTCACAAGTCTTCAACAAAATGCCTGGCTGTGGTGGCATACCTCCGATGGTGGGGGTGCGTGTGTTTCCTTATCTGGACAATTGGCTGGTCAAGAGCACATCTCAGGCAGGGGCTGTCAGGTTCATGCATTTTTGACCATCTGGTTGTTGGAATCATTAGGGTTTGTCATCAGCTACCCGAAGTCCCATCTCAGCCCATCATCTCAATTTGACTTTATAGGAGCCCTGCTAGATATGGCTCAGGCCAAGGCTTTCCTGCCTTGTCAAAGGGCCATCACTTTGACAACCATCGCGGCAGAGATTCAAAAGAGCCAGCAGGTGTCAGCCTGACACATGTTGGGACTGTTGGGCCATATGGTCGCAACCATCCATGTCACTCCCTTGGCACAATCACACATGCGCAGATGGTCCTTAAGGTTGCAGTGGTGCTATGCCACGTAGAACCTCCAGGATTGCGTCCGAGTCACCTTACTTCTCCAGGACTCTTTGTCCTGGTCGCAGATACTTTCAAATCTGGAACAAGGGATCTCTTTTTGAAGTCTCCTACCCAAATTGTCCTAATCACGGATTTGTCCACCCTGGCTGGGAAGCTCATGAAGATGGGCTCAGCACCCAGGGACTCCTCCTGATTTGTTGTCAAATCAACTCCCTGGAGCTTTGGGCGATCAGGTATGTGCTATCGGCTTTCAGAGAGTGGCTGTGAAACAAAGTTGACCTGATCCAAATAGACACCAGATGGCGATGTGGTATGTCACCAAGCAGGGAAGCATGGGATCGTACCTCCTATGTCAGGAAGCAGTCCAGATCTGGTCATGGGCCCTGTCCTACAGGATGGTGCTCAGAGCCACATACCCAGCCGGGACAGAGAATGTGGTAGCAGACAGACCGAGTCGTGACCTGTGGGTTGCGAATCTGATATTCTATCTCTGGGGAGCCCGGACATGGATCTCTTCGTGTCCCCTTGCCAACCGGAAGGTACCTCCATTTCTGCTTCCTGTACAGGATGCCCTTGTCAGACATTGGGGCAAAGGTCTTCTGTACGCGTATCCTCATATTCCATTAGTGGCAAAGACTCTCTTGAAGCTTCGCAAGAACAAGGGGACTATGATTCTCATAGCCCATTATTGGCCAAGACAGGTCTGGTTTTCACTCCTATGGGAGTTGTCCATCCGGAGACCGATCAGTCTGGGGACTTCCCCAGATCTCATCATGTAAGATCGAGGCAAGTTGCGACATTCCAATTTCCAGGCCCTATCTCTCACAGTCTGGATGTTGAGAGGTTAATCCTGCAACTACTCAATCCATCAGAGGATGTCTCAGGTCCTGGTGGCTTCTAGAAAGCCTTCACATAGAAAGTCCTATGGACTGAAGTGGTGAAGGAGGTTTTCCATGTGGTGTGTGCAGAAGACCCTAGATCCGTTCTCCTGCCTCACACAAAAACTGCTTGATTACCTTCTACTCTTATAGGAAGCTGGCTTGAAATCAAACTCTGTTAGAGTTCATTTGAGTACAGTTGACGCATATCACCATGGTGTATATGGTACGCCCATCTCTGTACAGCCTATAGTTGTATGTTTTATCTGGGGCCTGCTTCAATTGAAATCTATCCTAAGGTCTCCAGCTGTGTCTTGGACCTCAATGTGGTGTTAACTCAGCTGATGAAAGCTCCCTTTCAGCCACTGCACTCCTGTGACCTGAAGTACTGACCTGGAAGGTTATTTTTGGTGGCAGTTACTTTAGCATGAAGGGTCAGTGAGCTTCGGGCTCTAGTGCCTTTTCCACCTTATACCATGTTCTTCCATGATAGCGTGATCTTGCGCACCCATCCTAAGTTATTGCCTAAGGTGGTGTCGATTTCCATCTTAATCACTCAATTGTCCTTTCAACATTTTTTTCTCGGCCATATAGACACGGAGGTGAATAAGCGCTGCACGGTTTGGATTGCAAGAGAGCCTTGCTCTTCTATCTGGAACGGAATGAAGCCCATAGGAATGCCACCTAACATTTGTTTGTAGCAACCCAAACAAGCTGAGGTTTGCTGTTGCCAAATTAATTCTTTCTAATTGGCTTTTTACTGGAGCTGCACCTTGCTAACTACCAGTAATGTTATACGACGTGGTTCTACATTCCTGCTATTGTGAGGGTACCTGTAAATGTTTTTTGGGCTGATGTATACTATGGCCTGTCATCTGTGCTATTTGGTACATGGTACTATGTCGGATACAAAAACATTGGCATCAATGTAATTAACACTGAATATTAGAGGATGGCGCAAATATTCTTAAAAGCATATACATTTTATTTAACAAAAAAAGTAACAAAAATATAAGATTGCATGCACACAAATCCAAGAGCATTAAACCTATATTTAAAAACACCCACATCCTGCTCCTGATTTGAAAATAGTAGTGGTTCTTTTAGTTATACATTTTTCAAAGGATTTAGTGAGATCTATCTGTATAAGCAAAAAGCAATTATTGGTTATAAATTTGTAATTTGGTATTGCTGAACCCGATGTCCTGGATCAATTGTTTAGCTATTCAGAACAGTGTGCCTCTAATATTATATTCAAGCTCTCTGTATTTGAATCGCAAAGGAACATAGGTATATAAAAATTAAAAAATAAATAAATATCATGGGAGGTAATTGGGATGGATATTGTAAATTAAGGAAAAAGGTGATACGCATGGAATTACATGCTGCTTCACTGGCATAGTACTGCCAAGAGTCCCTCGGGGACTTAATGTATTAAAAGAACTGCTACTGTTTTTGGATCAGGAGGGGGATGTGGGTGTTTTTAAATATAGGTTTAATGCTCTTGGATTTTGTTTGTATGCGATGGTATATTTTTGTAAAACATTTTTTGTTAAATAAAAACTTTATGCTTTTAAAAATATTTGTGGCTTCCTCTAGAATTCACTATTTGGTAAGTAGTCAGAGAAGTGGAGATGGAGATAAAAGTGGGTAGTACAAAAAGTTATTTTTCATGTTAGTCTCATGTCTTTGCTTGTTGTGCATCAGAAACAAATGTATGTCAAGCTTATGTTTTATCGTATTCTTTTTTTTAATAAACAGTTTTAACCATAAAAAAGTGTGTTCTCTGTATGTATCTGCTGGTAGGGGGAGAAAACTTACACATCTGGACTGGTGTAGCAGGATTCAAGGAAAGGAAATTCAGATAAGACTAAATTTCTCTTTCCCTGTATGTACCTGGATCAGTCCAGACCGTGGGTTGAGCCTCCTGTCCAGCAGGTAGAGACAGACCAAAACTGTGAGGGTATCCTATATCAGGACAGAACCTACCCTACACCCCTTCAGTATTTGTCTGTCTCCAGCAGGTGCAGGCAGCTGAACCTACGGTTCCCCTTCTTCTTCTTCCCTTAGTTTCCGTGAGGAGATTTTCTTTACTTTTGGTCTGGATCAAGCAAGTATTAAATTCTTGTTAACTTTCAAAGTCCTCTTTTTTTTTTTTTTTTCTCCCTTTTTTTCCTCACAGAGACAGTTCGGTCTCTTCGCTCTGCTGGAAGCCTAGGGGGGGGAGGGCTTGCCCATCCTAGGCCCCTTTTTTCCCGGTGACCATCTGGGGTGATACTGGTGGTCCAGTCCCTCCCCCATTATCTAGCTGTCCACTGTAAAACAGTATCCTCTCAGGGAGTGTTTTTCCCTTGGCTTAGCTGAGCAGTTAAAAAAAAAAAAAAAAAAAAGGGGTATAAGCAGGGCTGTATTTGTTACTTTTTAAGAAATGTGGACAGTTCCTGCAGCGTGCAGAGTTCAAGCGCTGTCTCCGCTGACAGACTTCAGCCCTGCACAGCTCAGCAGTTTTTACTTTTTTAGCGATTTTTTTTTTGCTTCAGCGCTGATGCCCCGTTCCAGCGCCTGTAAAGCATGTGGAGAGTCTGCCACACGTTTTTTCCGCGGAGGCTTCTGTTCAGTGTGCCTACCGGGTGGGGAGGGTCCCTCATCGGTCCCCTCACCCGCAGCGACCCAGGGGCGAGTTCCCCGCTGCATGGCCAGGCTGTTCCCGTCCCGGAAAACCACGGGAACGGTGGCCATCTTGGAAGCAGGCTCAAATGCAGAATCTGATGTGCAGGAGGAAGGTGAACCAGATATTTTAGTTTCTTCTCCGGATTTGAGCCCTCCTCATGACCCGGAGGGGGTGCCTGACCTCCCCCCCGGGAAGTCTAAGTCTTGTTTCTCCATGGAGTTTGTGCTTCTTATGCACAAATCCTATTTAGCCACAGCAGGAGGAAGATTCATCCCTGTACCCCCCCCCCCCCCCCCCCACCAAACAACCCGCGAATTTCTCCTCCGCAACCTCCGAAGGCACCGGAGGGCCAGGGCTCGGTTAGGGTGGTCCCAGGGGTCCCGCTGCCTCCGGATCCGCCACAGCCGCCTCCGGTCCCAATTCCAGATCCAGATGTTGACCCGCTGCTTCCTAAACCCCCCCCCCCCTCGAGGGGGGCGATCCTCAGGTGCTATGCTTATTTCAAAAGGAGGAACTAGAACCGCTCATTCCCTTCATTTTGCAAGACCTGGGAATTGAGTTGCCCCCGGCGGATACGGTTATGGCCGCAATGCCTGCCAACATGGACCCGGTCCTGGCGGGACTTAGGGCTCTTCCATGTACTTTTTCTTTTCATCCTATGCATAAGCTGATGCTCCTTAGGGAATGGGAGTCCCCTGAGGCGGGACTCCGAGTGGGGAGGGCTATGGACAAACTCTACCCCCCTTCCTGAGGACTGCTTGAATCTACTTAAGATGCCAAGGTAGATTCCTCTGTCACGGTAGTTACCAAACCGCCATTGGGGCTACGGCTCTAAAGGATGTCCAGGACCGCAAGTTGGAATTTTACCTCAAACGCCCTGTCCTTGGGAGTTCGGGCGACAATCTGTGGCAGTCTTATGCAGCGGGCAAGCCTTAGGTGGGTTCAACAATTACTCAGCACCCAAGACCTCCCGCTGCAGAGGTGGAGCAGGCGGATCGCTTGGAGGGAGCGATTGCTTATGGGGCGGACGCCCTGTATGATCTTCTGCGAGTGCAAGCCAAGGCAATGGTCTTCACGGTCTCGGCCAGGTGCCGCCTCTGGCTGAGAAATTGGTCTGCAGATGCCTCTTCCAAAGCTCAGTTGGGAACTCTTCCCTTCAAGGGCCAGTTGCTTTTTGGTGAGGACCTAGAACAACTTATCAAATCCCTGGGAGAAAATAAGGTTCATAAGTTTCCGAAGGATCGCCCGAAACAGTCTAAGTCCTTCTTACCCTCTCACACTAGATTTAGGGGGCAACGCCGTTTTTCCACCAGGGCAAGGGGCTAGTAGGGGGAGATATAGGATACCCTCACAGTTTTGGTCTGTCTCCACCTCCTGGTGGAGCAGGATTCAAGGAAAGGAAATTCAGATAATACTAAATTTCTATTTTCCTTGACTGTGTTTGACCATATACATGAGCAAACTGTGGCACCACCTTTGTCACTGAGTATCCTTTGAACTGCATGAACCTTCATGGTAATCATTTTTCTGCACTGCATTTTTTGTTTTTAAATTTAAAAAAACAAAACACATGTAAGCACACCTATTTCATTGCTCTTTATTACTCCTTGTCAATGTGGCCTCACTGGAGGGAAGAATGCTTCTTTGAGTAGTTCTAACCAACATCTGGCAATTTGAAATGTGTACGTTTTTATTTCTCAGATGGATCGTATCAATAGAGCCAGAGAACAAGGATGGAGAAATGTGATTGGTTCAAGTGGAAGTGGTGACCTAAAGGTAGGCCACAGTTCTGATTTTTGGAACCACTTAACTCTTTTTCTTCATTCTCCCTACCTCAGTCTTAGCATCTATTTGTTGGGCATGTGGGACTAATATCTGCAACGTGGACCAGTGGTTAGTTGAAACAGCTAAGTTATGAATTTGAATCTTAGTCTCTCACTCTAACTTTCTGAAGGCATTTTACTTCCTTGATACTCTTTTTACACTTTTGCATGGACAATAATAATGTTCTTCTCGCGTCCCCTCCCAATTTGTCTGTTTGAAAACAGTCCAGAAATTTCTTGCTAGATCTTCTACTTCAAAACTATAAATTCAAATCGGTTATTACATAATTTGTTTCATAGACCAAATGTATTTAAATCTGTCTCATGAATGTTCCTAAATATCCTGAAAGCTAGACCTGTTTTTGTTGTTTTGGTTTATTATAATTGATATAAACTCCTTTGGGCTCACTTGGGGGGGGGGGGGGGAGGAATAAGGAAGTTTAGAAATGGATGGAACCAGGGATTGGAATAGAGCACCTATTTAAAGCACGGAGTATGATGCCTAAGAGTATAAAACTGTTCTCCTGCAGTAGGTAAAATGTACTTTAAAATAACCAAAAAAATGAGATGTGGTAGAATTCTGACCAGTGCTGTGGTGTGGTTTGGATGTAGATTCTGATCTCCTGTTTAGGGCTGGTCTGGCCTGGGTACAGCACTTCGGCCCAGGGGAAGAGGACAGCTACTGCTGTAGTAGCAGCTCCTGCCAACCAGAAGTAATGCTGAGGTTGTACCTTGGAGGTGGTGTCCCTCTGTCTAATAAGGATTCCTACAGCCACTTAGGTATGCCATCTGGAGTGAGGGGCTCAGAACATGAAACAAATAGAGGTAAAGACCAAGAGAAGAGGAATGGCACAGTAAAACTGTTTTATGTGCTATGGCAAGAAAGGATGCTTTGTTTTCCCTGAGCTGTGAATCTTGTGGTTGATTGAGCTCTTAAAAGGTTTGGCCTTTTGGCCTAGTGGAAAATTTTTTTTCGCGTTTTCATGATTTTTTTCTCTCTGTTCCGTTTCCGGGTCCCTCTTGGTGCCTTCCCGTAGTGTTCTTTGGGTAAGTTTACTTTCGCGGTCAATTCCCCCATGGTGGCATTGCCTCTGTGCCCACTAGTCATCTATGCCTGCTGCCACTGTTCCATTCTTTGGCCCTTTGTTTCACTCTGTAATGGCCACATCCGGTTTTTGCTGATGCCCCCAGTGCCAACGGACCATATCGATCATCAATCCACATCAAATCTGCATCCTCTGCTTGGGGGCATCACAAGATGTCCGGGGTTGCTGCTTTTGTGACCAGATGACCCCGAAGGGACGTCAGCTTCACCTTGACAAGATGGAGCACCTCTTTGGGTTGAAGAAGTCCAACCCAACAGCATCGGCATCTAAGAATCTTGGAGCCGCACCGATGGACACCTTGCCATAGATAGCGGAACTGTCAGTTCTGTAGAAGTCGCTGGTGGATAGGGGCACCGGAGACTGACCACTGTCTGTCTCCTCTGGATGAAGGATGCCATGTTCATCATCTTTGACCTTGGCACTGGGGAAAGACTGAGCTGAGCATCATGGGAAGACCAAGAAGCATCAGCACCGGTTCCTGACAATGCACAGAGTTGGGCACAGGGATGCACTAGTTTTTGCCATGGTGCCCCCAAAGTGACCCCGTGGCAAGGAGCGCCAGTCCTCCATTGATGCCCGGGGTCCAGGACAGTCTCCACCAGTCCTGATGCCAGTTGCCAATCCCTCTTGAGGGTCCGAGGAAGATCTGGCCATTCCTCCTTCCTCTCAGTCGGTGTTGGCATCAGCAACGTTCAAGGAGGAACTGGAGCATCAAGTCTAGCTGGCGGTGGAGTGGGCACTGCAGGGCAGCGGTCCTGTGGCACCAATTGAACTGGAGCTTGTAATGCCTGTTTTCATATTGCTTCTGGAGAAGCTCAATATTATTTATTTATTTATTTATTTAATTCTTTTATATACCAACCTTCATGACTGGTGTCATATCAAATTGGTTTACATGGAACGAAGGGGAAAACATTCTTATCAACCGATTAACAATAAAATAATCAGAGGAGGTAAAAAGTTACATATAACAAGGAGATCAAACTTGGGAATTGAAGAAAGAAGGACAGAGAGATAGCAAAACCCTTTAATCACAATGGTTATGTAAGTTGTAAGGAAGGCTTGAGATGTAGAGTATCTAAAGTGAAAAGATTAAGGGAAAGCTTGGCTAAATAGCCAGGTTTTAAGTTTTTTTCGAAATGTTTGCAGACAGGGTTCCTGCCTGAGGTCCGGTGGTAAATTGTTCCAGATAGTGGGTCCTGCTATCGAGAATGCTCGTTCTTTGGTTGCGGTGAGGCGTGAAGTTTTGTTAGGAGGCACTTGAAGAGATCCTTTGTATGATTCTCTGATGGGTCTGGGAGAGGAGTGGAGTTTGAGGGGGAACTGGAGATCCAACGGGTATTGTTTGTGGATCGTTTTGTGAATTATGGTGAGGGATTTGTGTAAGATTCTATAGTTAATTGGTAGCCAATGTAAGTTCTTTAAGATGGGGGAGATGTGATCTCTGCGGTTTGTATTAGACAAGACTCTAGCTGCTGCATTCTGGAGCATCTGTAAGGGTTTTATAGAGGAGAGTGGAAGCCCCAGAAGGAGTGAGTTGCAGTAGTCAATCTTGGCAAAGAGCATGGCTTGGAGGACTGTCCTGAAGTCATGGAAAAACAGGTGCCTAACTGACCCAGCTGGCATCGGTTCCCGGGCTTGTACCTGTGCCCGGTGGGGCACCGAGGCCTTCTACTGATATGGTGGTCATCACCGGTTCCACAGAGTTTTTTTGGTCACAGCTCTCATCTCATCTCCTTTTAAACAAGATGCCTCTTTATTTCCTACAATATGTTTTCTCCTTTCTCTTCACTCTTTTTTCCCATGCACCGCTTTTCACCTTATAAGTGGTAGCTATCACTTATCAATCCTCTCAATACTTCCAATATGGAGAAGTACTTAAGTACTCTGTCATGCTGCTGTTAGTTACTTCATAGAGCTACATGGTCTGGCAATGGTGAAGGCTGATTAGCAGTGACTGGTGAGAGAATTTATTGAACAAGCAGGGAAGAGCAGAGGAAGCACCAAGAATGATTGTAAGGGAAGGGACAGAGCAGCAATAGAAGGTGGGATTGGGACTTGACTGGATACAGTTATGACTGCAGAATTGTGGCAGACTAGCCCTGTGTTTAATGCTAAACCAATCAGGCAGAACACTTGCTTTAAAGAGAAAAAAACAAGATGGCATCAGTAGGCCCAATGTTATCTTGATTTTGATAAATTGTAATAGTCTTATCAGAAATCATCAAATTGAAATAAAGGACCTGACTTATGAAAGACTTCTCTACATAAACACCAAACCTTTCAAGGGAAGAGCTATATAGGGCATTTGAAATCCCAAGAGGGTTGAAGTTTGAGGTTGGGGATGACAGCATGTCTGGGCCTTTGGATGATTTGAAGTGCTAGGAAAAGGAGGGGACAAGTTATAATTTTTTTTTTTTCTGCCTTTCATGACATTTCAAAGCAGACTACATTCAGGTACTTGTGAGTATTTCCCTATGCCCCAAAGGGCTTACAGCCTGATTTGAAGCAATAAAGGATGAAGTGATGCATCTGAAGTCTTAAAGAGCATCAGTGGGATTTGAAATCTAATTCGCAGCTTTCTGCTCTACGCACTAGGCAACTACACCACCCTACTGATGTGGCAGTTAATGTGGCAGTAATATTTCTAGGAAGTTGGGAACCCTGCTCCCTGATTTCCCCTTAATCTTCTCCGTGAAGTTTATGTATGGGGGCATACTTTCCCCTCCTATCACTTCACTCACATCTCTTTCACTCCCTTCCCCCCTCTCTCTCTCCTTTTCCCTCCTTTCATGTCACTCACTCACTCCCCTCATCTCATTCACACCTCTCCCCCTTTTCTTCTCCCCTCTCTCACCACCTCCTCTCTTCACTTCACTCTCTGGCCCCTCCCTTCCCCTTACTCTCCTTACTCCTTACTTGAAGTGCCTGGTCTCACTGCTCGAGGCTTTTTTCACCAGCACAAATCTGGCCAGCGCGCTGTCTCTCATTCACAGCCCTACATACAACTCTACTCACTTTTTTACTTACTTGTACCCCTTTTCCTTTTCTTCCCTAGATGCTAGATTCTCTAATGTACTGGCATGCATGTTTGGTGGAAAGAAATGTTCTAAATTTGAGTTGATATGAGGTACATACATAAGACATTCACACTTTAAGGTAGTGGTTCTCAACCCAGTTTTCTAGGTCTAATCAGCCAGTGGTTTTCAGTCCAACCACAGTGAATATGATATATATTTGCATACATTGCCTTCATTGTATACAAATATATTTTGTGTATTCATGGTGGCTATCCTGAAAAAGCCTGGTTGGGTGGCCCTCAAGAACGGGGTGGTATCTGCCTGCACTCCATGGTAGTATGGCTATTTCTGTGTCCTCGTGTCCAGACTTACCTGGCTTACACTAAGACATTACAGGAGTCACTGAATCTTTCCAATTGCTGGCTATGTAACCATTTGAAGTGTGATGGCTCTGGATTTGCTCCAGTTCCTTTCAATGAGTCCTTCATTCTCAACCAAAGCACCTATCTTGCTCCTACTGTTCCCTCACCCATTCAAACCCTTACGCTTTGCCCTGCACACCGTACAGACAGGTTGGTGTTTTCAATCTCCCAATGCCACCCTCTGGGCAAACTGTACTGATACTGACTGACTAAGAATGGGTCTTTTTGTACCGTGAAGTACTTTGTCTATACTTTGGAACTTTTCTCATGAATGCTTCAAGCATGAGCTAAATATGACTATTTGTCTCGAGTGGGCAATAAAATGGTGGTTGTCCCTGGAGCACATCCCTCAAACTACGGGGACCACTCTACCAACTGCCCAACCTATCCTTGTGCTTCAACCAGACTTTATCCCACTGTGATTATACTGGGGTTAACAGCTCAGTTCATTGTGTTAGTCAGTTTTGTCCTTTGGAGGCTAGAAATCATATCCAAGGAACATGTTCCACAGGTTATAGGCACAACCTCAGATATACTGGAAATTATACAGCCCACCCCCATGATGAATATACTCCTTCCTCTATGTTCCTGCTTGCCAAGGCTTACATTTAAGCAAGGCTGCTCAGTGTTGGTACTTCCTGTTGCTAGCGGAGGAAACATTTCAAAATTTATTTTGCCACCCTTGTGATAAGGAAGAATAACAGAGTATTTACAACACTTCTGGAGTTTGGTTTTTCGCACTATGGGGGGCAGGGAAGACTATTTCCTTTAATACTCTTGCACAATATATATCCTTTGGATATATTGTTTCTTTTTCTCTGAATAAACATCAGAACTGGTTTTACCTCTGGAAGAAAACGAAGGGTTCTAATTGATATTTGTTTGAAATATGACCCTTTTCATTGGGTTTTGTGGACTGTTTTTCCTGGTTTAGAAGTTTTTGAAATTGAGAATACTTTAAAGAATCTTTCTGCCACTGTGGAAGCCATTATTATGAATGAGACAATGAAAATTGTAGGGCTAGTACAACAGGAAATCAGATCACTTAGAGGTAGTTTTAGTTAATCGTATGGCTTTAGATATGTTGCTTGCTGACAAGGGAGGGGTATGTCAATTTATTAACTCTTCCTGTTGTTTGTATATTGATAATAATGGTAGTATTAGAAATCACATGCAGGCTATAGATACTTTATTATCATGTTTTGTCCATTTTACTAATACTGAAAGCCCTTCCTGGGATTTATTAGGTATGGGGGAATTTTGGAAACTTGGGGACAGACTATATTAATGCTTACTACTGTGATTGTATTCTTCTCGTTTTGTGTGTATCAGTTCAATGTAAATGAAGTATTTGTAAAATAATGTTCTCAGCTACTCTTTCAGGTCCTCAGAAAACTTCCTTAGATGAGGAATTTAGTAGATTATGTACAATGAGTAACCATATATTAGAGGCCCCATACTTCTTGGATCATCTCTTGCTATTCTGGGCCTCAAGGAGGAACTGAAATGGTTAAAATGGTCTAATATTTTAATAAAGATCATTGAGGTAAAATATATTGTGGAATTAGTAGAATGTGGGACCCAAGAGGTAGAGGAAGGTGCCTGGTAAGAGATAAGTTGCAGGAAAGTATTTCTCTCTCCTGACTTATGCTTAAAGGAACACAGATCCTGACCTACCACAAGATACTCTTAAGATTGATTAAGCTCTACCAGCAAAAGGGAAGAAGTCAGGAATGTGCATGAACTCACTCTTGCTAGCTTAAATTAGATCACTGCCCAGCTGTTTGTGCACATGAGAGAGACTGTATAAAAATGCAGCATCCACTGGTCAATACACATTGACAAAATACTTTTATTGTATCTATAAACTATATGCAAACATAATTCATTGATCGATACATCAGTGTGTACCTCTGTGACTGTATCTACAATAAAAGTATTTCGTCAATATGTATTGACCAGTGAACTATGTTTGCCACACATTAACTACAGTGTATCTTCTCTATATGTGTGTGCTGCTTACTCCGCCCTCTCTGTGTTCTTTTGCCTAAAAATGCAGCATGCCATGTATTTTGGGAGTTAGCGTATGACGTCCCATGCACACTAATAAAGATATTACAGAAAACCTATCTGTCTCGTGGATGCTGCTGTACTTTTCATAATGTTTCCATAACAAGGATTATTTATTTTTTTTAAAGTTTTTTTGTATACCGACATTCGTTAAGAAAACATCACATCGGTTTCCATGGAACAAAAAGTAGCCAACAGGGCTTTACAATGAAACTGATAATAGAACTGGGGAGGGGGGGGGGGAGAGGAGGGGAAGGAGCGGGGGGAGGGGGGAGGGGGATGAGGGAAACCAAGGTTATGCTGTACAAATAGGTAAACGCAAAAACATAGTTAAATACAAGTATAGATTATGTACAATAATATACTATAGGGAGTGAATTAAGAAGGGGGGTTTTCGGTTGTAGACCTGGAGGGCGATGGGAGGGGCGGGGGGGGGCAGAAAGGTGAAGGAGAATAGGAGTGATAAGAAGAAGGGGCTCATGCGTAGGCTCTTGTGAACAGCCAGGTCTTGAAGTTCTGTCTGAATTTCTTAGAGAAGGTCGTAGGTGGTTGGGCATAGAGTTCCATAAGGAGGGTCGAGCTAGGGATAGCACACGTTTGGTGGCTGTTAGATGGAAGAGTGTGGGAGAAGGTGTGTGAATGTTTGTGGTGTAGGGCGTTCTGGTAGGTCTGGAAGAGGAACGGATGTGTAAACAGTCTGAGAACCAGAGCATGTCTGGATTGTGGATGGCTTTGTGAATAAGGGTGAGGGTTTTAAATTGAATTCTGGCTGTGATGGGGAGCCGATGAAGTTGTTTGAGAATAGGTGTGATGTGTTCTTTTCTGCGGGCGCCTGTTAATATTTGTGCAGCTGCATTTTGAAGCAGCTGCAGGGGGCAAGGCTATTCTTCAGGAGACCTAGGAGTAGAGCGTTTGAGTAGTCTATTTTAGATAAAATGAGGGCTTGTATGGCTGTTCTAAAGTCGTTGAGGTGCAGGATAGGTTTAAGTTTTTTGAGGGTGTGTAATTTATAGTAACAGCCTTTGATGGTGGAGGAGATAAATTTCTGTAGGCTGAATTGAGGGTCAAGTGTGACACCTAGGTCTCTTACAGTTTGCGAGAGGACTGGTGGAGCGAGGGGAGAGTTGGCTGAGGGTGTGGGTAAGGGATTGATGGGTTGAGGTGAAATGATCATAAGTTCAGTTTTGTTGGGATTTAGGGCTAGGTTGAGTTGGGTGAGTAGACAGTTGATGGATGAGAGGGCACTGTCCCATCTTTTTAGGGCGTTGGTCAGGGAAGTCTGCCTAGAGGGTGTGAGAGGGTCTTCAGCATTCTTCCTGTGCCTTCATGGGTAAATTTTACGTGGTGAAGATCTTGACCCCACCACCAGTACTTCCCTCTGGTAACCACCTTGAGGTGTTACAGTGGGTTGGGTTCTAGGCAGACTTCCCTGACCTGCTTGGTACCAAGTTATCTCTTTTGCTGAGGTCTTTACCTCATTTCTCCTGAAGATCCAGAGTGATCTAGGGTGAGTCATGTTATTGTCTCTGCTCCTCTGTCTGTCTTCTGCTTGGAATTCAGCAGCTTGTCATTGTCTTCTGCTTACTGCTGTTATCTAGCTTTCTCTTCTGCTTATTTTAGGCCCCACGGCATGGCTAGTTTCGGTGGAGCTTGGTCCCTTCCGTTTTCTGAACTCCGCCCAAGTTCATTCATTTCAGCTTTTATAGTGCTTGCTTTTGAATTGACTATTTCCCATAGCTGCTTTATGGTTCCAAGCGCCTATCAGCCATGAGATATGAATACCCATTACAAAGGGTATGGAATATGACAAAATTATAAACGTCAGACAGCTTGTTATGTATAATTCTGGGGCCACTCATACACCATAAAGGATTTTCAAGCTTCTCTCTCTTGCCACAGAATACTTTTTACGGTGGAGGTGGAGGAGGTGCACCTGCCCGAGGAATGTATGAACATTATCATGCTATTTTCGACCAGTTGCAGCAGCAGAAAGAGAACATCAAAGCCGCTGAGGAGAGAGAAGCCAAACTAAAAGCGGAAGTGCAGGTGCCAAAGCCTTCGCCCAGGTAAGGTAGGGTCCAGGTTGTGGTGCTTGTGCTTTTGCTGTGGGAGGATGTAACAAACTGCTGTGCATGTTTATCTACAGAGTTGCTGCACCTGGGGCAGGTCCAGGAGTTCCCAATGAGACTCCGGGTCACCACCCACTCCCAGATAAAGATGCAATTGGAAAAGAATTAAAAAGGCTGGAGGAAATATCTAAACAAGCCAATGCAAACAGGTTGGTCTGTAGTGACACTCATCCCGTTCCACTTCCCCCTGTCTTATGCCTATTTTTAAGATTTTCTCTTTGACGGACTCTGTTTTGTTATATGCTGCAGGCAGACTTATTTAGTATTGGATCTGAGACTAGATATTTCTGTTAAAATGGTAATAAACAGTGAGTTTTCAGTGGAGCCAGCACAAATCCAATACTAAATATCCTTGAGTTAGCACCTCTGCAGCTATGATAAGCTGTAAAAGATTTTTGTATGCGTGTTATTTTAAAATAAATCTGGGGTACTAACTTTCAGTAAGTGCTGCTCTTCGTGACAGAGGGTAATGCAAGCAGTAGTTCACTGACTCAACTAATTAAATTACTTTTTTGCTGCCTGCAAAATGGTTTATGCATATGAGAATGCCAGAGTTCAGTTGGTGATGCTGAAACAGAATGACAGAGGGATTTATTCTGGTTGGAAGCTACATTTCTGTTTGTAGATGAGGTTAAGAAAGGGAGGTGGGGTATGATTGATTATTTATATGCCGATATTTACAGTATAACTGTTTAGTTAAGGAGTATTATGAGTTTTTCCGAAATTCTTTTAAGCAAAAGGCAATCCCATTAATTTGAAAAATCTTTATTGTAATTCTTTGCTACATGAAAAATCTGCAGTTTGTATCTGAATTTTAAAGTATTTAATATTATCATATTTTATTCTCTAATAAAAGTATTTAAATACATAAAACTGTGATGGCAGAAAAAGACCATATGGCCGATGTAGTCTGCCCATGTCTTCAATCCATACCACCAATCTGTTGGGTAAATTGGATCCTTGCAAAGCTTGATGCCTGTCTGTCTCCCAGTTCCTGGATTATGTACAGGTGTGATGGAAGTGCTGCCCTGTCACTTTTTCATGCTTTTCCTAACATTTCTGTGATGCTAACTGAAATGAGACTGCTATCCTTTTTATTTTAACTGGCCAAGACATTTCTCCAATGCATGGTCGGTGAGTGAGTAATAGAAAATAGGTCTGCTTCAAGGGATCTACTGGGTACTTGCGGCCCAGACTAGTCACTGTCAGAGAAGTTTTGATGGGCCTTGGTCTGAAGCTACATGGCATTTCCTATGTTCCTATGATTTTTGTTTCTCTGAGTAAAGTATTGTGGTTGCCATGTTAGTCCACTTAGATATGTAGAAATAAAGGTCAACAAACAAGTGACCCTTTATTAGGGCTGTGCATGGCAAAAACTTCTTTCATGTGTTTTTATTTTTGTTTTATTTCAATTTCCAGTGTTAACATATGCTAAATGGTTTTGATGTGCATTAACGTTTGAAACAAAATGACATGAAAATTTTGGGGTTTATTTTTTATTTTTCAAAATGAAATAAAATACCAAATGTTGGTGTTTTTCTGTAATTTTCAAACAGCACCTCCCTCTTTTTGTATAGGACTAACTCTTAATACATCTGTAACAAGCTTTTGAGAGGTTTGTTCCCTACAGGTCAATGCAATTGCACTGAGTTTAACTAGTATAGAGCCAACTAGGTTTGAGATGGTCTGAATATTTGTGATTCCCTGAAAGTGATCTTTTGGTACCCTCTGCATCCTGGGATCATCCTGCTGGTAGGAAAGCAGAAATTCTCTGAGAGCAGGATGAGAGCCAGGAGGACATGACTCTGTTCAGGCCTGTACCTGGACATTTTTCAGTCTTTATTTTCTTTGACATCCTCTTTTTTTTTTTTTTTTTTTCTCTTATTTTATTTGTAAACACAGATGTTTCTTCACAGTGTGGGTTTCATTTCAGTGCTTTTGGTTGTTGTTTTTTTTCTTTTGAAAGATTATTCCAGAGTTTCAGTATATTTGGCTGGTAGTTCAGGTCTGCTTTATGTGCAGTGTTTTGCAGTTACACCACTTTTCTTTATATGCATGAATATGCTCATTAAGGCCCGGATTTTGAAAGACCTACGTGCGCCAAGCCTATTTTTAAAAGGCCCAGCCACAGGCATAAGCCCTGGGGCTTCGGAAAAGGGGTGGGGAGGGAGCGGGTGGGATCAGAGGCTCCCGGCACAGCGGCCATTTGCCGCTGTGCTGGGGGATCACATGCCAGCAGGCTGCCAGCACACGCAACCTGTTCCTGCCCAGAGGCAGGCGCAAAAAGTAAGATAAAGGTCGGGGGAGGGGGGAGATTTAGGATAGGGCTAAGGGGTGGGAAGGGGTAGGAAGGTTAGATTAGGGTGTTGGGAAGTTCCCTCCCAGGCCGCTCTGAAATCGGAGGGAATGGGGGAAGGCCGCAGGCGTTGGCGCATGCAAGTTGCACTAATGTGCACCCCCTTGCGCACGCAGACCCCCGACTTTATAACATGTGCGCATGTTATAAAATCTGGCGTCCATGTGTGCGCGCCAGGTAATGTGCACACCTGGACGCCCGCGGGTACCTTTTAAAATCTACCCCTAAGTGAGCCGTTCTTTTGCTCAGCCCTTCTTAGCTGGCAGTTGGATACAGACATGACTTTGGGCTGGTGTCTTTTAATGAGAGTGCCTATGTATGCTACAGATGGAAAAGCTCTTAGGATGTACTGGGTCATAAGCAAGACCAGCATTATCAGTTTATCAAGGCATTGTTTCCATTACTGGTAAAATGAGTTCAGATCATATACGCACACTCCGATATCCAAGTGAACTTTTCTTTTTAATTTCTCAAATGTGTTATTCAGGCAAAGAGGACAAGTAGCTGCTGAGAGGGCCAGACAAGTAGAGGAATTCTGGCAGAGAAAGCGGGAAGCAATGCTGAACAAAGCCCGTGCTGAAGGCCACTTGGTATGGAGTTTAGACTGCACACTTTATACTGCTAGTACTATACTGTGATGTGAGAGTGCTCTCTAATAAGCTGAAAAAACATTATAAGGATAGCTCATAATGTTTTAGAGATCTGTTTTCAGTCCATCTTTTATTTTTGAAAGGGTAAACAGGTGTATAAAGAATAAGAGACATAAGTTTGTATTTATATTATGACTGGCCAAGAGAATAATTAGAAATGTGTAGTAAGTATCTGTTGACTAAGCAGTTCAGACGGTTAGGAAGATGCAAACTTCATTTTCCACTGCCCCTTCTCTGTCTTACTTTCTTCCCCTGCCCATCCACTCCAGCATCAGTCAAAGGACAAGTCACGTTATTGCAGTCTCTGACTTTGAGCTGTCAGGAAAGATGCAGCTTTCCAAGATCTCAGCATTAATTGTGAAAATCATATGCTATAATTCATTCTGAGTTGTAGTGTTCTCTCAGGGCTCAGTGTGGTTCCAAACTGTTTGATTGGGTCAAAGAACGTTGTTACCCTTTGTTTTTTTTTCCCATAAAAAAATTCCTGCTTTTCCTCTGCATTCAGGCAGACCACTCCACACCAGTGGATTATACACTCCTACCAGCAGTTGGAGAACAGAGTAAAGCTGACTTGCTGACTTCACTGACATATAGCCCTGCCCCGACACCAGCTTGCCAAGATTCTCCATCTCCAGCAGATGGTGGACATGAATCTCCCTACTGGGGATTGCTTGTGGTTTAAAAAAAAAAAAGAAAGAAACTTAGGAGAAGATAGATTCAGACGCACCATTTGGGCTCCTGAGATGACACTCTTTTGGTCCCTCCCTCAGTTGAGTGCTTTAAGTCTGGAAGCCTGACAGGCATAGACTTTAAAAAAAGAGGACGACGAGTGAAGGCTTGTTCCCTCTCCCCCCATAGCCACAAAAGAGGACAAAGGAATGCTTGGTGGTGAAGGTTTGTGCCCTCTTCCCCTATAGCCAGTGACCTGATCATGTTCTCAGCCAGGGAGGGCTGAACTCTAACAAAAAAAAAAAAAAAGAAAGAGTAGAGAAGTTCTAGTTCCCCTCTTTTTTTTTTTTTTTTTTTTTTTTTTTTCCCTTACTGGGTCCTCCTTCCCTTGGCATTTATTCCTTTGCATCTCTTCCCCCTTTCCTTCTTGCTGCTCTGGGGAGTTAGTGTAGAGTGGAGACGGCTCAGGCTTGGAGGATTGAGCAGCATTTGGCTAGGCCCTGCTTCTATGGCTCAATTTAGTCAGCCATATGATAGGCCACAGCAGAGGGTTTTATCCCATGTATGTAGACGTGTACACACATTCTTGCCATGCAGCGGTGTCCTGTTGAAGGTGCACACGTGTGTGGATACTTGTATATATAAGGCTGCGGCCTAGATTTCAGTGTGTATTTGAGTGCGGGGATACTTGTGTGAGTATGCCCTCTGCGCGGCTATACCTGGGCACCGTTGGTGTGTGCACAGGAGGCCACGTAAAGCTGAGAGCAGGAAATCTATGTCACCGGGGACAAAAAAAGTCTTAAGCACCGTGCTATCTGTGAGGCTTGCCATATAAAGGCAATCCAGCCATTGCTCTCTTTATGCCTGTGTTAGTGCTGTTTAGATACTCAAGGCGATTTGGCCCTTGCAGATTTTGCCAATGTTGGAACGTCCCCCCGGCCTATGATGACTTCGGAGGGGAGTAGGGCAGGAGGCAACACAGTGGACAGTTCCCCCTCCTTCCTTATTCCTGATAGCAGAGACATTTCCAAGAGAGGGGTTGGAGAGGACCAGGTTTCAGCCTTTATTCCTGGTATGGATCCATCCTCCTTCTGGGTCTAATTTCTTTCCAGGACCTGCAGAGTTTCTGCAAGGGCACCCGGCAGAGGCGAAGCAACCTGCTAAGAGTGGTTCATGTACTTGGAGCTCCTGCTTGAGAGATGTTAAGAGAGATGTGGATTATGATAAATCGGATGACTCCGATGGGGACTTGGTTTTCTGCCCTCTAGATGTGGGAGAAATTCCACCTGATTTGGAGCCACATCGGACTCTACTCTGCCGAGTCTGTTGATCAGATCCTGAAGATGCTTGGTGTAGACAGGGGTGACACTTTGGGCTTACAAAATAAAGTTCCCATATTGGTTACTTTACACAAAGCATCCTGTTTTCTTTTCCCTCTTGGATACATAGGCAGGGGATCTGTTGCAATTCCTGAAGGTGGATTCCTTGCTATATGTTGTTACCAAGCGAACCACCATTCCAGTGGAAGGAGAGGCAAATGCCCAGGATAGGAGGGTTGAGGCTGTACTTAAGCAGGCCTTTGGGGCTATGGCAATGAATTTGCCAATTGCTTCTTGTTGCTGCCTGGTGGCTTGAGCTGGTTTGTGTCTTTCTCAAGAGTCACAAGGAGCGGGGTCCAATGGCGGACCAGAGATGGAACTGGGGCCCACATTTTTAGTCGATGCGGGCTATGACTTGGTGTGGGCGACCACTAGAGGGCTGAGTTCTGTAATAGCGGCTAGAGGCCAGTTGTGGTAGCAAAATTGGTCAGCAGACACTTGTTCCAAGTCCAGTCTCACAAGGTTACTCTTTAAGGGTTCTCTTTTATTCACAGTGAGTTGGAGAGAATGGTGAATAGCTGGGGGGAATCCAAGATTCCTTGATTGCCGAAGGCCAAGAAGGCAGTGTTCTGTCCTTTTCGGGCGGAGGGCCACACTAGGGATTCCCATCTATTTCATCCTATCCCCATTTCATGGGGTGATTGTTTCGCCGACTCCAGATCATTAGACACTATGTGACAAAGTGATAGCTAAAGCCAGAAGAATGCTGGGCTGCATAGAGAGAGGAATATCTAGTAAGAAAAGGAAGTGATGATCCCCTTTTACAGGGCCTTGGTGAGGCCCCACCTGGAGTACTGTGTTCAGTTCTGGAGACCGTATCTCCAAAGGGACAGAGACAGGATGGAGACAGTCCAGAGAAGGGCATTCAAAAAGGTGGATGGCCTTCATAAAATGACTTATGAGGCGAGATTAAAGAAACTAAATATGTACACCCTGGAGGAGAGGAGGAGCAGAGGCGATATGATAGACTTTCAGATACTTGAAAGGTTTTAATGATTCATGGTCAACAACAAACCTTTTACAATGGAAAAAAATCACAATTTGAAGCTCCAGGGAAAGAAGACTCAGAACCAATGTCAGGAAGTATTTCTTCACGGAGAGGGTGGTGGATGCCTGGAATGCCCTTCCGGAGGAAGTGGTGAAGACTAAAACTGTGAAAGATTTCAAATGCGGGGTGGGATAAACACTGTGGATCCATAAAGGCTAGAGGATGGGAATGAAGAGTAGAGCCATGGGGGTGGCTTGCTGGAATGGTAACTACTACCTGGTGATTAATACCCTTACTCAAAAAAACTTGCACGGTTAATGCAACCCCAACATTGCTCTCTGCTTCAACGGCAAAGGGAAATGTGGAAAAGAGGATTTGCATTCAGATAACAACCAAAAAGGACTGAACTTCACAATCTGGGTGAACAAATAAACGTGGGGGTAGCTTGCTTATTACGGCGGTTACTACCCTAAACCAATTAAGCCCGATACATCACTTTGAAAGCATATATAGCGTAGCTATCTGCTTCAACGGTAGGGGGAAGTGAGGAAAACAGGATTTACATTCAGATTTCATCCAACAAGGTATCGATCTGTGCAATCTGGGTAAACAAGCATCGGGGTAACTTGCTTGATGCGGCGGTTACAACCCTTAACCATAAGCCTTATGCTCACCTTTGATGCAACTCCAACATTACTCTCTGCATCAATGACAGGGGATGGCAGGAAATTTGAATCAAACAGTTACTAACTGTTAGTGGTTGGTGAAACAGATAAGTATGGGAAAATAAGTGTGGAAGCTTGCTGGGCAGATTAAATGGGCCGATTGATCTTTTTCTGCCGTCATTTCTGTTTCTATGGAATGCCGAGGAGTGGCAGTAGGCAGTCAGTTGATTGGAAGTGTATGTAGTTTGACTGGCATACTTGTGGTTCGCCAAGTTAAACATCTATAGCCTCCCTTGTGATTACTGTTGCCTCTTTGGGACCTTAATCTGGTCTTGCATTTTCGGCCATTATATGTGGTCTCTTTGCAGCTGCTCATCTTGAAAGCAGTTTCCCTCGTTAGCAATCTGTTCAGGATGAAAGGTCTCCGATCTGCAAGCTCATTCTTGCCGTGAGCCATTTCTACAAATAACGCCTGGTGTGGTACAATTTAGGAATGTACCTTCTTTTTTTCTGGAAGTGGTTTCTGAGTTACATTTGCATCAGTCTATTTCCCTGCCCCTGTTGGACAAAGATAGAGATGAACAGGATTATCATCTCTTCCAAGCCTTTGATGTCAAGTGGCATCTGGTGCAGTATTTGAAGATTTTGCGCTCTTTCAGGAAGTCTGACTGTTTATGCTCCATAAGTTTTCCTCACATAGACTATTGCAATAGTCTCTATATAGGATTATCTAAGGTCACATTACAACCTATTCAATTATTACTTAATGCTGCTGCCCGGCTTGTATCTCATACAAAACGCTCTGAGCACATTTCACCAATTTTATGTAAAATGAATTGGTTACCTATTACTGAGCGAATTGAATTCAAAATCGCTATGATTATTTTTAAACTTCTCAATTCAGATTCTTCATATTGGTCGAACGCATTGCTGTGCATCTATAAACCTACATGAGGATTAAGATCCTCTCATTTGAATCTTTTGGAAATACCTTCAGTGCGTCAAGCACATTTGTTTTTCACTAGAGAGACTTCATTTTCTATTGCTGCACCAGCTCTGTGGAATCTAATTCCATTTGAACTGTGTTCCTTAGATAATTTGAAAACATTTAAACATCTTTCGATTTCCTACTCCATCGTGCCTTTACTGTATTCTAAAGTCTATTAGGTGAGATGACCCCCATATCCTATGTGATAGGTATGATTTGTGAGTTATGCAGTATTAAGCATTATCTAGATTACCTTGAATAAGGTATTGGATGTTATAGTTTCCATGAAACTAAGGGTATTTATTGTCTGTTAAGTCTACTGTTGATAATGTACACTATGTTTTATATTATGCATGTTTTTTACTGTATATCGCCTAGGCCTTTTTGTGATAGGCGATTAATACAGTTTAATAAAATTAACTTGAAAAAATGGTGGAGGTTAACAAGATGCACTGGCATTGCGGGCAACTATAGCCCATTGTGTACAGGAAGTCAGCATGACCACCTATGTGGATGCAGATGTCCCATTACCTAGACAGATCAGGGCACATTTCATTAGAACTCAGGTGGTTTTGTAGGCGGAGCTTTGGTTGTTGGCTCCTGTCGAGATTTGCTAAGCAGCGACATGGTCCACCTTACAGTTTTTCTGAGCATTACCGCTTGGATGTTAGGACTCAGGAGAATGCGGCTTTCACATGTGCAGTATTAATAGGACCGCAGGTGGTCTCCTGCCCTTTTTGGGAGTAGCTTTGGCGCATCCCAGTGCTGTGGATTGGCCTGCCTGAATGCAGAGGAAGGAGAGATGACTACTTACTTGATAATTTCCTTTCCTCTAAAGGCAGGCCAATCCACAACCCACCCTGGGTGCCTCCTTGTTTTAGTTCATCCTTTATATGCAGATGACGAAGTGTTATTTCTGTTAATTTGTTTGAAGGACTAGTAAGTGACATAAACAACCCTAAGTTTAGTGAATGTTAACTTTTTGGCTAATCTTAGTGTTTCCGAATTGGCTGGAAGCATGAGTGGTTGACTGTTAATAATCATGTTCAACTTATAATCAGTTTGTTCACAGTTTGGCTTTTCTAGAGATACTAACGAGCTGGTGTCTGGGCAGGGCTATATGTCAGTGACATCAGTGAATCATTTTACTCCATCTCTATCTGCTGGTAGCAGTGCATAATCCATTGGTGTGGATGGCCTGTCTTCCTAAGAGGAAAGGAAATTATCGGGTAAGTAGTAATTTCTCTTTATTTTAAATGTTGCATCTGCCTGAATTGTTTAATAGACAAGGGATGTCTAGAAGGGCTAAGTGCATACAATATTTCTCTTCGATATTTGGGGGTTTTCAATGTAAAATCGTGATTAGCTATTTAAATAATTTCCCTGGGCACTCATTTCTAGTGAAAAGGCTGATGACTGCCCTTCATTTTCATATTCAAAATGAAAATGCATTAACAGGTAAGTGAATACAAATGATCAAGAAACTTAAGTGATAAATCCAAAATAGGCCTTTTGGGTCCTTACAAAAAGGTAGACTTTTGATTTGAATCAGCCCTTTCAAATGACCTCATATTGTTATGGTGTATTAATATTTTATTCATGATCATTTTGAGGGCTATTATTCCCTTTTTGGCTCTTAATGGCTAAATATCTGTATAAGTGCTCTAAATTCTTCTGTCCACCGAAAGTGGGATCTACTCAAATCTTGGAATATGTACATGAGTGATTTATGCACTATTGCATAGTAAAATAGGGGTCCATTTTTAAAAGGTTTAACTAGTTAATTTAGTTTTGAAAATTCCTCCCTTCTGCGCTCCCCCCCTACTGCTGAATGGCTAATTTTAGCCGCAGAAATACACAATGTGGCTAATTTTAGCCAGTCAAAAAGGGGAAGTTCTAAGGACGTTCTGGGCTAGGCTTAAGATTTTAGCCGGTTGGCCAATTATCTCTTTAAAAAAAAAAAATCTGAACTAATTGGCCAAGTTAGGTGCCTAATTCTGGTCATGCAAATGGCACAACTAAATTTAGGAGGTAGATTAAAAAAACATTCCCTGCTCTTGGAGCCACCAATCCCTACCACTCCCCCCAGATATTTCAAACCATTCCTCTCCCTCTTATCTCCTCCCTTTGCTCATCTGATTCATTTTTAAAGTGTCCCACATAGCCCCCATTCCTCCCTCACTCTCGCCTTTTCTCCCTGAATGCCAGCATCCCTCAACCCTCATTGCTGCCCTTCCACCCCCAGTGTTCCAGATGCTGATCAGGAAGGATGATGGCAGACTTTCCTCCTCGGCATGCTGTGTTTGGCAACATCCTTGATAGATCCAAAGCTAAGTGTTGCTAGAGCTGAGGCCATAGGAGGTAAGCCTCATCATCCATCCACCAAAACTTTGTGAGTAATTGTGGAAGGGTGAAGGATGATTTGAGGATACTGTAACTGGGGGCGTAACTTAAAAAATACATTGAGTGGAGGGGATGGGGGCAATAATTGCACTTGGGGTAGAGGGCTTTTTTTTTTTTTTTTTTTTTTTTTTAAACATCAGGAGGGACACTTGAAAAAAAAAATTAAACAGGCGGAAAAGATGATAAACAACCATGTTTTACATGTTTTCTCTATAATCTGTCCCAAGCATATTTAAATACAATTACAGAGCTGGCCTTGACCTCTGCTGGGAGGCTGCTCCAGGCCTTGTCAACTTCCTGTTTGATTCTTAAAGACCCATATTAAATCAAACAGCCAGACCCCTCTCATGTCGTACCACTAAGTTGTATAATAATCCAAACAACAACCAAAACTAGTGAGGCTGTTGTCCAAAATATTTGGCCAGCCCATGCTGCTTGTAGATAAGAAAGGTAACCATGGCCATTCTGTACAAGTTATCCTAACCTTCTTGGAGATCTATTACAGTTGTACAGCTACAGTCTGCCCATTAGTTTATATACTACTTTTGGGCCTCTAAACTTCATTCCTTTTCATCCAGTCAGTCCAGTCCAGATGTATGGGTGTGCCCACTGACCAGAAGATGGTGATAGAGACCAACAGATTTGCTGATGTTATCACTTATAAGCATCCTTCCTGACCTCAGTCTGCCAGGATTCTCTGTCTCCAGCAGATGATAGGCAAGCATCCTATGCTGTCAGACTGAAGCCTGGTAGTCTAAATAGGAAAAGAGGGGAGCTCCAGAGGTGAAAGACAAGCTTTCCCTCTCTGTTGAGCAGGGATTTAAAAAAAAAAAAAAAAAGATGGACAGCTTCTGAGTGGAAAGCATTAAGTTCCTTCCCTCAGTTGAGCAAATCCTGAGGCCAGGGGGCTTCCAGGATTCCTGGTTGGGGGTTCTTGGGAGCTGGCATCTCTTCTACTCTTTTCCCCTTCCTCCCCTCCCGTCCTCTGCTCGCCCTCTTCTCCTCTTCCTTCTTTCTTCCATTACCATTTTTCTGTGCTCTGCCCCTTTAAGTTTTTGGCTCAGGGTCTGAGAGCAATAAAGCAAAAAAAAAAAAAAAAAAAGTGTTTTATTGAGGCAGCATTCCTGGGTCGCTAAGCAATTCTAATTTCTTCATTATGGCTGACAGCATTTCTGTGTGAACTTGATCAGTATTTCTGTTTGCTTCAAAAGATATTTTTAAAATATCTCCAGCAAGTATTTAGCTTGAGGCAAGGAGCAGCCTCAGAATCTGCTACAGCTTTTCCAGCATATTTGTAATTTTAAACTGCTGATGGTTTTATGTATCGTTTTATATGATTTGTCTTATGTTTTATGAATGTTTTTATTGTGATCCGCATTGAACCGTGGTTGAGGAAGTAGCGGAATATAAGTTTATGTAAATAAATATATAAATAGTGGGAACTCAGGACAAAGAGAGGTTCAAAAGGAAGAGAATGAGGAGGATTTTTCTGGTTCTAAGTGCACTCTCAAACCTGGACTTTTGTAACTCCTTATTTCTCGGTCTTCCCGCATGCCTCTTAAAACCATTACAAATATTACAAAATGCCTCAGCAAGGCTCTTGCTAGGATCCAGGAAATTTGATCACATTACACTCTTGCTAATTTCTCTACACTGCCTGCCAGTGCAATCCTGAATGTACTTTAAAGTATTAATGCTAATATTCAAAATCATTCACTCTAGTAACTCTGGTATGATAGGTGTGACATTACAACCATACACACCGCAGAGAACACTAAGATCCCAAAATAAAGGACTACTGACTGTTCCAACAATACAGAGCACACACCTGACACACGTAAGAGATTGTATGTTTACCATAGTAGACCCAAAACTTTGGAATTTCTTAACTGAAATGCTACGTATGATAACACAGATTTAAAAGTGAACTAAAGACATGGTTATTTAAAAATGCATACAATCTAACTTAAAACATCAGAATGTGGAGAGCAAGAATGACAAGAGATACTAATTGATACATGATAAACAAATTAATGAGATATTGTATAGCTAATATGTGAAATTTGTTATATTTCATGTCTCATGTCCTGATCTTTAATTAATATGTATTTGAGGATTCAGTTGATTTGATGTTAAGGTCTGTTTATGAATTCTTCCTATGTAATTCATCATTCTCTGCTGATTTCATACCTACCGGTATGAATGTCATTGTAAACTGTTGTGATCTTTACTTGGAACAACAGTATATAAAATGTCTAAATAAAATAAATATTGCTGTTTCAGCTAAAGTTAAAAGTTTAGGAATAGATTCTGATTTCTCTTTGGAAGCTTTTTTAGTTCAATGTGTTAACGATCATATCTGCAGCTTAAAATGGTATGCCAGTTGTGTCCTTTTTTTGGACATTAATGTATTGAAATCTGTAGTATTGGCCTTAGTTATGTGAATTTTATATAATAATTTAATCTTTTATTAAATTTGAATCTTACACGATAAAGATCAATACAGGAACAGAATGTGATGTTACTCATTATACAAAAAAAAAGAAAAGTAATAAATCAACAAGAAACATATTGCAACTTCACACTCCCTAGCCTACATTAATAGGGGTTGCTGAAAACTAGATAAAAGCATTGAAACTAACAACATACATAAGAAAGGAAGCAATTTTATATATATTTTACATTACAGTTCCTTAATACCTCACATATCATCCTTATCCACTCTACCAGCCTTCTTATCATTCAGAAAGATTTCAGAATATAGTGAATGAGAGAAAACAAAACTATTTTTCTGAAATCAGACATTTGCAGGGAAATTTGAGAGAATCTAGCACCAATAGATACTACCCTCTGCTTTAATACATGAAATTGTTTCCTTCTTAGCTGAGTCATAACAAACATCTGGGAATATTTGAATTCTCTGTCCACAAAACTGAAATTGCTTACAGGAAAAATATTTACAAAAAAAATATTTTCTCCTTCTGCACAAAAAGAGACCACAGGGTAGCTGTCAATAGGATGCTATCCAGTGAAGTCTCTAGGAATGTGGAGAAACTAGGTCCATTAATAGATACAGTCAATGAGCAAGAAGGAGCTATAATAAACAATCCTCTTATTGTTGAGAGGTAGTAGATATTAGATACTAATGGAACTTTTATCCTCAGCAAATCCTATTATATCACATAGGTATTTTTTAAACATTTTGTATGGGGACAACAAATACATCATTGGAAAGTTTAAATATCAAGGATATTTCCCCACTGATAATTCTCAATACTCTCTAAATAAGAACATAAGAAATTGCCATGCTAGGTCAGACCAAGGGTCCATCAAGCCCAGCATCCTGTTTCCAACAGAGGCCAAACCAGGCCACAAGAATCTGGCAAGTACCCAAACACTAAGAAGATCCCATGCTATTGATGCAAGTAATAGCAGTGGCTAATCCCTAAGTCAGCTTGATTAATAGCAGTTAATGGACTTCTCCTCCAAGAACTTATTCAAACCTTTTTTAAACCCAACTACACTAACTGCACTAATCACATCCCCTGGCAACAAATTCCAGAGCTTAATTGTGCGTTGAGTGAAACAGAATTTTCTCCGATTAGTCTTAAATGTCCTACTTGCTAACTTCATGGAGTGCCCCCTAGTCCTTCTATTATCCGAAAGTGTAAATAACCGATTCACATCTACTTGTTCAAGACTTCTCATTATTTTAAAGACTTCTATCATATTCCCCCACCCCCCCACCCCCCTCAGCTGATCAGCCCCAACATCTTCAGCCTTTCCTCACAGGGGAGCTATTCCATCCCCTTTATCATTTTGGTTGCCCTTCTCTGTACCTCCTCCATTGCAACAATATCTTTTTTGAGGTGCGGTGACCAGAATTGTACACAGTATTCAAGGTGCGATCTCACCATAGAGCGATACAGAGGCATTATGACATTTTTCCGTTTTATTAACCATTCCCTTCTTAATAATTCCTAACATTCTGTTTGCTTTTTTGACTGCTGCAGCACACTGAGCCGATGATTTAAAGTATTATCCACTATGATGCCTAGATCTTTTTCCTGGGTAGTAGCTCTTAATATGGAACCTAACATCGTGTAAATACAGCAAGGGTTATTTTTCCCTATATGCAACATCTTGCACTTGTCCACATTAAATTTCATCTGCCATTTGGATGCCCAATCTTCCAGTCTTGCAAGATCCTCCTGCAATGTATTACAATCCGCTTGTGATTTAACTACTCTGAATAATTTTGTATCATCCGCAAATTTGATAACCTCACTCGTCGTATTCTTTTCCAGATCATTTATATATATATATATATATATATATATATATATATATATATATATTGAAAAGCACCACTCCAAGTACAGATCCCTGAGGGCATGCTACTGTTTACCCTTTTCCACTGAGAAAATTGACCAAATGATTATTCATAATCAAGATATCTTTTATATACACCGACTTTGTAGTTTGATCCACTACTAGGCTAGATTTTACTTCAGCTACATCTTTTTCCACTAACCCCAAACGAACTTCATATTCATTAAGCTTTTGTTTAGAATCCCTCTGAAATCTTATGCATTTGAGCATTTAATTGAGAAACAACTTTCTCAGTCCTTGAAACAACTTTCTATATATCAGTTAATGACACATTATTAGATATCAAGGACTCCTCGGGTGGATCAAAGAATTATGTAAAGAGGGAATCAAAGCAGCTCCCATCCAAGGTGAATTCAACAAAATGGAGATATTATCAAGATTTTTACTCAGTTACATTTTCACTGACTATGGGCTCCACTCATCCTATCTTCACCAAACCACTGTTTATAACAGTGTTCACTTGAGGCCTCATGTTTAAGTTCTCCATCACCTCCACATTTTTCAAAGACTTCTCCCTGGGTGTAGTGGATGAAATTGGAATACTCTCTGCAGCTTCTTGAGGAGAATTAACAGGCCCATAAGCTTGAAGTTGCAAAGGAAGAGAATTGAAACCTGGGCTTAGGGAGGTTCCTGATGAAATTCAGCCCTTGGCAAAAATGCCCAAAGGTGCTGCCAGCAATGGACAAGACACATGTCTATCCATCGGGCCTCTAGCTGAAACAGTATAAACTGGGAGTTTCCTCTTCTGTTTCTTTCCCATAGGCAAGGGAAAAGAAATAGGGAGCTAAAATTCTCCTAAGGAGCAAGGCTTCGGCGCAGTGGTACACCACAGGCACTCCACTTTTAAGATGGTCAGCGACTCCTTGAGATGACATCTCGGTCTCAGCAGACATGGAGGCAGGGCACAAGTAACTGTGTCCCCCCAGTAAGGTCTCTCAGCACGTCTCCTCTCCTTTCACCAGCATCCCGCTTGCTCTTGCCAGCACACCGCTTTTAAGATGGTTAGCGACCCCTAGAGATGACGTTTCAGTCTCGGCAAAGATGGGGGAAGGGCGCAAGTGACAGCATCTCCCAGCAAGGTCACTCAGTGCATGCCTCCTCTCTCCTTTCGCCAGTGTCGACTCGCTCAAAAAACTTTAATTGATACAAAATAGTGCAGCCAGACTGTTTGTGGTAAATCTAGATATGAGAGGGCATCCTGTCTACTTGCCTCCCCTCTGCATTTCTCCTTGCATTGGTTACCAGCAGTTGAAAGAGCTAACTTTAAGTTGTTGACTGTTCACTTTAGCTGTAAGGCAATGACCCTAAATATGTTTGACAAACTTGATTGGTATAGGACTGGATTTAAGATTGTGGTGCTCATAGGCAGAGTGCATAATAGTGCCTCTTTGCAGATGATCTGGCCCTATGTCAAGCAGAAGCTGGCTTCTCTGTCCTGGATATTTGGTGCCTTCAAACTTTGCCTTAGGCAGTTGCTTATGCCTAAATCCTGGCCTGGTTGGTATAAACCTAGACAGGCTGTTAGATCATCTCAGGGGTTCCAACTGGCAGCAGCTCAAATGCATAATTTTTGCTGTGTTCTCTGTGCCAAGTGGGCATTTGTAGTTGCAGCATCACAAGTTTGGAATTAATTTCCAATCTCAGTGAGAGCTGAGCTGAACTATTTGAAGTTCTAGAATCTGATAAACGCCCATTTGTTTCCTATAGAGGCCTAAAGTGAGGTTTGGTAGAATGGGCAGACTGGGCTTCTTGGGTAGTTGGGAGAGTCTTGTGTATTAAAAACAATTTGGGTGTAAGATCTTGAAAATTAGTGTCTGGGATCTGTATTTCTGGAAAACTAAAGGGGCAGTTGTGATGGTGTTTGGTTTTCTTCTGTGTGTATTTAAATGTGTATTATTGTACACTGCTTCTTATTGTTTGTACTGATTTTTTAAAAAATTTTAATTTATTATATACTGACATTCAATCTGAGATATCACATCGGTTTACATTCAGGTACTGTAGGTATTTCCCTATCCCCAGAGGGCTTACAATCTAAGTTTGTACCTGAGGCAATGGAGGGTAAAGTGACTTGCCCATATATAAAATGCAGCTTGGGCGAAAACTTTCTTCCACAGTTGAAGAAATGAAACAGTTGTTAGACAGCAGCATGAGACATGTTGAGGATGGTGGGCCATATGGTATGACCCTTGGCACCTCTGCATATGAGACAAGTCCATAGTGGATTCAGGCCATTCAGGATCTTCATAACAGCATACAAGTCACTCGGTAAGTCCAAGAGACTCTGTCCTGGTGGCTGTTTCAGTCAAGTCTAGCAAAAACAATTTTTCTTCAGATTTCTCCATTTCAAATTGTCCTAACCTCTGAGGCATCCGATCTGAGCTGGGTGCCCATGTAGAGAGGCTCCATATGCAGGGCCTTTGATCTGTTCAGGAAAAGTTTCTTCAGGTACATTTCCTAGTGCTAAGGACAAAACAGTACATGCTGAAGGCATTCAGAGCTCAGTTCTCAAACAAATTTTCCCTCATTCAGACAGATATCATTTATTAATGTTCTATATGAACAAGCAAGGAAGCATAGGATCTTGCCACCTGTGTCTGAAAGCTCTCTGGAGGTGGGCCTGAGCCACCTCTCAAAGGATGATCCTAAGGGCCACATATCTGAAAGGCAAGAAAAATGTCTTGGTAGACAGACTAATTTGAATCATGAGACCTTATGAAAGGTCCCTGGACAAGGGGAGTAGCAAACCAGTGTCATACCAGAGGGTAGTGAGCCCTTGTGCCGCTGTTAAGTTTGTGCTGCCTATTTTGTGCGAGCACAAGATAGGCCTTAACAGGTGGTAGCTAACGCACCACGGCAGGAGGTCTTCAGCCTAGTCAACCACCTTTCCCTAAGAATGAGCCCTCAGGTTCTGATGAACAGCAGAACTTACGGCGGAGGACAGAAGCAGAGTCAAGATCCAGTCCAAGGTTGGCAGCGATGAGACAATCCAAAGAACAAGACAACACAATGGATCAGGCAACAACCACAATGAGGGCACACAGGAGAGAGCCAGGAAAGGAACGTGAATAAGACTCCTTTCACAAATGTAGGTTTGATAAATCTGTCCTGTGGTCTTCCAGGCTTAAAATCCAAATCATCACCTGTAGAACCTGTTGTCATTTACAGGCAGACCCTAAAAAACAAAAAAAATACAAAGAAAATTACAACATTGGTGCGTCACCATCAAAAATATTGCCTGTTGGCAATATGTTTTTTTCCTGGTTCTATTTCCTTTGCTCCTCCCCTCCCCCCCCCCCTTTTTTTTTTTAAATTTACGGGGCAGCCTGTAGCTAGGGATTCCTCATCTGTGAGGATCACTGCATCCTGCTTAGAAAAAACAAAAGTTGCTTACCTGTATCAAGTGTTCTCAAGAGGACAGCAGGATGTAAGTCTCATCTCCCCTTGGAGTTGGATAATATTTTGAATATTGACAATGTTACAAATGGAAGGGGCCCTGTATGACATGGGATGGCATGCACATACTTAATGGAACATGTCAAAACTTGTAGAAGCTTTTGTAGTAATCTTCGCTGGCTGGGTTCTGTTGGATGATATTATCCCAGCTGTAAGGCCTTACATCTTACTGTCCTCAGATCACCTGTTGCAGGTAAGCAACTTTCACTTCATGGTACATTTGTGATAAGTGGATGTACTCTGCCAATTTCCTCTGCCGCTGCAATCCAGTGGGAGATTTAATATGGGCATTAACGAAGCTCCTGGTGCTATTGTGCATGCTACCTGATAGGCTTGCTCCTGACCCTGGAAATATAGTGGTGCCCATTTAGTTTGAAAGTTTTGGCAATGGGCAATACATGCCCTCTCACCTGCTCACTGTTTGTTTTCAGTCAGTGTGCCACAGTTTGTCTGCTGGCTATTGTCATACATTATAATTTTAAATCAAGTGACTCACTCCTGGTCGCAGCAGATGCCATTGCTGGAAGCAAAACTTGACATTAGGTCTCCTTGTTCCCAGACCATGATTCTAAACAATTACCATTATCCCAATTTCTTTTGGCTAAAATAAAATAAAAATCTTAATATGTAACTTGAATACCATAGATGAACTTTCCACTTAGTGTCCCGTTGTTTTATTTTATTTTTCTAAGTCCTGCTAATGAAGCACTGAAAATAAATACCATTTAGCGCACACTTGTGTAAAGGGCTTTATTTATTGTGATCAGTTTGCATTTTTTTTATGTCTTTCTAGTTATGCTTTCTGCTGGAGTGGGGCAGTCTGTTCATCGTTATAGCACCCGATGCAAGCTTTCTGTATGAAATATTTGTTCTTTTAAACTGCAGTACCATAGTTTGGTGTTCTGTGAATTTCATGCCATTCTTCCACACCAATCTGCTATAGTCCAGTATCATGTCCAGCAAGAGTCCTTAATTTATATATTTTTATTGGAGTGGGGGGGGAGATTTAGAAAATGGTATTTTCTCTTCATCCAGTCAGACCAGTCCAGACAAGTGGATTATGCTCACCAACCAGCAGATGGCGACAGAGATCAACAGGTTTTCTGATGTCACTTCTTATATACATCTATGCTGACACCAGCCTGCCAATATTCTGTCTCCAGCAGATGGTAGACAAGCATTCAGTGCTGTGGACCACGGCCTGGTGAGGCTGGGTAAACAGTAAAGTAAGGTTAGTTGGCTGCTTCTGAGATGAGCAGCTGGGTCCTTCCTCAGTCGAGTGAAGCAGTGAGGCTCCCTCCCTCAATTGAGCAGAGCTTTGGAGAAGTTAGGGCTTCTCAGGTGAAAATTTAGGTTTCTTCCCTTAGTAGAAGAGGGTCTGGATTGGGAGAAGGGGGTTTCTTACTGGAATGGTTCCCTTTCTCCTCCTCTCCCTTTCATTATCCCCATACCTGCTATCTTTAAAATTTAAAAATATGTGTATATTTAGGGGATACAGTTTTCTTTCGTGTTTGTGCCTGGGTGTTTGGTGAGGCTCAGGCAGTGGAACAAGTAGTTGGGCGAATTGGGGGAGACTTTAAGTCCCGGTCACAGTGCAAAGTCTTGGTGTGGCAAGAAAGAAGCCTGGCCATTTCGGCAGAGCACGGCAAGTGTTTCTTTTGGAGGCAGTGGGAAAAAAAAAAGAAGTGGCGAGTTCTGATTGGGGATAGCAGCTGTGAATGATGAGTTTAATGATCAGAGAGGGTCCCAATTCGTGAAGCTGTATAGGTCATCTGTTCTTTGCCAGAGACAGAGCTCTGTCAGGGCAATCACATTCCTCTTCCCTCTAGGAGTAGGTCTGAGGTGAGAGCAACAGCCATTTTCTCAAGTGGGAGAGGGAAAGGAGCATGGCCTGCGATGGTGATCTAGTAGGTTTCCAATCAATAAAATGCCCGGAAGGCAAGAGCAAGGAGGTGCATTTCTTTCTTTTTTTTTTTTTAATTTAATCTTTATTATTTTAAATCTTATATAATAAAAATGTATACAAGAATAAAATGTGATGTTGCACCATTATCAAGCAAATTTAAGAAGAAAAATACTGGAAAATATTTCCTAGCCCACATGAAAAGGGGGACACACAATCAAAGCAAATTAAAGTAAACAATCACAGAAAGAGAGAGGCAGTATATTTGTTCCAGTTCCTCACTAACTTCACAAATCAGTATAGTCAACCCTACCCTATGAGCTTGTTTTATTGTGTTCTTATTTTATTATAAGATTTGTGTAATTTTTAATTATTGTTTTATTTTTATTTTTATGATTTGTATCTTTTGTACACCGTTTTGACTAAACCTTGTTTGGAAAAGCGGTATAGAAACATTTTTAAATAAATAAATACCAGCTTCCTTACCGCTCAGAAAAATTTCAGATGGATGAGAGAAAACAAAATTATTCTTTTGGTAAGTAATTATGCACTTGCAGGGGAATTTAAGAAAAAATGTAGCACCAATAGATAATACCCTCTGCTTTAACACCAGAAATGATGTCCTCCTATACTGAGTTGTTACTGACACATTTGGAAATATTTTGATTCTCTACCTACAAAACAAAAATTGCTTACATAGAAAATATTTATGAAAAACCAGTTGCTTCTGCTTCTCCAAGCTAAAAGAAACCAATATGGTAGCTCTCAATGCAATATTATCCAAGGAAGACTCAAGAAAAGTGGTAGGACTAGATTCATTATTCATTAAACAATCCATATCACTTTCCTGTTTATTAACAACCTTCTTATTTCTTGGGCGGTAATAAATGTTGAATACTAATTGAATATTATCACCAGCATAGCACAGTACCTTACATAAGTATTTTTTTAAACATCTCTTACAGTGACAAGCGTGTCATGAGGAATTTAAAAAAAACAGAGATTTTTACCCCTCTGAGCATTCTCAATGCTCTCCAAATGATTATTGATCATCCTGGTATCTTTTACATACACAGATTTTAAACTTCTTCAACAACTAAACTAGTTCTTAATTCAGAGACATCTTTCTTAACTGACTCCAAACAAACAATGATATTCATAATATGTTTGTACAGAGTCCTCAGAAAATCTTTGCATTTGAACATTGAGTTGGGAGACAGCTCTCTCTGAACATATATATATCAGTTAGTGACACATTAGGTATCAGGAATTCCTCATGTAGATCTGTCAGTGTTGTGGGATGGGGAGATAAGAGATACTCCCTCCTGCAGTAACTTCAACAAAGTCAAAGTATTAATGAGATCTCTACTCAGTTACTTCCTCACAAAGTAAGAGCTCCACTCTTCCCTCCTTTATCAAACCACTATTAGTAACAATAATCTCTTGAGGCATTATATCCAAATTCTCCTCCACTTCTAACTTATTTTGAAAAGGCTCCCTTGGTATGGATGAAAAGGCTGGAATTCTTACCCCAGCTTGCTGAGGAAGGAAGGTGTATTTCAATGCTGCTTTGTAGGTGAGTAGTTCTTCCTATATGTTATAAAACTATGTATAAAAAAAAAAGATCATGTTGATTGGTTTGAATTGAAGCTGTCCACAGCTTGTTACAGAAATACTGCAGCCTGGTGTCAACATGGACACACACAAGGAGTGACATCAGTGAGCTTGTCAATCTGTCTCCATCTGCTGGTTGGTGAGCATAACACATTTGTCTGGACTGGTCTGACTTGACTCAAGAAAAGGAAATAATCTTGTAAGAAGTAATTTCACCTTAATTGTGGTGTCAGTAAGTGGCTGCATGGCTTTCACTGGTATGAACAATATTTCAAATGGAAGACCACAAATGGTGGGTCTGGTGGCTAGTTTTAAATGTCATACTAGTCAGAAACAACACCCAATATACAATAGGATACCAAAGTTTATTTATATTCCGCTTTTCGGCACTTCAAAGTGGATTACATCCAGGTATTCTAGGCATTTCCCTGTTCCCAGAGGGCTTACAGTTTGTACCTGAGGCAACGGACGGTAAAGTGACTTGCCCAAGGTCGTAGGGAGCAGCAGTGGGATTTGAATCCTGGTTGCCCTGGTTTGTAGCCTGCTGCTCTAACTACTAGGCTGCTACTCCACTTTCAAGAGAAGAGCCTGAAAGTTAGTAAAGTTGGTGATGGGCTAAATTGTAGTATTGCTGCTTTTAATAAAGGAAAAATAATTTGGTATTTATAAAGAATAATTCTATTCTAGCTTTTAGTGCTAGACTGCAGAGGGGGTCTTTGTTGCTTTTTCCACTTAGGCTTAAGGATCGGCCAATGTCCTGGGCCTGCTAGGAAAACAAGATTCAGGAATTTTTGTTGTTTATGGGCCGTGGCATCGCTTCCATACAGCTCTTTGCCTCGGAGCTCTTTAATTAGCGACCATGTGTACCAGTATAAAGAGGAGAACAGGTGATGTGTTGTGGCCCCTCCCACACCCCCAGCTATTCTTAAACTTGATACATTAAATGGTGAACAGGGTACAAGGCAAAGCCTGACAGCTATCTATGGAGGCAGGCCCAGTGCTGCAAGAGGAAGGAGGTCCAGAAACAAAGAAGAAGAGGTAGGCTGGCCGCATGTTTGCCATCCTCATCACACCATGTCATTCTCTCCTTTACCTGCATGGGCTTTGTTTTTATTATTAAATTGAATATAACAAACTATGAAAAGATTTCTATAGATCCCTGAAGACCTATTAACATGCCTGCTGTTAGTGCTGTGCTGCTACAGTGTCCCTTATTGCAACAGTCTGCTGCTTATGCAAGGTGCTCTCTCTTGCTCTATGTTGTTCTTTCTGTCAAAAACATTTCCAAAAAAAAAAGCAAAACCTTCATGCCATTATAACTTCTGGTGCAAATATTTAAGCTGCCTCCATTCTGAAACACAAATTATTTTTTAAATAAAATAAAAATCAAAATTATTTTTAAAGAAAATTATTTTCATTTTCCATTATTAGTTAAACCTTTTCATGTAACCCTCTGAAATCTATCCTTGATGCCTGTAATCATGAAACTTTAAATTGCGATTTAGGTTTTTGTTGTTTCACCCCTTAAAAAATACTGCTAATTTATCTGGATTTGTTTTGTTTTTTTATAGGAGTACTTGGCCAGGCTAAGACAAATAAGACTTCAAAACTTTAATGAACGGCAGGAGATTAAAGCCAAGCTTCGAGGAGAAAAGGCAAGTTAGTTTTTATCTTGTAAGACTCTAGGATGTGCCGCCTCTTTATTCTGAAATCAAAAACTCACCTAGCCCACATTCTTGCATAATTCTTATGTTGTTCCAGTGAAAGCAATTGCAAACTGCACAGATTCTACTTTTCCTCCAGAAATAATATGACCTATTGAGCTCTGCATTTTTTTCTTCTGAAATGGAATCCCCTGATGGAGATTAGGCTATAATAGAAAAACTTTACTTATATACAGTGTGTAGAGAATTTTTTTAAAGGTGATTTTGCAGGGCCATTTTTCTGGTAGCAATTTGTTTGGCCAGGTAGGTTTCTGAGCTACAGGTGCTGTCATGTAGAGATCCTTTTCTCAAGTTTTCCGACTCTGGTATTTCTTTGCATTTCTTTGTATTTCTTTCTTGCCAGAGGTCGTTTCCTCTTTTCATTTGAACCAGACAGTGGAGTTACCGGCCTTCCCAAATGTGGATAGTACCGGCCTTCCCAAATGTGGATAGCCTTGTCCCTTTGGATAAGGGGTTGAGGTGTCTGGATGTCAAGCGCATGCTGTTGCAGTATCTGGAAGTCACTAACAGTTTTCGGGTTTTCAACCATCTGTTCATTCTCTGAAGTGGTGTGAAGAAGGAGCAAAAACCTTCGAAAGCAACCTTAGCACGATGGCTGAAAGAGGCCATAGTTTCGATCTATATTTGTATGGACTGTTCGGTGCCTCAGAGACTGAGAGCTCACTCGACACAGTTGCAAGCAGCATCCTGAGCCAAATGTCAGCTAGTATCGCCAAGCTAGCTGACATTTGCAGGGCAGCTACTTGCAGGGTGGCTACTTTCTCCAGACATTATTGCCTGAATGTCCAGGTTCCAGAGTCTGGCAGTTTTGGAGTGTGTACTTCCAGCAGGATTCTCGCATTCCCACCTGGTTTAGGGAAATTTTGATACATCCCAGGAGTCTGGACTGATCTGGGTACGTACAGGGAAAGGAAAATTGGTCCTTACTTGCTAATTTTCATTCATGTAGAACCACAGATCAGTCCAGAGACCGGCTCGGGTTTAGAGAGTTTGCTCGATCTGTGCTGTAGATATATATTCTGATAGTTTTTCAATTGGATTTCTGGCTCAGGTGATGGCTGAACACTGTTTTATTTATGAGGCTCATTCAGATTCGGTGTCTCTCCTGCTCATTGGGGGGAGATGGGGTTTAGTTTAAATTCAGTTTTTGTATAATTTCCCATCTTAGCTTGGGTACAGGTAAATACTGGAGCACCAGGTTATGCTACAGTGTCAGTAAAACTTTCTCTGTCTCCATCTGCTGAAAGGGAGGCAAAACCCAGGAGTCTGGACTGATCTGTGTTACTACAGGAACGAAAATTAGCAGGTAAGGACCAGTTTTCCTTTTTTAGTGATACTGGGAAAAGCAATTGAAGAAAAATCAAGAAATTTAGTTTTAACTCGTGTCTGGGAAGAAGGAATCCACACTTGGTGTTTGCAGCAGGAAAATGTCTATAACATATTGGCACAAATTCTGGTACTTTGGACCAGACCATGACCAGGCCAGTAATTACAACTGTGGATGAATGTCCCTGTACACTCAAAAATTAAGAGCCTGAAAATTGGAGGAACTGCATAAGTCTCTTAGAAGCCAGTCTGTCCTCCTCCTGTAATAAAGCTTCATCTGCCTCGCAAGGAATTGAGTTGAGCAGGATCTCCTCAAAAATATCTGTGGGGCAGGCTGAATCCTCAGGGTCGAGTAAATGTTGTGCATTGAAAAAGAAAACGAGCCACTCTGCAGAGCATCTGTTCAAAAAGCAGAAAAGGTGACTTGGAAGAGCAGCTGGAAAGCTAAGACCACAAATGCTCATAGTCTGAGCAATAAAATCCCAGGCCTGCAGGCCTTAATGGTAGAGGCGGAATTGGACATTGTTGCTAATACGATACAGAGAAGTCACACGAAGACTTGAGTTTTTAATTTCACAAATACGGATTTTATCAAAATGGGGAATGTACCTGGAGGAAGAACTAGAAGACTGGGAGAAAATGGGGAAACTTCCTCCTCCAAAAAGCGAAAGGTTCCCAAGGAGACATCTTAAGGTTAGGCAAAAGTACCCTTTCTAGTTTCTAAACCCAGGTGTCAACCCTAGAGACCCAAGGGTCTTATCCGCAAAGAAAATGAAACAAAAAGGGGAACAGCATAATGACATGTTAACCCATATAAGTAATAATTGTGTTTCCAGTAATATAGGCTGTCTAGGTAGACATGGGTAACTTGAACTTCATGGACCCACCCCCACCCCTCTTCGATTCTAACTCATGCCATTCTACTTGCACCCTGATTGTTTCTAATTTCATTTTGGGATTATATAGTTTATCGGATGGACACATTTGTAATTCATAAACAATGAGTTATGAGTGTGAAATCTGCTAGGATGACTCAAGAAAAAGGCCGACAGACTGACTCTAAAATGTTATCAGATTCCTTTAGAACCAAAACTAATAAAGTGATGGCGATGGTCTCAGAGGAAATGATATTTATTTTCTAAAAGTGTTTTAGCTGCTTTTGAAGATAGGTTGTCCAAAATTCAGTCCACCATTGAAAATGAAAGTCTGGAATCTCAGGCTCAGCATTTGATGGAAGTAGAGCAGTGGGTGTCTGCCCGGGAAGACCATGCCACCAGAGTAGATGTTCAGATAGCGGCCTTACAAAAGGAAAATGTAAAACTAATCGAAGGAGTGAAGGATCAAGAAAACAGAAATCGCCTAAATAATGTGCAAGTCATCAAGCTTCTGGAGACATTCAAAGACAGAGATTTTACCTCCTTTTTTGAGAAATGGCTCCCAGAGACTGCAGGCCTGGATATTTCAGTGAGTCCTATAACTAGCGAACATGTGCATCGACTGGGTCCAGTCAAAGAGAATAACCAGCTGAGACCCGTGATTGCTTACTTCCTTAACTGGTCCAATAAAATGGAAATCTTTGCAGCATACCAAGCAAAAGGATCCTTGGAATATGATGGAACTAAGTTAATGCTATTCCATGATTATTCACTCAGTGTCGGCCCAACGTAGGGAGCTGTTGACCACTACTCTGAATTACAAAGACATGAAATCAGATTTGGGTATTTTTTCCGACAAAACTAAAGTTCAATGTGAAGGCAAGATGCAATTCTTGTTGGATAAAGCTCAAATACAGAGCTTTGTGTGGACTGCATTAAATTTGTGAGAGAACAGTGTGCCAACCAATGGAAGTTTTCTGAGTTATTTTCAGTTTGTTCTCACTGCTTCTTAGGAAGTTGTGATGTTCGATAGAATGGGTAAGGAACCTATTGTGGGCAATGATCACCAGTGAATAAATACTTCTGTATGAATGCAGAGGAGCCCGAATGATTTTCATCTCGGCGTATGGGCACGCAGGGCTCCGCTTGGACTTTTGATAGCACCTGGGACCATAAGCTGTGTGTCAAGATTTAAGACAACTTTTCTGGAATATAGGAGAGGATTTATAGCTTTATGTCTCCAAGTTAACTACTTGATGTGCCGAAATGCTGGATGGCCTCTCAGTTTAGGCGCATTGGCATATATCACACATATAACTGTTCTTAACACACAGCAACTTTAAGGATCTGGATATGTATTGTTGAATGCTGGTGCCTCTATAGTCTAGGAAATATAATGTGATTTTTAAGAATTGCATTTTGACCTCTATGTAACTGCACAATACTGCTGCTTGCCATTTGTTCAATGGCAGCTGCTGCAAACTTACATTATATACCTGATGCTGGTGTCTTCATGTGAGAGCTAATATGTTTGCTGAACAAATCGTCTAAGTTGGTGAGCATGAGAGGAAGTCATGACTGATGATAGTGGGGGAGTTCTAATTCTTAAGAGATACACAATTTGTTCCCTGTTGACGTAATTTTTTTTCTTTTTCTTTCTTGCAAGTTCTATAATAGAAATATGTTGGGATGTTCAATTGGAAATTATATATTTCTACTTGTTTGGGAATATAACTTCTTCAGGGTGCTTCATGGTTATTGCTTTAAATTTATAGGTTGAGAGCTGTGGTCTACACGGGCCCGTTTTCCAGTTAGTAAAAGAATGAGAAGATCCAAATGACAGGAAGATGGGGGTTCTTCTTAATCGTATTAGGGGTGTGGATATTGTGTGTATGGATAGATGCATGGAAGTGTGACAGGAGTGGGAGTTGGGGGAGGTGATAGGGGAAGGAGGGTGGAAACTGGAGAATTTCAGCTGATTGGAGCTACAGGTGGTGGGAGGCAGAATTGGAGATGGATGTAGTTGTGGATTGGGGATAAGAGGCTGCTTTGGTATTATAACCCTGCACCTAGGCTGGGGGGTGCAGAGAGATTTCTGGCTTGAGTATTGGTCAGCTCAAAGAACTGAAAGTATTTTAATGTGGTTTTTGGAAATGGGTGATATTAAATTTGTTACTTTAAATGATTATGGCACATATTCTCTTCTAAAACATACTAAATTGCTCACAATGTTAAAAAGAGAAAAGGTAAGCATGGCTTGTTTACAGGAAACTTTACAGGTGGTTTGGAAAGCAGGAAAAAGTCAGTTATATGTATAAACACGAGATTTATTTCAAAGTAGGGTCAGTAGTAGAATATAACTCAGTCCCTGCCTTGAAATAAATCTCTTGTGTTTATACATATAACTGACTTTTGCCTACTTACCAGACCACCTGTAAATTTACCTTGCAGCACACCCTTGCTCCTGGATTTCCAATTGTGCTTTGCGCATCTGTCCACGATATTTGTGGACAGATGAGCAAAGCATTCTGCTTGCTTCCTGTCAATCTTGACAGTTTCCCTTTATTGGGCTTCCATTTTAAAAACTAGTACTATTTCAATAAGTATATGCCAATGGAGTGCTCCATGGCATGCGCATACTTCGAACTTTTTAGCTCATTTCGCCACTGGGTAACCACTCAGAAAGCTGGTATGACGAACATAGTCCACTATTTAGATGATTTCCTTTTTGTGGGCCCATCCGATTCAACAACATGCGCACGCCTGTGTTCTGACCGGCCGTGGCCACCCGCGGCTGACCCAGCTCATGTCATGTGCGGCCCTGCTCTCCTCTCCCTGCGAACTCGCGGCTGTGGCTAGCCACTGCCGACGCATGCAGTCTATCTCCAGAGACTTCTCATGGCGCCTGGGACGTCGCCAACCTCCATGCCTCCTCCGGGCCTTCCTAGGCCTGTGCACGCCACTGAGTCTACCTTTAAGGACGCTATGGCGGGAACATCAGGGGCGTCTCCTATTGATGACATCACTAGCTGGGATTCATAAGCACCGCCCAGGGCCTGCACTAATTGACTTTGCAGCAAGTTCCCTCGCTACTGGTGCTTGTACCTGTCTGCCCAGACATTTGTTCCTGACTTGGATCTCTACCACGGTTCCTGGGCTCTGACTCAGGTACCTGCTCCTCGGGGGCCTGCGTCCGCTTCTTGGGAGACTTGTCTCCAGACCTTCCTGCTCCTCGGGGTGGTCCCTGTGCCTCTCCGGAGGTCCTGTCTGCTGGCTTCCCCGCTCCTCGGGGTCGTCCTGGAACCGCCTTACAGAGACTCTTGCTTCACACTTTCCTGCTCCTCTGGGTCGTGTCTACGTCAGTGCCTACTTCTGTACAGTAGCGACTTGCTCCGCACTTCCCCACTCCTTGGGGCAGTGCCTACGTCCCTACATCAGTGACTTGCTCCACTCTTCCCCGCTCCTCTGGGCAGTGTCTACGTTGCTACACCAGCAACTTGCTCTGTACCTCCCCGCTCCTCGGGGCAGTGTCTCCTTCTCCACATCTGCAACATGCTCCACGCTTCCCCGCTCCTCGGGGCAACCTTCATTACTACTGCTAAACCTGACTCCATGCTTCCCCGTTCCTTGGGGCAGTCTCTACATCACCATACCAGAGACTCTGTTACTAAGCTATACTACAGTTGTGTTCCCTACTACTGCTGACCATGCCTCCCAACGGTGAGGACCTGTGGGGCTCCTCCCCTCAGGCTGTAACACGCGCCTCGGGCCAAGGGTCCACGAAACCCATGAATCCTAACAGCCTGTTATCAGAGTTCCATAGCACATCTCTTGAATTCAACGTGCCTAAAGCCCAGGACAAAATCGAAGGTCCTTCCACCCTCATCAAATTTCTGGGAATCGAGCTGGACTCCATAGCAATGATATTTAGATTGCCGCAAGACAAACTACATTCCATGAAAGATATGCTCGCACATGCCCTGGGGGTTAAAAAATTGATTTTAGTTGAGGTTCAGTCACTCATTGGCACCCTTAATTTTGTCTGGGTCATACCAATGGGGAGGGCGTTCTTGAGGAGGCTCACTACCAGTACAACGAAAGCAAGCTGTCCAAAGCACTATATCAGAATCACAAGGCTTATGAAAGAGGACTTAGTGATATGGCCAACCTTCTTGAACAGTTTCAATGGGATATCGGTATGGCCAGACCCCCCCCCCCCCCATATCCAGCTACGTTCTGGGCATACATTGATGCGTCCGTGGCCGAGGTTTCGGTGTGTATTGGCAGGGCTTGTGGTCAGCAGAGCCGTGGCCAGTATCATGGATCGAATTGGGTCTAACTTGCAACATCACTTTCTTAAAGCTATTTCCCATACTTGTTCCTTGGTTATATGGGGGGGATAAATTCCTCAATAGACATATAATATTTTGGTGTGACAATATGGCAGTAGTCCAGGTCATAAACAAACTATCTGCCAGGTGTCATAAAGTAGCAGAGTTACTGCAGGAGGTGGTACTCAATGGAATCTGTTCTATAAACAGGTACCTGGAGCAGACAAGGAAAGAATCCTGGAGCCGGAGCGTTTGTGGAACATTGGAGTACCACCACATGAGACCTTTTACACCGATCGGTAGCCCCGGCTACATGGGAGGCTTATTGCAGAGCTTACACGGCCATTTCCAAGTTTCTGAAGGAATGTGGTTGGGCCTATGGGCCCATAAGCGAGGGGTTGATTGCAGAATATATAGCTTGGGCTAAAGACAGTAGAAAATCTAGAGGGGTAGTGGTGAAGCAGATAGCTGGTTTTTCCTTCTTCTCTAAGGCCCAGGGTAGCTAAGAAAATGTTGGCTGGGTGGGCCAGAAAGTTAGAGCCAGTTCGCAATGCCAGACACCCAGTCACACACAACCTGCTTATTTAGTTGTGGCAGGTATTATCATCCATATGTGACTCCGAATACGAGCTACATTCTGCCTGGCCTTTTTCGGCACACTGCGCATTATTGAATGGTAGCTGCTTCAAAAAAGGACACGGGTTTTAAGGGCTTATTGATGCAAAACACAAAATTATCTGTTGATTCAGTTCAGTTAATCATACAAAGATCAAAAACAGATCAAACAGCCCGGGGTTGCAAATTATGCTTGAAACACACGCTGTCGCTGGTCACCTGTCCAGTACAGAACATGCAGGAATTTCTGGCCTCACAACACTCCCCCCCCCCCCCCCCCCCCCAAGTGGCAAGTTTCTCTTGATACACAACAATCAATTACCCCTCACAATATATCAGTTTTCGGCCGTCCTAAACAGGGCATTGACCACGTAGGGCGCATTGCCAATGAATTTGGAACCCACTCATTTAGAATAGGAGTGGCCACCAGCGAGGCGCTGGCTGGGTTGAACATTGACGCCATTCAGAGAATTGGACGGTGGAGGTTCGGTACCATGCACACATACATCAGGACTGAACAGGCGTAAATAACTAACTTGTTTAAACTTCTTTCCAATATCTTCATATAGAGTTGCCCTGATGGCAAAGGATTGTCTGGATCATTGGACATTCCTTTGTTCACTGGGCAGAGAAAAGGGCTCACTTGGGGCTCTCTGTCCACGATGTCTGCATCATATACATGGGCGACAGAGGCATGTCTTGGGATCAATCCTTCCATTGGCACAGTTTAAGAAGTACACGATAGCTAAGCCCAGCTCATTGTATTACACCTGGGCGTCAATGACATCGAGTTTGAGACTTGTATACAGTTAATTCACCAATTTAAGATAGATTTAAGCAAGTTAGTGTCCTTTTTCCTCAGTACATGTCTCATATGGTCAGACATTATTCACCATTTAAAATGGAATGACAGCAGACTATGGAAGCATTGCCGCAAGAAGATCAACCGGCAAGTCGGACATTAGATGTGTAAGCTTGGAGATCGACAGATAAAGCATGAGTGGGCTGACGACCCATGTGAGGGACTCTGTTGTTCTGGCCGGACACACTTATCCGACATTGGTTATGACCTCTTTAATAACTCAATACAGGAGGTGCTCGAATGTTTTTTTTTTTCCTGTGAGGAAGTCCACAGCTTTATGGGGGTGCATGAGACCAGCGTCCTGCCCCATGCCAGTGGGGTGGCACGAGCCAGTGGGAATGACTTGGTGGGCCCGAGGGGCCCCCTTGCTCGGAGACCACGGCAGGGGACCAGGCATTTTAGGCTGCCTTGCTAGGTAATATGGCAGGCGGCCGGGGGGGGGGGGGGGCACCAGTCTGGTGCCGGGATTTCCACTTGGCTTGAGCCGGGAGTAGATTTTACTGCTACATAATAATAAAGCTGCAGCCTTTTTCAGCCACTTCATTGGTTTCTTTCATTTGTTGAGGGAGGGGCGGGGATAGCCGGGGGCATTAGTGATAGTTCTCGGTGTTCAGAGAGCAGTGTTGACTCTTAGCCACAAAACATTACCTTTGTAGTGGAAAAAAACAATTAACGATTAGGAAGATTGTTCTCTTCCTAATTGGGTAGTTGTATGGGGTGAAATATATTATTCATAATGTGTATGCAACTAATTTATACAATCAAACTTTCTTTACTTCCATTATAATTGTTGTCCTTAATTATCGTGAATATTTGGTGATCATGGATGGAGATTTTTATCTGGATACAGTTAGTGAAGAAGATTGTAGGCCAGCTATAATCTCTAGACCCCAAGAAAAAAAGAGGGAGATTAATCTGTTGAATCAGGAACTAGGTCTTTTAGACATTTGCAGAGTGTTACATCCTGGAGAAAGATTATACTTTTTTCTCTAATCCCCACCAGTTATTCCAGAATTGATTATATTCGTATTTCATAAACCTTGTTTAATGAGGTTCTCAATGCATCAATAGGGACTATTACTTTATCTGATCTCGCCCCTGTTTAACTCTAAAGTTGAGAAGAGGGACTGAGGGAAATTTCACTTGGCCTTTGAGGCAAGGCCTATTTAAAGAATCTGAATTTCGTGAATTTCTGAGACAAAAAAAGGAGTGAATACCGACAGTTTTTAATGAGACCTCTGATATTTCCCCATTGTTATTCTGGGAAGCTGGGATACTGTGATGCAGGGGGAAATTATGGCATATGTGGCATGAAAGAGGAAGCAGAGGGATGTGTAGATTTTAAGACTTTAAAAAAAAAAAAAAAGGCAGAAAGGAATTCATAACTCTTCTTTATCAGCAGAGCATAAGTCAGCAGTAGACAACGTAAGGACTCTACTAAATACCTGCTTCATCTCAAAGAAGTTTGCAACTATTTTAAATTTCAATTTTTGCAACTTTGGTAACAAGGCTGGGAAACTCATGGCGCGTGCGTTTGATTGAAACAAAAAATATTTATTACTGGCATTTGTGATCAGAATGGGGTCCCACTTACTGACAATAGGAAGATTCTGGACATTTCTGGTCTTATTATAAGATTCTATAAACTGGAGGATTTTTTGATACTCAGTAACATGATAGGTTTTTCAAAGACCTGCCATTTCATGCTCTGAAGACTGAACTTCTGAGGAATCTCAATATACCTATTTCATAGACAGATTTTTCAAACGATTAAAAGATTAAAACTGAGCAAAGCACTGGGAGCCACGGATTATTAACCAGTATGATTTACATCGGATGTAAGAATGTCGGTATATAAAAATAAAAAATAAATAAATAAATAATAAATTATAGCCAAAATTTTATAAAATGTTATGATCTAGCCATGCAATCTCCCTGCCACCAGACGTCCCCATGGAGCTATAACTCCATTCACTCCATCCATAGTCTCCATGGACTCATGAGTCAGAAAGGCTTGGCCTATTTAGCCCTGCCCCTTGTTACAGCTGATGCCTTGTCATCAAGTCTGCTCTGCTCCTTGCATGGCACTACTCTGCCTTGCTTACCCTATGGCCTCTGGCCTTCCAGCTTTGCCTTGCTTAGCCTCATGGCCTTCTGGGCCTTCCATCTCTGCCTTTGTAGAATGGATCAGGCTTCTGTACACAGCAGCTAAGGCCCAAATTATGGTAAACTGTTCTCTTTCTAAAGAACTTGAACTGCAGGGGTGGGCATGCGGCAGGGATGCCCACTATCTCCGTTCCTAACTTTGGAGTCTTTGGCCATGAGGCTGAGACAAAGTGTGGAGATAGGGTGTATCCCAGTTGGGAAGCAAGAGGCGAAAATGCCTTTTTGCAGATATTTTGTTGTTTTTAGCAGATGCTAGACAGGCCATGTCTCATGAGCTGACTCTTTTCTCAACTTTTAAATCTATTGTGGGATTGACAATAAACTTTAATAAATCAAAAGCTCAGTCACTATGTACTGAATTGCAAGAGTCCTGGCAGGATTCTTTCCCCTTCCGCTGGGCACCATCAAAGATTAAATATATGGGAATTTTTATGCCTAGTAATTTGGAGCTGCTGTATGAGATTTACTAGATGGGTTTGCTTGGCAGTTACAAATTTGGAGGGAACTACCTGTTTCAATGCTGGGGAGAAATGCACTTTTCAAAAATAGTGCTGTTACCTAAATTGCTATATAAGCTGCAAATGCTCCCTTGCTGGCTAATTGCTGCTGATCTGGTGCTTCTTAAGTCTGTCTCTGTGAGAATTTTTTGGGAGGGGGACAACAACCTACAATAAGTTATGATAAGCTGATAACACAGTGCACTGTTTACACCTCTTGGACTACTCCATCTTTCTGATAGCTCTGTGTTGCTACATATATGAGGTCAAATCTTAGGAAGTTTCTGCTGGCTACATGGCGATTTGTATGAAGACATTTGGGACTGTCTCTTTTCCCCACCCAGGATAATCTCTCTTTTCCATTGGGGATAGAATATTCAATTTTTAGATATTGGGGCACCCAGGGACTCACTACTATCAGACAGCTTATTGATGACAGGATGGGTTTATTTTGAGTTTCCAGCAGTTACAGAGGGTGTGTCATCTCTCTCGCCGACACTTTTTTGGTTACTTACGAGTTCGGCGTTATATTTTATCATTGGGGCTAAATGCGGAACAAACAGAAAGAGAACTTAAACTTGCCGATGAGATGGCGCAGATAGCACTATTTTTCAGTAGTATGGATTTTGTAAGACTACTGTATTTTGTGATGGGCTGAGAAGCTTGGATTATTGGCAGAGAGAAATAGAGAAGCCATATATTTCACTTCTTCTTGTTGTTGTTATGAATGCTTGCCTTCCATGCTGCTCTTAAGTTTTCCCCCTCCCAGTTTTTCTCCCCTGTTAACTTGTATTTTCATCCTTTTGTTCAAATGTGAACCGGTATGATGTCCCTACTAATACCAATATATAAAAACCTTTAAATAAATACATAAATAAATAAATATACACTTGATCGGATAAAGGATTTATTTCAAGATATGCACAGACTTCCTATAGCAATTATTCTTAAGGAAATACAGTATAAAATATTGCATCATTTTCAAGTGGACAGGGTATGTTTGCACAAGTTGGGGAGGGTGGACATGAATGACTGTCATAAATGTACTATGGAAAAAGAGTTCTTTTGTACATGTGTTTCTAGTGTACATTTGTCATAAGAACTACCCATTCTGGCAGGATGTGATATCTGTCCTGACCCATTGTACAGAGGTGAACTTACCGTTTAAGGAGGATATGCTTCTTTTGGGAGATGTGCAGGCTTTAGTGGATTTGCACCTGGGTTTACAAAAGGGGTATCAAGCTTTTATTAAAATAGCATTATTACTAACATGTAAATGCATACTTAAAGAATGAAATTCAGACAGTCCTCCATCTGCAGTATGACAGGAGTATACGGTTACCCTTATGCAGATGCAAAGATATGATGTGTGTGTTTTGGGTCGAAGGATACCTGAAGAATATATAAAGGTGTAGCATTATCTTTTTGATTTACTGTCACCAAATGTTTGCTATAATGTGCAAAGTGTGGGTTATTCCCCAGTGTATATAGGCATACCTGTAGTAAATTTTCATCGGTTAAAGAAGAGATGGGAAATAAGGTTGTAATGTATGGTACTGTATGAGTGTGTGTGGATGTGGGTTAAATGGGGGTGGGGGAGCAGCACTATTAGTGACGGGGGTGGAGAATCACTGTTGATAATGATATGGTGAGACAGTTCAACGTTTGTATTGTAATATGTGGTCTGTTGTGTTATTCTTGACTGGTATGTATTGTCTGATTTTTCCAATTCAAAAGTCAATACCCTAAAATGGTGGCAGGGGTTTATATACTCTGAGAGCTCACTATCTCAGGCTTCTTAATGGGAGAGCTAAAACCCACTTCAGTTTCCCCTGTAATAAATGGAACAATCCTCTTTATTAGATCTCCTTTAGGCTGTCTGCATTGTATAAGAAGATGATGTTCTACCACTTATGCATATCAGCTTATCGACCAAATAGTACAGTTGATGAAGGATTTTTTTTATCTCTATGGCAGATAAAGAAAAGGAGAGTAGTTTCTAACCTTTCCCTTCCAGGATATAAGAAATACTCTCACAAAGAGGAGTCCCAGTATCTCTGGTGCAAGTAGAACTTCATCAGAGCCTGTGTCAGGTGGTTCTCATCCATGGCAATCATTTGCAGCTGAGCCAGCCATTCTGAGAGTGTACACCAGGAGTATACCCCTCTGAGATGACCAGGAACCCCTCCTCAGTCACCTACTTCATCATTGGCGTCCTGGATTAGTGGTAGCTCATCTCTAGGCTCTTAAGCAAAAGACTTTTCTTATGCCAGATTTCTGGACCATATGGGAAAAAATACTCTGTCATTGTCACAAGGATAAAGATCCCCATGCAGCTCTCCCTGTCTCTGACATTCTGCAAGGATGTGGGAAAATCCTGTTTTCTGCATGCCAGTTGCAAGGAAATTAGATATCAAGTATAGAGTGCAAAAATCCCCGTGATATTTGATAGTGCAATTATTTAATCAATCAGCTGTTGTAGAATCAGCTCTTAAAAGAGCAAAGAAAACAAGAATATATACAAATACTCCACCAGGAAAGGATCCCAAGCTACTGGACAGTTTTGGTAAGAAGGTATTCCAAAGCTCCATGCTGTATGCACAGATTTTTGCCTAACTATTCTATACTGTTCAATACTTACACGCTTGTATTCGGAAACTGAAGCCTAACTTTCCACCCAGTCAAGGTGAAGTCTCGTATTTTCAATCATTTCTAGATGCTGAAGATTGAATACACCATCGTATTGGCTCCATTTAGGCATTTGACACCACAGTATGTATCTTGGCAGCATCCTTCAAAGCATACCGCATGGCTTCGTTGAGGGCCAGTTGCCTCCACAAAAATGTCATGACAAGTTAATGGATGTTCCATGCCACGGTGTTCACCTTTTCGGTGAAAAACACAGAGAGACAATTGCTCAAAAAAAGGCACAACATATGGCAGTCCAGTCCCTGTCAACTGGATTTGAACAGCATCATTCTGCAAGGTGCTCTTACTATTCTTTTAAAAGACAGCATTTGTAGAGACACTCCTTTCAACAATTTCAAAGATACCAAATGCAGCCTCTATTTCCACAACAGCGGTAGCTTCTGGCACACAGTAGACAATGTGATCGCCATCAACTGAAAGCGGATCAGCCAATTCACTCCGAGCTAGGACCATGTTTTTGACCATCCTCCAAATCCAGCATTTCCTGGAGGAATGGCTGAAGATCACAAAGAATCGCTAGGTTCTCAAGATTGTGGAGTCTGGATACTGCTTATGTTTTTCCTGGCTTCCAGTACTGCCTTATTGCTCGGCCTTCAATCCAGATCAGTCTGTTGACACAACTTTGCCTGGAAGTGGATTTGCTCCTCAATCAGCAGGCAGTAGAACCTGCTCCTCTGCATCGCCATAGCCAGGGATTCTAATTCCGTTACTTCTGTATCCCCCCTTATCTCCCCAAATTAATCTACCTTCTCACCAAGTAACATTGACAACAGATGTCTCCCAAAAAGATTGGAGAGCCCACACAGGCCCCTTCCATACCCAGGGGGTTTGGTCATTGATAGAAAAACTATTCCAAATCAACCTCCTGGAAATGAAAGCAATCAGGTACACTCTGAAAGCCTTCACTTGTATACTCCATGGAAAGAGCAATTTCATTCAAACTGATAACTATTTAGCCATGTTCAAGGTGAACAAATAAGGAGGTATGCGGTTGTGGACTCTGTCAAGAAGCGATTTAAAGATATGGGAATGAGCATGCAGACTTCAAGCTGTCCTGCAGATGATCTACCTTCCAGGGACCTTCAACATGTTGGCAGACCGACTCAGCAAATTATTTTAGCCAAATGAACGGAGTCTACAACAAACAGCCAACAAACTATTCAGTCAACTTATTAGCATCATGGCAAAACAGAAAACTGGAATATTTTTGCTGCATTTTCCCAGCAAACTCTGTTCTCTTCAATATGCATTTCTACTCAAGTGAAATGCATATCTCATGTATGCTTTTCTACCAATATCGCTGATAGCCAGAACTGTACAAAAAGTTATCAAAGACCAGGCTCTACTGGTGCTCATAGCTTCAGAATGACCCAGACAAGTTAGGTTCATATATCTGGTTCAGCTGTCCAGCAGTCCTCAGATTCTTTTCAGATCAGACCTATCATTATTGACTTGAGTCTTGTCTATTTCATCCAAATCTATCCTCCCTCAGCTTGACAGCTTGGATGTTAAGCGTTCAATTGCCAAATTCTGTCTGCCTAAAGAGGTTGAGGACAGATTGGCATTGTTGAGAATCCCCACGGCTTGGGACGTGTTACAGGTCCTCTGTTCCATGACTTCCACCTTGGAGCTGGTACCATGGGCCTTTGCTCATATGCGTCCCCTGCAGAGAGTGCTCTTGGCTCAGTGGAGTCCGGTTTCGGCGAAGTATCACCAGACCGTTTCTCTTCCTCCAGAGACCAAGGACATTCTGTCGTGGTGGCTCCACACCCCCAAACTTCTGAAAGGGATGTCCTTGGAGATTCAGGATTGGATAATCCTGACCACAGATGCGAGTCTGTCTGGTTGGGGAGCAGTTTGCCAGAATCAAGCAGCTCAAGGCTCCTGGTCAAACGTAGAGGCATCTTGGTCTATCAATTGGTTGGAAGCCAGAGCGGTGCATTTGGCTTTGCTTGCCTTTCAGCCTTTGCTCAAGGGAGGTCAGTGAGAGTGCTCTCAGACAATGCGACCACTGTAGCGTATATCAACAGACAGGGGGGCACTCGGAGCCATGCGGTCTCACTCGAGATTCAGGACCTGATATGGTGGGCAGAACAATATCTGATACAAATCTCTGAGTCTCATATTGCCGGAGTCGAGAATGTGCAAGCCGATTACCTCAGTCGCACGCTTCTGGATCCGGGGGAGTGGGAGTTGTCAGACATGACGATGCACCTCATTTGCGAGAAGTGGGGTTGTCTGCGGGTCGATCTCATGGCAACTCGTTACAATGAGAAGGCTCCTCTGTTTTTCAGCAGACGCAGAGATTACGGCACCGAGGGCGTAGATGCTCTGGTCTCTCCCTGGCCCCAGGGGGTTCTGCTCTACATGTTTCCCCCTTGGCCTCTGGTGGGCAAAATCCTGCGGCGGATAGAGAGTCACCCAGGGGAGGGCTCACGAGGCAATGCCTGTGCAGGTATTCCTACACATGCTCAGAAAAGCAAAAGCTTTACTAGGTGAAAGAGGTCCATTTGGTTCCACCGGATAACGTGTCACACATGTCTTGGCTAATTCATCCTGCTGTCTACAGAAAACACTGTTTATGGTAGCAAACTTGTTTTTCTAGTCTGAGTACAGCTTTGCTAATTCATGGATAACTAGATAATGTTCACCAGTTGAAGCTTCACAGACCAGGACATGTCAGAATGTAGCAACATTGTTTTTTGCTTTGATTAACAGACTTCAGAAAGATAACTGTAGTGTGGTATCTTTTTTTTAATTTTTTGCTTTGAATCCAACAAAACCAAAGCTCGTTTTCATTTTCAGGAGCTATATACATTTTTCTCTGCTATATGATCACTATGCTGTGTTCATCTTTTGTTTGCAGGGAGAGGATGATGGCTCCAGCGGACAGGAAGAAAGTAATGAGGCCGAACTTAGACGGAAAAAAATAGAAGCATTAAGGGTAAACTTCTAATCCATCAGATGTTTTCTCAAGACTAACAGAGCCATTTTATTTCCTGGGAACTTTAAATTGATTCAAGCAAACTTTCAAATAGCCACATGTGTGAATAATGGAGGTTTCGCGCATGGCTGGGCCTTGCGCATGCATTTTTGGAAGGGCCTGGCCACGTGCGTAACCCCTAGTTATGCGCAGAAGTGCCGGGGGCATGGGCAAGGTGGGACAGAGGACGGCCATGACAGCGGCCATTAGCACCTTTCCCAGGGAAGCGCGCGGAAACTTCTTGGGCTCCAGAGGAGCAGTAAGAAGTAAAATAAAAAATTGGCAATAGTTAGCTTAGGTTTAGGGGGCAGGGAGGAGAGGAGAAGAGGGAGGAAGGTTAGGTGGGGGGGTAGGGAACTGATGGAGGCCTGATTGCATCGCCACCTGTATTTAGCGAAAATTGCACCCCCCCCCCCCCCAGACACACACATGCCGTATGCATATGCGCATGCAGATTTTAAAATCGACCCCATTAGTTTCAGATCCTGTGTAAATCTGGTAGTGCTGAGTAATAAGTAATAAATTTGATGTGGGTAAGAATTGCTGAAGGCATTTGGTATCATCTTCGGAGCAACAGCTAAAATAAGTGATTAATGATAAAGAATGGTTTTCTGATTTTCAGGCTTGCATAGAATTAGCCAAAGTTTAAAAGGTGTAGGTTTTTTGTTTGAGGGTCTTGAGCTTTTTATATGAGTCAGGTTGAAGGGCCACAACTGTATTTTGTCTAACTCACAGCATACAATCTAAGTTGATACCTGGTATCTATCTGAGCTTGGCCCTGTTACACTCTGCGCCCCCACTAAAAACCAATAATTTCATTTAGAGGTATGAGGCTGTGAGGGTTCAGCTTCTGCCCCCCCCCTCCCCCACAGATCACCAAGGTCTATTTTTTGGGTTGGGGAATGGGGGGAGCACTAGGCCCCAGAATATTACATTATTTGGATGGGGGGGGTCAGAAAGGGATGGAGTTGATGGGGGAGATTGTTAGGTTAATGGGCTATTTATTTAGGTTTGGGATTGGTCAGGTAGGGGAACGTGCAGTTGCTCAATTTGTTTTATTTATTTTTCTCTTTTGGGGGGCTAGAGTTGCCTTGGAAGGTGGTAGTGGGGGACAGGGGTTTCCAAAGACCTCTGGGGAGACTTTTTTTTTTTTTTTTTTTTACCTTAGAGGGGGAGTTTCAGGCACTTTGGCCTTTAATTTTTTTCCGGGACCATCATGGCCTGCGTTAGGGTCCCGATGTTCTCTCAGGAAAATAACTGCATCGCCCTCAAACATGTTAAAATAATAGGGCATGCAAATGCATGCAAAGCAGCTTATTTCTATAGGAGGAGATCTTCTGGTCTATCATGTGATAAACAGCATTTAATATATGTTACATGCTGTTTAACTTGTGATATCACAAGAGGAGGGTGGAGTGAAAAACACATATAGATAAATCACAAAGGAGAAATGTGTGGCAAAAATTGTACTGGACAATAACAGTTCATCAACAGAGGATTACTTTTATTTTACATATGCACACTAGACATTGTGCACGAAATTAAATACCACAGTAAACTTTGCATCTACACTAATGTTTACTGTGGTATTTAATTTCATGCACAATCAGGCCGATACAGAACAATGTGCTCCGGAGTGCATTGTTAACCCGCGTTTGGACGCGTGTTTTCGATACGCTAGCTTTACCCCTTATTCAGTAAGGTGTAATAGGGCATCGAAAACGCGCATCCAACCCCCCCCCCCCCCCAAAACTAATAGCGCCCGAAACATGCAAATGTATGTTGATGGCCCTATTAGTTATTCCCGCGCGATTCAGTAAGTAAAATGTGCAGCCAAACCACGCATTTTACTTTCAGAAATTAGCGCCTACCCAAAGGTAGGCTTAATTTCTGCCGGCACTGGGAAAGTGCACAGAAAAGCAGTAAAAACATGGTGATATTAAGTTGGAGGTCCCAAAAGTTAAAAATAATTAAAAAAGAAAATTGATAATCGGCTTGCGGGTTGAAAACCGGACCCTCAATTTTGCCAGCGTCCGGTTTCCGAACCCATGGCTGTCAGCAGGTTTGAGAACCAACGCCGGCAACATTGAGCGTCGGCTGTCAAACTCCCTGACAGCCGCCGCTCCTGTCAAAAAAAAGAGGCGCTAGGGATGTGCTAATGTTCCTAGCACCTCTTTTTACCGCGGGCCCTCATATGCATGCGGGCCGATAATAAATCACGCGCACAGGAGAGTGGCCTGTGCGCGTGACGGGAGAGCAGGCGCTCGCCTGGTCTCTCGCAGCTTTTACTGTATCAACCCAAATATCTAGTGTGCATATGTAAAATAAAAGTAATCCTCTGTTGATGAACCTTTATTGTCCAGTACAATTTTTGCCACACATTTCTCCTTTGTAACTTGTGATATCGCCATATCGAGGTTTAGTAAATCTAGGCCTCTGTTTGAAAGATCACTGCTGGAGCTAAGGTTGGGAGGAGGTGGTACTGGCGGCAGAAGGGGGTGACTTCCAAGGTCTGGGACAGGATTGCAGTGCAGGGGCTCAGGAAATTTGCTTCCCCCCCCCCCCCCCCGCCACACACACACATCCTAGGCACAGGTCTAGTAGGTCTTTGCTTAAATACAAATCTGCTTCTGAGCTACTCTTCTTCCTCGCTTCTCTCATCCTTCCCTCACTAAAAGACTGCATCCACAGCCATCATTCTGGTCTCTGCATTCCATTCTCCTCCTTAGCCCGTTACCTGCAGGTAGTGGTGATGAGACTTTGGTGTTGTCTTTTCAGTATCTCCTGTAAAATATTTCAAGACAATGTGATTTTGTCTTCTTGTTCCATGTCTTTTATCTATCACCTTTTTTTTTTGTAATTATTTATATACCATCTGTCGGAGGGCAGTGATGAGATGACTACCAGCTGAACTCAAGGGGGATGATTTTCAAAGAAGATCGGTGTAAAAAATGCCTTTATTAAAAAGTTGCCCGACTCTGGCCGAGTTTCGCTCTCACAGGAGCTGCCTCAGGGGCTGTTAAGGGCAAAATTTGAAAATTAAAATAAAGATACACATGACACACAAATATATGTAAATAAATAATGGTGACATACATATGTAAATAAAATGAAATGAACTTACATTGTGTGCACATATTTTGACAACATACAGAAGAACATTTAAATAATTTAAATGAAATGCACAAACATAAATATATAAATACATAAATTCAATGATACGTGCAAATAAACCATTTTTTAGTAGAAAACTGCCTAATTGACCTGAAAGAATTGTTAAGGATGTGATCAAGAACTCAGTTGTGTTTTGTGTATGTGTGTACTGTTTTCCACAAAGGACATAGATATGGAATGGAGTATTGATGACAAGAACTTATAATATGTATACTTTTAACACAAAGGACATGGATGCACAGTGGAAGTGGACTATGGTCACAACAAGAAAAAACAAAAAACAATGATACCTGTTTCTATCCTGTTGATTTTGAAAAATTCAGTGGAAAGTCATCACCGATTGCCAATATCAATCTAAACAGAGCAACTTGGTGTTTAAAATACATCACATATGTCATTTAAAAATTGAGTAAAAAATGATAAAAACAAACTGATGGTCTTTAAAAGTATAAAAATGTAACAACCAAGATTGAATCATAAAAAGAAAATAAAATGAGCATAAAATTGAAAAAAATAGCAGGAAATCAAAATGCAATGCTCTTTGGTCATGCACAATATGAATATTATCTACGGGGCACAGCATGTTTAACTAAAAACTTTATACATGTCATTTTTTTTTTAAAGTAAAAATAAATGAGGACAAGTTAAGGCAGTTGATTACCTCAGTGTTGTTAGTACAGTCAATACCGCATGTGTTAAGTTATTTATTTGAAATCTCAAGCTGGCAAACAGGTCTGAAAAATTTTATTTTAAAACTGAATAACCTATTTTTTTATGAATATAGGAGAAACAAAAGCAGTTAGTTTTCCTGTATGATTCATTGGGGACTAATGTGCAAACACGCTGATAAGTCTCCTGCCAATGTTGACAATGATGGGCTGAACACAAGAAATGTGCTATCTTATATTTGCTTTTACACAAGGCATTGAACAAGTGAGTTGAGACACCATCTTTTTGACTAATGTTATTTGTTCTTCCTTTTAAAACACATTTTCAACCTGTTATCAGCGCATTTGCACATTAGTCCCTAATGAATCATACAGGAAAACCAACTGCTTTCGTTTCTCTTATATTCATAAAAAAATAGGTTATTCAGCTTTAAAATAAATTTTTTTTCAGACCTGAATGTATTAAGAATCATGCCTGTTTTTATGATTCAGTCTTGGTTGTTACATTTTTATACTTTTAAAGACCATCAGTTTGTTTTTATCATTTTTTACTCCATTTTTAAATGACATATGTGACGTATTTTAACACCAAGTTGCTCTGTTTAGATTGATATTGGCAATCGGTGATGACTTTCCACTGAATTTTTCAAAATCAACAGGATAGAAACAGGTATCATTGTTTGTTTTTTGTTTTTTCTTGTTGTGACCATAGTCCATTTCCACTGCGCATCCGTGTCCTTTGTGTTAAAAGTATACATATTATAAGTTCTTGTCATCAATACTCCATTCCATATCTATGTCCTTTGTGAAAAACAGTACACACATACACAAACACAACTGAGTTCTTGATCACATCCTTAACAATTCTTTAAGGTCAATTAGGCAGTTTTCTACTAAAAAAAAATGGTTTATTTATTTGCGCGTATCATTGAATTTATGTATTTGTTTGTGCATTTCATTTAAATTATTTAAAATTTCTTCTATATGTTGTCAAAATATGTGCACACAATGTAAGTTCATTTCATTTTATTTACATATGTATGTCGCCATTATTTACATATATTTGTGTCATGTGTATGTGTATCTTTATTTTAATTTTCAAATTTTGCCCTTAACAGCCCCTGAGGCAGCTCCTGTGAGAGCGAAACTCGGCCAGAGTTGGGCAACTTTTTAATAAAGGCATTTTTTTACATCGATCTTCTTCATCTCGTCGCTTATTAGCAATATTGGATCAGCTTCTGCTTTGTGTTTTGGGTGATTTTCAAAGCCATTTCCAAAAGTAAAGTAGTTCTTTACCCTTGAAATTGGCCATACGCAAACATCTCTATCCTGTTCATTATCAAGATTTATATTCCATTAGTTCCAATCAAAGACTATTCAATACAGATACAGTTTACCTATGCACAGGTAAACTTGCACATGTAAGACCTTTATGCACACGAGTTAACCTGCTCTGTGAAGAGGCATTGCCTGGGGCGGGGTTGCTGAGGGGTTTGCACTTATGCTCACCCAATTCTGGATTTTCAAAAGTATGCATATATTTTTCCTTAAACTATCCATATAAATTAGCAGGTGTAAATGTATTCTGGTAGTTTTGCTGGGATACTTTTCAAAGGGAAAGTACATATGTATTTTCTCTTTGAAAATTGTTAAGTCTACAAGAATTTAATATAAAAGTCATGCAGCCAGATACAAAACTTCCACTTTAAGGCACGTACCCATGGAAAGAGAATGTCAGTGGTATGCTTGCATGATGCAGGCTGCTTCTGAACATGTTATATTATTTTATTTATAGGCTGCTTATGTTGGTAACCCTAAGCGGCTAACAGAAGAATATGCATAGTTAAAACAAACAAAATCAATATGTACAGTACTCAATAAAAAGTTAGATGAGATTAAAAAATATAGCATAACTATAGTGGATTCAAACAAAGCTGAGCAGCAAAAATAGATTAAAAATTTTGGATGTACTCTTTTATAAAAAAAAATCATGAAGGAAAAGGAACGTTTTTAATTGCTTTTCCATCGATAAGCAGGCTTATTTAGCTATGCTGTCCAGGTGATGTCATCCAGGCATCATGGGACGGCGTTGTCTCTCTAAGCTTGAAGAGTTTTCCTTCTGTGCGGCTGCGTGGCTCTTCCCGCGCATATTGAGTTGACTCTCTCACCAAAAGCCTTTTCTCCTCAAAAAAAAAAAAAAGTACTTCTAAGTGCCCCTGGCTTTAAGCACTGCCAGGAAGTAGTGAAGACCAAAACTGTGAAGGACTTCAAAGGGGTGTAGGATAAACACTGTGGATCCTTAAAGTCTAGAGGATGTGAATGAAGAGTGGGTGGCTTGCGGGAATGACGGCTACTACCTGGAGAAAATACCCTTATTCAATAAACATACACACGGTAATGCGACTCCAACATTGCTCGATGCTTCAGCGGCAAGAGGAAATGTGGAAAAAAGGATTTGCATTCACAAAAAAGCGGGGAGTAGCTTGCTTGTTACAGTGGTTACTACCCCAAATCAATTAAGCCCGATACTTCACTTTCAATGCATATCCAGTGTAGCTTTCTGCTTCAGTGGCAGGGGGAATGAAGAAAAGTGGATTTATATTCAGGTAACAACCAACAAGAACTGAATTACATAATCTGGGTAAACAAATAAGCATGGGGGAGTAGCTTGCTTATTGAGGCAGTTACTACCCCTAACCAATTAAGCTAGATACTTCACTTAGATGCAGTTCCAGTACTGCTCTCTACATTAATGGCGGGGGTGGAAGGGAATTGGAACCAAAAGGTTACTAAGGGCCAAGAGTAACAGATAAGTAAGAGGGAAAAAAAATGTGAAAGCTTGCTGGGCAGACTGGATGGGCCATTTGGTCGTCTTCTGCAGTCATTTCTATGTTTCTATATATAAGATCATGTCTGTGACCAATGGGCACTTTACTGTTACCTGTGCCTCTGTCCTGAACATGACCATGCAACCTGCAGAGACTATGGAAGAATATCTCCCAGGGCCCAATGCCAAAGAACTACCAAAATCTTGAAACTCTGAGAGGAGATGACAGGATCCTATGCCCCTTCTCCAAGTGGACGAAGATCAACTCCATCCTCTCCAGGTGCAAAAACTTACCACCCTCATCAGTGGGATCTGGGGGAAAGCAGAAGCAGGCTATTAAAATTTCATAGTCAACGTAGACTGTGAGGCCTAAAGAATTGACACACAGAAAAGCGTCTGACCGACAGATAAATGGAAAATCGTTTGATGCGACAGAGAAGTTGATGCAAATGAAAGAATCGTTGCCTTATACTTAGGCTTCAACATACTCAAAACAATTGACACATGGTATAACCTCGGTCAGGTCTCAAGGGTCATCAGAGGCAGAGTATTTTGATGCCCCTAACAATCCTTGAAACTCTTTTTCCAAATTGTTTTCTTTGACCAGAGCATTCACCAACACTATCCCCTTGGAGTAGTGATAGACCATCATCACATAGGCCTCTGCTGCAACTATCTAATAAAGAAATGAAGGAAGGCTCTCCTATCCCCAGATTCAGCTCATTCAGGTGGGGATTTTTCTTTAAGGGATCATAGGCATTCCTCTTTTCTACAAGAATCTCTGCAGAATAGGCCTGATCTCCCACTAAGAGCCCCCAGTGCCTAGACTTAAGACATCAGAGGCAAATATTCTTCGAGCAGCACTTCCCCCGCCAAAAAGGAAAAGCTCCAGCCCTCAACCATCTCCAGGTTCTGCCTCTCAGTCCTCATTGGACAGAGTGCAAGTTAAATCATCTATTAAGAGATATATCCAAGCACCGGGTACCTTTATAGAAGAGACAATGTCCCAAATCACCTCCATCTTAAAAACTTTATTTACCAACCTGCCTTCTCAGCAGATATCTATTCCACCTCACTCTCCAGTTCCATCAGAAGGGAACCGTTCTCATTCGGAACACCCTCCGTCACCCTCCATCAGCCCACAAGATTTGGAGGGTCTTTTTCCCCAGAACCGACCGACCACCCTCAAGAGTCACCGTCATCCTTGCGAGGAAACTCGATGAGTATCCCTTCAGACCCACCGGAAGAACCACCTTAGCCTTCTTCACCTCCTGAGGATTTAACCTACTCAAATTTTCTTAGAGAAGGTGGCAGCGCTCTTAAAACTGAAAACCCACATGATCCCTGATTCTAGAGCAGAGACAATGGGTATCTTAAAGATCCTAGAGCTTCCGTCAGAGCCAACTGCTCTTCCTTCGCATTCACTGCTAAATTCGGTCATGGATAAAGTATGGGAATCCCCCCACACCATAGTGACAGCATCCAGGAAGTTAGACCTAAAATACAGGATGTGCATGTCCTCTCATTATGGCACAGTCCAAATTTCGCATGTCTCTGTGGTTGTTGAATCAGCCATGAAAAAGGCAAAGAAAACGAGACTACTTTCAAACATGCCCGCCGCCCCTTCCCCCCCCCCCCCCCCCCCCGAAAGGACAACAGGTTATTAGATTAATTTGAATGAAAGGTTTTTCAAAGTTTCATGCTGAATGCACATATAAAACACCAGTTTTACATTACACAATACCAATATGAATGTGTCCAAAAACTAAAACCCTTTGTCATAGCCATTAATAGACCTGCAGGAAGGTCTGAGACATCTGCTAAGAACCTTTTATGAAGCTTTTGACACATCTGCTCGATCTTCGGCAGCCTCCATTGCAACCAGACACATGGCTTGACTCTGCTTCAGTGGAATACACAAAGATATTCACGAAGAATTAGTGAACTTGCCATGTAAAGGAGACAACCATTTTGGAGAGAAACAGTCTCTCAGATAAAAGAGCAGAATGTGGTGGTACAGTCATTGCCTATCTGTGGGTGAAGTTAATCTATCACCAAGAAATATTATTCTCAGTACAAGAGGGGCTTCTACCAATATAAACTATAAGGAATTACCATCTGTATAAGTCACTCTCTTATCAACAAATGAGACCTCAGGGGCAACAACTTCAACAAAGGGGCCAGAGACCCCAGAAACCACAGCAAACATAGTCCCAAAAACAACAGAGTTTTTGAAAAAGAATCAGTCACAACACCCACTGCATAATCGAGGCAGGATATCTTCTTTCTACCATGGCTGGTCCAAGATCACAACCGATCAGTGGTTCCTCAGTATAATATCCCAGAGGTACAAACTGGATTTCACTCATCTCCCCCTGTTACCGCATCAAGTAGCCCCCACGAGAATACTTTCGCAAATCCCCATGCTTTATCAGGAGTCGAGAAATCTAAAACAGCAAGCATTCCACCTTCTGTCTTCCTAGATCAATGAGGGCTACTATTCCCAATACTTCCTCATTCCCAAGAAGTTGGGAGGTTTTTGTCCCATTCTGGTCTTACGTTCTCTCAACATGTTTATCAAGAGACAAAAGTTCAAAATGACATGTTTGAAATCAATTCCTTTTCTGCAACCCAACAAATGGATGTGCTCTCTGAACCTGAAAGATGCATATACTTACATTCCCATCCACAAAGCCTACTGGCGATACCTTTGTTTCCAAGTGGAGAATCAACATTACCAATACAAAGTTCTTCCATCTGCCCCGAGAATCTTCACAAAATGTCTTGCAGTAGTTGTGGCTCATTTACGAAAATGGGGAATCAAAATTTTTCCATTTCTGGATGACTGGCTCATTGTCTCTCCAAGCGCGCAAACATTGCAGAACCAACTGATCGTGTCAATTCAATGCTTGGAAGAACTAGGATTGGTCAGAAACTACGAAAAATCCCACCTACACCCTTCCCAGACTCTTCAGTTCATTGGAGCAAGGATTCAAACCCCACAAAGCAAGGACATTCCTGCCCGATGACAGAGCTCAGACTTTACGTTCTTAGTGCCAGTTTTTTCAACAACAAACTTTCAGCACAGTATGCTGAGTATTAGTCTTATTGGGACACATGGCAGCAGCGATACATGTTGTCCCTTGTACTTGTATTCACATGAGGCGATTACAATGAGGCTTAGTCACAATGGAATCAGCACAGACAACCCATGTAAAAGAGGATTCGCTTAACGACAATGAAAAGAGACATCTCATGGTGGCTAACGCCCTCAGTGTTGACATGAGGAGCGCCATTCAGGAATCCTCCATCAATTAATAGTCATGACGGATGCTTTAATATTAAGTTGGGGAGCTCATCTTCTTCAACTAAAAATACAAGGCTTATGGTCCCTAACAGAATGCCAGTTCCAGATAAACCTATGGAATTGATAGCAATAAAGAATTCAATGCATACATTCCAACCAATGCTTCATGGGAAGCCTGTAATGGTTTACACGGACAACCAATTGGCCATGTTTTACATAAACAAAGCAGGAGGATCAGGTTCCAGGATTCTCTGCAAGGAGGCAGTACAGATCTGAAAATGGGCAGAGGAGAACGGAACAATCCTACAGGCATCATATTTATCGGGATTGGCAAATACAACAGCGGACAGACTCGAGTGGTCCCTAAACCAAGGGATAGCAGAAAACCTTTTCAGTTGCTGGGGAACTCCATGCATAGATCTTTTTGCATTGGAACACAACACAAAACTAGACACTTTTTGTTCAATTCTTCCCAGCAAATGAAGAATATCCCAAGATGTGTTCTTGATTCCCTGGTCAAGAGGCCTATTGTACGCCTCTTCCCTAGTTCCACTAATATCACACATGATACAGAAATGCATATCAGACAAGGCAGACATGATACTCATTGCTCCAGCATGGCCAAGTCAACCGTGGTATGCCTATCTAATACATCTCTCCAGTCAGCCACCATTATTTCTGGGAAACGGCACACTATTACTGACACAGGAGAGCGGAACTCTCATTCACTTGATGCACTCCTCCCTCCGACTAACAGCACAGAGATTGAGCGGGAAGTCCTAGGACATTTCCAGTTGCCACCCTATATCACTGATGTGTTAATAGCAGCTAGAAAACCATCCAACAGGAAAAATTATGCCTTCAAGTGGAAAAGATATTGCAATTGGTGCTGCCAGTGGGGAATTCGCCCTTTAATTTGCTCTCTGAAGGGTTTACTAGAGTACCTACACTCTCACTTTCCACCTCAGCCTTAGCAGTGACATCCATACGAGTTCACCTACATGCAATAGCAGCTCACACCATAGGAGAAAGTTCCTCAATCTCTTCTCATCCTCTGATTTCACGATTTAAGAGGGGTCTAATGTGCATAAGGAAACCACCTATACCGCGGGATATAATCATTGTCCTGAAAGTCTAGAGGGGGCTCCCTTTGAGCCCATGCAGTCCATGTCCTTGAAACACCTCACTTTTCCTTGTTGCGGTCACATTGGCTTGGCGAGTAAGTGAACTGCAAGCCCTAGTGATCAATTTTCCATATCTGCAGTTCCACCACGACAAGGTCTTATTGCGTACACACCCGATCATTTTACCAAAAGTGGTTTCAGCCTTCTATTTAAACCAATCAACCTCAATATCCACCTTCTTCCCTAAACCTCATGCAAATAAAAGAGAAAAGGCACTTCACACATTAGACTGCAAAAGAGCCCTGGCATATTTATAAAAGGAGAATTCAGGCAATTAGATGTACATCCCAACTACGTCTCTTTTAATGCAAATGATCCTGGGAAAGCAGTAAGAAGAAAGACACTATCAAATTTGATAGCCCAATGCATCTAATTCGTTGACAAATCACATTCAATGGTTACTCCTTAATCCAATTAAAGCACATCAGGTCAGAGCTACAGTGACTTTATTAGTGCACTTGCATGATGTACCAATTTGTAAAGGAGCAAGGTTGTCATCAATTCACACTTTCACATCTCATTACTGTCTCGATCAACATTCAGCAGCTGACAGTGCATTGGGATCAACAGTGTTACATCACTTCCAATAACTAGTGGCTGTCCACGAATGCGGGTTGCTAGTTAGGACTAAAGATGATAGACTAACACAAGCAACGTTCAGCTTGGGACTCTGACAGCATGGCTAAATAAGTCTGCTTATCAACAAAAAAAAAAAAAAAGCAAGTTTACTTACTGTAAACGGTGTTTTCCGTAGATAGCAGGATGATTTAGCCACTTTCCTGGACAGCCATCTGATACATTTGTACATCGGCTTAATAATCAACTGAGGAGATTCACTCGAGACGTGCAGGAAGAGCCGTGCAGCCACACAGATGGAAAACTTTCAAGCTTAGAGAGACAGCTCCGCCCCGTGATGCCTGGATGATGTCACCCAGACAACATGGCTAAATCATCCTGTTATCTAGGGATATAGAGCGGCCGGAAGGCTACCCCAGAGACCAGCATTGCGTTGTTGGGTCTCTTCTGGTGCGTTTGGGTTCGGCAGAGATCAGGGCCCCAAGTCTTCAGCCTGTCCGCCCATGCTCAGATGTGTCTCGCCTGCCTTGGCGCTTCTCCGGAGTCCTCCCTCTGGGGCCATGCCATGTACCATTTACAGTAAGGAAAATGCTTTTTCTGAAAAGTTTGGAGCATTGAATCAGACGTAAATCATCTGGTAAACGATTCCAATGCTCTATGGCAGCAACAGAAAAGGCACATTTGCAAAATTCCATTAGTTGTAATTGATGGATAGATGGAGCCTCCAATAAAAATTTTTGATAGGATCTTAGGGTTCTTGTAGGGCAATAATGTTGCTGGAGTGGTCCCGATTCGGGGGAGAGATTGTTCCCTTAGGCCAGGGGTCGGGAACCCATGGCTCGCGAGCCAGATATGGCTCTTTTGAGGGCTGCATCTGGCTCGCAGACAAGTGTCGCCATACTTCGCGGTTCCCCGCTGACCCAGCTGCTCCCCGGTCCTCCGCCGCCCGGGCTTAAAATGCTGTCAGCCCGGGCGGAACGCGGCAGGACAGCTGGAGTCAGCGGCACCGGCGTGCTCTCTTCTCCTCCCCCCCCCGCGGCCCGGAAGAGGAAGTGGAGAGCATCGGGTGCCTGCGCGGGAAGAAGAGACCACACTAGCGTGGTCTCTTCTTCCGCGCAGGCACCCGATGCTCACCACTTCCTCTTCCGGGCGCGGGGGGGAGGAGAAGAGAGCACGCCGACTGGAGTCATCCGGGTGCCTGCGCGGGAGTCATCGGGTGTCAGCCGGGTGCCAGCGCTGGAGTCATCGGGTGCCTGCGCGGGTCTTCCCGCGCAGGCACCCGATGCTCTCCACTTCCTCTTCCAGGCCGCGGGAAGAAGAGAGCACGCCGGTGACTGCAGCGCGGCTCGGAGGAAAATGAAAATCTTCAACCGCGGCCGATGGGACTCCACCTTCGCCTCCGCGAGGGCTGAAAATGAAGGAGGTTAGCGTTGGGAGGTGGCTGCTGCTGCTGCCGCCGCGAGTTCCCAGGGGGGGGGGGGGGGGGGGGGAGAGAGAGAGTGAATGAGCGAGCAAGCATGTGTGTTTGAGATCCTGTGTGTGTGAGTGAGAGATTGCATGTATGTGAATGATTGAGAGCCTGTATATGTGAAAGAGAGTATGTCTGTGATTGAGATCCTGCCTGTGAGAGAGAGAGCATGAATGTAAGTTTACCATTGGGACCCTGTATGTGTAAGTTTGTAATTGAAAACCTGTTTGTTTGAAAGAGTATGTGTGTATGATTGAGATCCTTTGTGTGTGAGAGAGATCATGTGTATGTATGATTAAGAGCCTGTGTGTATAAGTAAGAGAGAGATCATGTGTGTCTGTGTCTGACAGCTGGTTTAGGTGATGGAGCATGTGAGTATGTGATTGAGAGCCTGTGTTTAAATGAGAGAGAGAGACCATGTGTGTCTGTGTGTGATTGAGAGCTGATTTAGGTGAGGGAGCATGTGAGTATGTGATTGAGAGCCTGTGTGTAAATGAGAGAAAGAGAGGACATGTTTGTAAGCATGTGAATGAGAGTCTGTGTGTGAGAGAAAAAGACAGCATGTATTTATGTGATTGAAAGCCTGTGTGTGTGTAAGCGTGAAAAGATAGACAGCATGTGTGTAAATGTGTAATTAAGAGCCTATATAAGTGAGAGAGAAAAAACATTTGTATATGTGAGTGACTGAGAGCATGTGTGTATAGGTGTGTCATTGAGAGCCAGTGTGAGAGAGAGCGCTGGTATGTGACTGAGAGAGGAGAAAGTTCCAAGCAAACCACCCCACCTCCTGCTAATTCAGAACAATCTCAGGACACCTGGATATCAAACGTTCCCAGGTATGCAGAGCAAAAAAATTTTTGTATCCTTATTATTTTTCATTACTGGATCTTTGTGTCTGCTATTTTGAAATATTTTGTTGGTATCTGGAAATGTTTTATATGAGTTTTTAATTATTGGATATTCCACTCATCAGCTGTTTCGAAATATGTTCTTTTTGTTAGTACAGTTTTACTGCTGATGATTTTATATTTCTTGATTTGTTTTATAAGGATGTGTGATGTTTCTTTTTTCCTTTGTTACACTGCATACAGAGGCTCTGGCTTGTTGCAGTTTCCAATTCAGTTTTTGTCTGCATGCTTCTTGTTATGCGTTTTGGTCTCTTTATTCTATGTTAGGTGAGGGACAGCACGTGATTCAGGTGAGGTTTTCTGCTGGCGTGTAGTTTCTGTGTAGGACTCTATAGCAGCCTGACTTGGTCCGTTTTCCTAATAGGAGATGTATTGGTGTCTTAAGGCCTGGTGTAATATTTTCAGAGACTTATTGTACTTTAAAAGTGTGATCTTACATAAAATGCACACATTTACTTGTATTTAATTTTAAACATATTGTATGGCTCTCATGGAATTACATTTTAAAATATGTGGCGTTTATGGCTCTCTCAGCCAAAAAGGTTCCTGACCCCTGCCTTAGGCCATGGCATGGCCCCAGAGGGAGGACTCCGGAGAAGCGCCAAGGCAGGCGAGACACATCTGAGCATGGGCGGACAGGCTGAAGACTTGGGGCCCTGATCTCTGCCGAACCCAAACGCACCAGAAGAGACCCAACAACGCAATGCTGGTCTCTGGGGTAGCCTTCCGGCCGCTCTATATCCCTTTCGGACCTGCCATCTAGGAACGGCAGGTATAACAGGACAGACAGATGTTGAGGACAGGCGATGACTGAGGAACAAGGATGAGATATAGGCACTTGAAGACTTGGACGAGACAAAAGCACTTGGAGACTAGAGATGAGGCCCTTGGAGACTCAGGCAGGCGCTACCCCTTAGGGCGCTGTAGACAGCCCTCGTGGGCTGGTCACGGACCACCCTGTCCCACTGTGTGCCCTATACACTGAAGAGGCTGGTCGCGGACCATGCGGAGAGCAGGACACAAGCGCAGGACTGAAGCTAGGACAGAAGGAGAATCCGGGCAGCACTTGAAGACAGATCCAACCGGAACAGGGCTTCAATGACCGGAACAAGACTCAAACTCAGGTTCAGACATGGATTCAGGTAATCTCAGGATGGTCATCTGGAGATGGAATGCGATTGCGAGACAAGGCTGAGATACCGGGAGCCAGGAACTGGAGGAACCGGGGCAACTGGAGAAGAGGACCGAAGACGGGGACATCTGGAGATGGGGATATCAAGGCACAGGACGAACAAGGACGCAGGATCCGACGAGAGACCAGGAACAACGGACGAAAACAAGTGAGCTCCCATAAAGAACACGGACCTTGAAGGAGAGACGATGGACCTCTGAGCCTCCTGGACGAAGAGCTGGAACAGAGCATCCAGGAGCAGGCAAGCTCCTTGCGAAGGCAACGAGGGACTGGTGAGGAGCCTTTTTATAGGGTTGAAGAGAAGACGCTCGGATAATGTCATCAGGCGGGGCCACGGGGCTTTTCCTGCCACGGGCCCTTTAAATAACGAAGAGAGGCCAGGACAGGGGGCAGCGGCATTCATGCCACGAAGAATCGGAGCAGAAGAAAACGCTGGCGGCAACAGGCCGCGAAGAAGAGGCTGGAATGTTGGCGACTCCCTGCCACGAGACGAGGCTGGGATGTCGGTGCCTCTATGCCGTGAGGACAGGCAACAGCAGTGGCTCTGCCTGCCGCGGATTGAAGAGGGCGGTGGCACTCCTGCCACATGGAGGCAGCAGCGTCAGCAGCCTCCAGGCCGCAAGGAGAGAGGCAGCAGCGGCGCCCCCACTACACAAGGCAATGGCGTTGGTGGCCTCAGGTCCATGAAGGTGAGAGGCTGCTGACGGTTGGGGCCTGTGAGCAGCATTGTAACAAATAAGGTTTTTACATTGTACAAATCCAAGGAATGAAAAGACAGTTACGTAAATCATGTACCAGACTAGCAATTATTTAGTTGAACCTTGATTATATAGGGAGCCAATGAAAGTCTGCCACTACAGGAGATATATGATCATGAATTCAGAAATGAGACGAGCTGCTGCATTCTAAAGAGTTGTATTGGCTTAATGACAGACAAGGGAAGACCTAGATACAACCTATTGCAATAGTCTAGGATAGGTATGATCATCAACTGAATAACAGTACAAAAATCACATGGAAGAAGCAAAGGTTCAAGGTGAGGGGTGTATTATCACAGAATCAACAGGCTCTGAAAGAGATATTCCCTCTACTGCTGATCTACCCAGCAACTGCTGCCCCATTGCTCCTGAATTATTTTCTTCTCTGTCTCTTATGATTATATAATACATACACTGACACCTCTGTAATCCTTGTAGTGGTTTGAATTTTTTAAATATATATAAAGCACTGTATCGGTTTAAAGAGAGTCAGGGTTTGTGTTTTGTTTTTTATTCTTCCAGGCTCAAGCAAATGCACGAGCTGCTTTACTGAAAGAACAACTGGAAAGAAAGAGAAGAGAAGCTTACGAGAGGGAGAGAAAAGCTTGGGAAGAACTCGTAAGCACCTTCTATCCAGCCTAGGCTATTTTGCTTCTTGTTGATTTTTTATTTCATCTTCAGATAGCTATCCTTTACAATAGATTTCAAAGGGAGATTCTGTCTGAAGGATTTTGTACAGAAAGAAGCTTAATATTTTGCTGCTTGGGCAAAGTTTGCAATTTCCATGTCTCAATATTTATGCTTAAATAGATCTGTATTGACTAAAAGCGTATGCTGTCTCCCAGTCAGTCCACCAGCTGCCATGTTAACATTTTAATGCAGTATTTAGGTGTTGCATATTTCATTTCTTCAAAGAAAGCTTACAGATAACTAAAATATTTCCTATCTAACTTCAGTAATCTCATGCATAATACTGACTTAAAATCTTGTATGTGAGATTACCAATTATTTCCCTTCTTCTATTCTCTTTGCACCTTCAGACTGTTCTGCAAAGTACTGAGCATCATGCATGTGGGCAGAGGTTGCTGAGCTTCTAGGGTTTCCAACTCATATTTAAAATGTTTATGGTCTTGGGGCTAGAAATTGCAACAGTGCCAGAAAGCAGTAATTGTGAGCAAACTGTCCTTGGGGTTATTCTTAGTTTTATACCTAGCTTTTCTAGTCAAGCCAACCCAAAGTGACTTAAAAGCATTTCAGATCCAATATTACATTAAAAGGTTTTCACATAAAAATTACAGCAACAAGAAAAATCAATAAATATTTAAAAAATGGTGGTTTCTATAAAATTGGCTACAACAGAGGGACTCAGCTGGCTGCCCCTCTGACTGTGGGTGGTACTTACGCAGATAGTTTACTGCGGTTAGTAGCGAGTGACAAATGCAGTTCAGGAGGAACAAGCACAAGTGTAGGCATATGATCATCTGAATCCTTTTCCTCAAGTTCTTCCAGTCCTTCAACCAAGTCAGATAGCCCTTCAATGGTGGAGCGCCTTCCATCTAAAACTGAGGGGTTCACCGGTGCTGGTAATCCTTTCAGAATCATGGGAAGGAGTCATGAAATCTGTGTGTAGCAAGATCAGAAATGGCATTACTTGGGTATATTTTGTCTATTTTAAGGGTGCAGAGGCAGGAGTAGCTCAGGTAAGAAAATGATTAAGAAATATGAGTTGTGAGGGAGAGACCAGAAGGTGCCCAGGAACATACTGATTGGATTATACTACTGCCTACCACCCTCCAGGCAGAATGAACAAATTCGACTTTGAAAACTTTCCTAAGGACCTATGCCAACAAACGCCAGGGCAATTGGTCGACTCTCCTTCCATAGGCGGAGTTCTCCTACAATTTCCATATTAGCTCCACTAAGGGTTCTTACCCATTTCACATCGTATATAGGGAAAAAGCCTTTCCCGCCACAGTCAGTTCCATCATCCATCCTTTCACGAGCAGGATAGCTAACTGCACAAGAGCTCCAGGAACGCTGGATTCGTATTGAAGATATGCTTCAGAAGGCTGCACACAGAGCCAAAAAGATGACAAACATGCACCGGCAACTGGTGCCGCAATTCAAACCGGGAGACAAGATTTGATTAAATATCTGCCACGTCTGGCTCAGAATGTCCTCCATGAGGCTCGCCCCTTGCTACATCAGGCTCTTTCCAGTCTCTCGACAGGTGGGGCCCATGACTTACCAACTGAGGCTACCCTCCTTTCTGGAGATCCAACATGCGTTCCATTTTTCCCTCCTCGAGCTCTTAACCCTTACGTGGCCATCCCAAAAGGTGCCCAGAACCCCAAGAAGTATCCACAGAAGAGGACAAGGGTCTACTAAGTGAGCGAGATATTTGACATTAGACGTCGGAACAAAAAATGGGAGTACCTGATCTCTTGGGAAGGGTACGGCCCGGAGGACAACACATGGAAACCTGCCTCGACCATCTTTGACAAGAACTTCCTAAGAGCATTCCATGCTGTTCACCATAAGAAACTCAGGCCCCTTGGGGGAGAGTTTAGAGGAGGGGGGTACTGTTGCATTTGCCGGCTGCAGGTCTGACCTGCGACCAGCCACACTTACCTGCAGACCCAGACCAAGGAGGGCCCCCCAATGCGCCAACCGGCGAAAACACAGCCAACCGCCTCGCAGGCCCAACTCAGCCTGCGAGGGACGCTGCTCAGCTGAGCGGGCATCCCTAGGCACGCACTTGTACAGCGGAGCTTGTTTTAAAGCGTCAGCATCAGGAATAGCCCCGTGGCGCCTCAGGATAACATTAACGGCCTGTCATTATATAAGGCCTGCTCTGCCTCATCTCAAATGCTATATGCCTTTCCCCCATGGTCCTTGGGCAGATTAGTTTGGAGGGTCGAAGGTAACAGTGGGATGGTGCTTTTGGTGACACCGAATTGGCACATGGTATTCAGATCTGTCAGATTTGTGAAGGCTCTTGGTGGACTTCTTCCCCCCACCGCCTTCCAGCGCACAGAAATCTGTTGCAGCAGGGATCGGTCCTTCACGAAGATCTGATTGTTTTGTCTTACAGTATGGCCCTTGGGAAGGCTTGCTCTCTGAAGCATGGATATTCTACTGGGGCAATTACCACCTTGCTACTAGCACAAAAGTTCTCTACTTCCTTAGCATATGTGCCAGTTTGGCAAGTTTTTGAGGCTTAGTGTGAAGATCGTGGAGTACTTCCTCATTCAGTTAAGTTTCCGCTCACTTTGGAATTTTTGCAGGATGGGTTGGCCCTTTCTCCCAGGCAAGCAGGATGGTAGTCCTCACATATGGGTGACATCTTCAGGCGGAGCCCTATTACGGAACACTTTTGTCAAAGTTTCTAGAAACTTTAACTGGCATTCTGAGCATGCCCAGCATGCCATGATCCCTGTGTCCACAGGGGTCTCCCTTCAGTCTCTTTTTTTTTTCCGCGCTGCAGTTTGCCTCACGTTTAGGAGCTCTGTGAGATTTTTTTCACAACTTTTCCTCACGGAATCACTTGAAGTTTTACTTCACAAATAATTTCCCTACACAGGTCTCCCTTTGCATACATTTCATTGGCGCTCGGTGAGTACTATGCCGTGTTCTCCAGTCGGTTCCTGTCACCTCACTATTGGTTCCCCTGGGTTACCAACCGAATTGCGGCCCTCTTTCTCCCTATGTCTATCACCCTCGGTCCGCTCCACGATGCCTGCGAGTGTCCTTGCTGCAATCTCCCTTCGGGTCCATTGGGGCTAGAGGGATTGGGACGTCCACGGTTCCCGTTGTGGTCGTTGTCGATGCCTCCAGGGCCGCTGTCGATGCCTTCAATGCCGCCATAGTCACCTCCATCGATGTCCTCTACTAAAGAAAATGCTCCATACATCGGGTTCTCAACCAGAGCCCTGTGCAGTCCTTGGGCGAGAAACACTTGAAGTTTTACTTCACAAATAATTTCCCTACACAGATCTCACTTTGCGTACATTTAATTGGCGCTCAGTGAGTACTATGCCAGGAGCAGTAGAGGTACGGTGACTGTCCGTCACCAATGCCATCTGGGACAGCGAGGGCATCTTTCTCGGTGCTGGAGAATGACCGGGCCGAGCACCATGGGAATCATCGTCCCCAGCGCCATCCATGACATCGGTGGCAGCTTCCTTGGTGCTGGAGAATGACTGGGCTGAGCACTGAGGGGAAACATTTCTCACTGCCACAGTAACCATCTGTTACCGACACCATTCTGGACATTGGTTGCAGTTTCCTCTGTGCTAGAGAATGACCAGGCCGAGCACCGAGGGAAACGTCGCCGGCCCCAACGTGGTTCCGCGTTCGGTGCCAGCATTGATACCGCACCGGCATCAATGTCCATTGAGCCAGTTGCAAAGTGGGCCCGGGTACAAGAGTCTCCATGCTCCTCTGCACCCGAGGCACTGAGGCGTTCCCCACCGACACCAGTGCCGGGTACTGAGCCACCACAGATTCATGTGGAAGTGCCAGTAATGCCTAGCCTGTCTCCCGCTGTAGCTGTGCTACCTATACCAGCTTCCAGGGAGGAGCTGGATGTCCTCGTCCATCAGGCTGTCCTCGATGTCTTCCGGAATCTACTACCACTGGAGCCATCGATATTTGCACCGTTGTCGCACCACCTCATTGTGGCACCTACCAACGACAGCCTAAGTCATTGACGCCGACTCGTCCTTCTGAGCCTCCACGGACTCCTATACATATCCTGGGATCCTCGAATGGCGATAGGCGCTTCAGCACGATCCCATCGAGACCTAAGTAAAGGAAGTGTATGAAACCATCCCTTTCGACCTGGTCACTAAAAAGGACCAGAAGTTTTCGGGAGGGTCTAGGTCATAACTTCTTCCAAGAACTATATTGGTGTCACATATTGCTATTTACCAGCTATATTTGACACAACACCAAGAGAACCTCTCTGCCATCCACATGAAATTCGAGCAACATGTGATTGCTTCGAAACATCCTCCCGTTGAGAGCAACAGGACTCAGTGCTAGATGGTGAACCTGGCTTACCGCCCCTAATTTACCGCCCGAAGTCCAAGATAAACTAGCTAGCTGATCTGCCATACACTGCAGAAAATCTCTTTGTGCACAAGATCCAGCAGACAGTGGCTCAATTGCAAGACCACCGCGAGACCCTGCAACAGCTCTCTACGTTTCTTGCACAGCAAAGAGGGATACTAGAAGGACCTTTTACCGCTCACGCTCTCGCGTGAGATCAACTGATATCCAGATCACACCAGCTCCGCTAGTCGGGCAGGCTCCTGGATTTTTCAACCTTGCCAGAGAACAGAACGGTCCATCCCATTGAGGACCAGGGCTCGGGATACCGTTACCCGGATGCAACAAGGCAGAGGATTTTAATCCCGCTATTTCCTACTTTCAAAGAAAACAGGCGACCTCCACCCATCCTGGACCTCAGAAATCTCAACAAATTTCTTCAGAAAGAAAGGTTCAAAATGGAGTCTCTCAGCACCATGCTTTCCTTGCTAGAACAAGGGGGTTGCCTCTGTTCTCTGGACTTTCTATATACTTCATAGTGAGTCAACAACATTTTCAATACCAAGTTCTGCCATTCGAACTAGCTTCAACAACTTGTGTATTCACCAAATGCCTAGCAGTGACTGCCACTCATCTTCAAAGAAAAGCATTCACGTATTTCCTTTCCTGGACGACTGCCCAATAAGGAGTCAATCCTAACAAGGAGCTCCAAATTCTCTAAGACTCATATAAATCTACTACATTTGACTGGGAATTCTGATCAACTACCATAAATCCCATATGGAGCAGATCTGGGCACTATAGTTGCAACTGCCTTCCTGCCCAACAACCGCGCAGACATCCTATCAAATTGTCTACATCTCTGCACGCATGCAACATAGCCTCAGCCCTTCAATGCTTCCACTGCTGGGCCACATGGTTTCCATGATCTATGTCACTCCTATGGCCAAACTAGCCATGAGAAAAACTCAGTGGATTTTAAGATTTCAGTGGCTCTAAGCCGTTCAACCGCTTTCGTCCGTGATCCATATCACCGATCCAGTAACCAAATCCTCAGATGATCTTGGCCACGGTCATGTCCAACTTGGGTTGGAGAGCTCGTATCAACACCCTCCAAACCCAAAATGCGTCGACGCTGCTGCATGAGAAATCTCAATTCAACTTCCTGGAGCTTCGAGCCATGCGTTATGCCCTTTATGCTTTCAAACACTGCCTCTCGCACAAAACTTTGTGGATACAGACAGACAACATAATGGCAATGTGATACTCAAACAAACAGGGACGCACAGGCTCTTATCTGCTGTGCCAGGAAGCCGTGCAGTTCTGAGCCTGGGCCCTTGCAAACTCCATACTCTCCGGGCCACTTATCTAACAGGCATACCGAACATACTAAGGAGCATCTCAATCGATGTCTCCATCCCCACAAGTGGTCTCTGAATCCATGTGTAGCGAGTAAAATCTTCTAGCGCTGAGGTCAGCCAACTATTGACCTCTTGTGTCCGAATCGAACCACAGAGTGGACAGATTCTGCTCCCTATACAGGCTTCAAAATGCGTTAACCATGGACACATTTGCTCGCCCCGCAACAAAGGCCTCTTCCGATACCTCTCATAGCCAAAACTCTCGTGAACCTATAGCAAGACAGGTTTTCAATGATTCTCATAACCCCGTACTGGCCTTGACAAGTATGCCTGCCCACAGGTCAACCTCAATACACAGACTCACTGATATTCTCAGGTACTTGTAACTTCACGAAAACCTTCCACGCGTAAATCTTACCATTCAAAATTGGCAAGATTTACCAAATGGCATGCACAAAAAGGTTTTGGCCTCTTTTTTTCCTGCCCCACTCTATCTCTATTAGACTATCTAGGATACCTTTTGGATTCTGGTCCCTAGACATCCTCCGCACGGGTACACCTCAGTTCCATCTCAGCGTACCACCAGGAAGTAGGGGATGCCCTGTTAACGGCTCATCCTCTTATGAGTCGGCTTATCATGGGTTTTCTAAGACTTAAGCCTCCTCTACGATCACTGGCTATGGAATGGGGCCTAAATGTAGTGCTTACAAGGCTCATGCGTTCCCCGTTCGAGCCTTTGCATTCCTATAATGTTAAAATTCTAACATGGAAAATTATTTTTCCTCATAGCCATCACCTCTGCTAAAAGGGTCAGTGAGTTACAAGTCCTTGTTGCATACTCACCCGACACTAGGTACCTCCATGACCGAGTGATCCTCCATACTCACCCTAAATTTCTTCTTAAAGTGGACACAACCTCTCACCTTACTCAGTCTATAGTCTGTCCACTTTTTCCCCAAGGCCTCACTCTCACTAGGGTGAGAGGGTTTTGCACATCTTGGACTGTAAGCGTGCACTTGCTTTCTATCTAGACAGCACTGCACTGCATAGGAAATCCACCCAACTCTTTGCTTCTTTGACAAAGACAAGCTGCAAGTTCCAGTGGGCAAACAAACTCTCTCCAACTGGCTAGCAGACTGTATTGAATTCTGCTATGAGGAAGCAGGCCTTCATCTCCAGGGGTGAGTTCAGGCACAGTTTGTAAGGGCCATGGCAACTTTGGTAGCACACTATCGTTCAGTACCAATTGCCGACATCTGCTAGGCTGCGACATGCACATTTGCAGCCCTCTACTGCTTAGATAAGGAAATCCGCCAATCTGTCTTGAAAAACATTGTTCCAGTATAATCCCCAACTCCTTCCACAACCACCTGTTTGATTTCAGGCTGCCTAATCATTGCCAATAGCATCCCAATTATTGTGCCTGCTGCACGAGTTGTCTGCTATTGACCTGTTGTAATATGAGTCAGTCTGTGGCTTGCTAATCTCCCATATGTAAGGACTACCATCCTGCTTGTCCTGGGAGAAAGCAGAGTTGCTTACCCATAACAGGTATTCTCCCAGGACATCAGGATGTAGTCCTCATGAAACTCACTCGCCACCCCGCGGAGTTGGGTCCACTTACGTTTATTATCTTATTTTTTTGCTCGTTCTTTTTGCTACAAACGAGACTGAAGGGAAACCCCTGTGGACACAGGGATCATGGTATGCTGGGCATGCTAAGTGTTCGTAATAGGGCTCCACCAGATGACATCACCCATATGTGAGGACTACATCCTGCTGTCCTGGGAGAACACCTGTTACAGGTAAGCAACTCTGCTTAATTCCTTGAAGGTACAGGTAGCAAGTCTTGCCTGTTTCAGGGGCCAGGCGAATGGTGAATCCTTATCGTCTCTTCCAGATGTGGCCTATTTCTTCAGGGGAGTGAAACATCTTCTTCCTCTCTTGCGGTTTCCAGTACCCTTGTGGAGTCTTTAATCCACTGATGCGTAGCTTTTCATTGCAGTTACTGACTTTGAAAACGGTGTTTCTGATGGTGATTTTTTCTGTACATCAAATTTCTGAGCTGCAGGCATTGTCATGCCAGAAGCCGTTCCTTCTGGTGACTCAGCGATATAGCTGCTTATTGTTCCTTCTTTTTTTGCCTAAAGTGGTCTCAGATTTTCATTTGAATCAGTCCATTTTCCTGCCGACTCTAGATAGGGAAAGAGATGTGGAGGAATATCGCCTGTTGAGTCCTTTGGATGTTAAAAAAAAAAAACAGAAACATGTCATGAGGTAGCTTGAGGTTTCTAAATCTTTCCGAAAGACGGATCGCCTGTTTGTCCTTCATGATGGAGGTAAACAGGGCGAGCTGACTTTGCAGGCTACAATAGCTCGGTGAATTAAGGAGGTAGTCGTGGCTGCATATGTGGATACTGACAAGCCGTTGCCTGCTCAGGTTAGGGCTCATCCCACATAGGGCTCAGGCAATGTCATAGGCGAAGGTTAGATTGTTGTCTCCTGTCAACATTTGCCAAGCTGCGACATAGTCCTCCCTACACATCTTTTCCAGGTATTATCGGCTGCATGTGCAGGTCCAGGAGGACACAGCCTTTGCACATGCAGTTTTGACTGGACCGTGGGCAACCTCCCACCTTATTCGGGAGTAGCTTGGGTACATACCACTGATCCTGAATCCATCTCTCTGGATGCTAGGAAATGAGAAATTACCACTTACCTGATAATTTACTTTTGCTTAATCCAGACAGATGGATTCAGCTTCTCGCCCTTGGCTGCCGAATGATTGTTATGGTCCTCCTGCGTGACTGTTCCAGGGGTTACTGGTAAGTGTTCATCCAGTCCCTAAATTAGTGTTCATACATTCTTTGCATGAGTTCAGTGTTTCTTGTTGGTTGAGCCAAAAACATAACCTTCAAAAACTGGAAGAAGGATCCATCTGAAGAAAATAAGAAAAATCTTAAGCATTGTCAAGTTAAGTGTAAAACATTGATAAGGCAGGCTAAGAGAGAATTTGAAATGAAGTTGGCCATAGAGGCAAAAACTCATAATAAAAACTTTTAAAAATCTATCCAAAGCAAGAAACCTGTGAGGGAGTTGGTGGACTGTTAGATGACCGATGGGTTAAAGGGGCTCTTAGGGAAGATAAGGCCATTGCAGAAAAACTAAATTAATTCTTTGTTTACTAATGAGGATGTTGGGGAGATACTGGTTCTGGAGATGGTTTTCAAGGGTGATGATTCAAAAGAACTGAACCAAATCACTGTGAACCTGGAAGATGTAGTAGGCCAAATTGAAAGCTAACGAGAAGCAAATCACCTGGTCCAGATGGTATGATCCCAGGGTTCTGAAGGAACTCAAAAATTAAATTTCAGGTCTATTAATTAAAATGTGTAACCTTTCATTAAAACCATCCATTGTACCTGAAGACTGGAGGGAGGCCAATGTAACCCCGCTAGTCGGGAAAAATAGTGGAAACTATTCTAAAGATTAAAATCACAGAGCATATAGAAAGACATGGTTTAATGGAACACAGCATGGATTTACCCAAGGCAAGTCTTGCCTCACAACTCTACTTCATTTTTCTGAAGAGGTTAATAAACATGTGGATAAAGGTGAACCAGTAGATGTAGTGTATTTGGATTTGCAGAAGGAGTTTGACAAAGTCCTTCATGAGAGGCTTCTAAGGAAACTAAAAAGTCAAAGGGTAGGAGATGATGTCCTTTCGTGGATTACCAACTGGTTAAAAGACAGGAAACAGAGTAAGATTAAATGGTCAATTTTCTCAGTGGAAAAGGGTAAACAGTGGAGTGCCTCAGGGATCTGTACTTGGACTGGTACTTTTCAATATATTTATAAATGATCTGGAAAAGAATACAATGAGTGAGGTAATCAAATTTGCAAATGATAAAAAAAAAGTATTTGGAGTAGTTAAATCACAAGCAGATTGTGATAAATTGCAGGAGGACCTTGCGAGACTGGAAGATTGGGCATCCAAATGGCAGATGAAATTTAATGTGGACTAATGTAAAGTGATACATATAGAGAAAAATAAACCATGCTGCAGTTACGATTTTAATTTCCATATTAGGAGCTACCTCCCAGGAAAAAGATCTAGGCATCATAGTGGGTAATACATTGAAATCATCTGCTCAGTATGCTGCGGCAGTCAAAAAAGCAAACAGAATGTTAGAAATAATTAGGAAGGGAATGCTGAATAAAACGGAAAATGTATAAAGCCTCTGTATTGCTCCATGGTGAGATCGCACCTTGAGTACTGTGTACAATTCTGGTTGCCACAACTCAAAAAATATTATTGCGATGGAGAATGTACAGAGAATGGCGACTAAAATTATAAAGGGGATGCAACAGCTCCTCTATGAGGAAAGGCTAAAGAGGGGTTGGGGCTGTTCAGCTTGGAGAAGAGACAGCTGAGGGGGGTATTATAGAGGTGTTTAAAATCATGAGAGGTCTAGAATGGGTAAATGTGAATCTGTTGTTTACTCTTTCGGATAATAGAAGGTCTAGGGGGGCACTCCATAAAGTTCACAAGTTGCACATTTAAAACTAATCAGAGAAAATACTTTTTACTCAAGCTCTGGAATTTTGTTGTCCGAGGAAGTGGTTAGTTCAGTTAGTGTAGCTGGGTTTAAAAAAGGTTTAGATATGTTCATGGAGGAGACGTCCATTAACTGCTATTAGAGAATAGCCACTGTTATTACTAGCATCAGTAGCATGGGATCTGCTTAGTGTTTGGGTACTTGCTAGGTAATTGTAGCCTGGATTGGCCACTGTTGGAAACAGGATGGTGGGCTTGATGGGCCCTTGGTCTGACCCAGTATGGCAATTTCTTATGTTCTTATGAGTACTGAAATGGCAATCTGCTATTAATCAGGTTTTTGCTAATTTGTCCTCAGTTGGCTTTTGAAGAGAATACTGACAGGCTGATGTCACTGCAGGAGTATATATATACTGTGGCGTCTGTTTGACTGTCTCCATCTGCTGGTAGAGGTGCATAACTCACGGGTCCTGAATCTATCTGTCTGGATTAAGGAAAAGGAAATTATCAGGTAAGTAGTAATTTCTCATTCTCTCCTAGAGCCTGAGGCATCGCTTTGCTCTCCTCTGAGCCTACATTATATCAATGGGCCAGAGGAGACAGCCTGTGCCCAGAATTTCCTGTTTTAAAGTGGAAATGGTTCAGATAGCTAAACCCTATTCTTAAGATGTTTTGGGATACTTGTGTATATACCCTGTCACACCTGCCTAGAACTGGCAAAAGTGTAGGATCTACATTTTTTTAAATAAACAGCAATAATACTCTCTGCATCAGGGGATCTCTCCGACAAGGTATAAGAAAGGTATAAGATCCTTAAGCAAAAGGTACATCAAGGAGTATTGTGCAATTCTTCAGGAGACAGCATTCATCTAGTGCATCTTCTTGCATTGATTTTTAAATTTTTTTTAAAAATATTTTACATTTAGAGCCATATTTACTTAAAGGTATTTTCTCATTTAGTGTTTGTAGGGGAAAATGCTTAGAACATCTGGCTCTTACTGTGAGAATCTTGTCGTAGGGAGATTATCGCTTGAATAAAGATGTTGTGTCCAGGCAGCTGTTCCTGGCCTCTGTCTGAATGGTTTTAAAACAGAGTGTTAGAAAGGAATCGTGATCCTTAAAATGAGTCTTGTGGAATTCCTGAAGATACCTACATGCAATGTATGTAGATATCAGTCATTATGGAGCGCCTAATAACCTGATTGGCTGGGATGCCCCTGATGGACTGAGCTACCCTGCTAGTCCTGGAATCTTTAGATGGTATGTGCTTAATAACATCTGTTTATTCTTAGAGGTATAGTATTTACAGCATTATGGTAATGGTATGGTACAATGTCTCTTCACAGCTGGCTGCTAAAGCATTAAAAAAAATGAATGTGCCTTTCAACTCCACAGCAGTGGCACCTCCTTCCCAAGCCATGGGCAACAAGAAGCTGGGGGCTCCCCTGCCAGAGCGCAGCCTCAGGCAAAGCCCAGCACACCTGCTGCACCTGCTATCTCCATGACTTCTGCTCTTAGGGACGTTGGGGCAGTAAGTACTCTGTCAAGTACTGTTTTAGTGCAGACTGCAGGAGACAATAGAGCAGGTCTTTCCAATCCTTCCCGGGGACTCCACAGTCAGTTGGATTTTTGGAATATCCACACAGAATATGTATGAGATATATTTGCATATCACGGAGACTCCATATATGCAAATTAATCTCATGGATATTCATTGTGGATAGCCTGAAAACCTGACTGGTTGTTGGGTCCCCAGGACAGGTTTGGGAAACCCTGGAATAGAGGGAGCTAAAAACAACTTTTGGGAAGAAGTCAACAAAGTAATGTTGTATCTAACAGGTGTCTTCTTTGCTAAGTAGGCATAATTACATTTCTCCAACTTTTTGCAAAAACAATATAGCATTTGTAGTGGTACAACATACTGCATGCATAGTGAATTAATTGATAGAAAGAACATTTGTTATATTTGGCAGACTCTAGAAATAGAGAGGTAGTTACTTAGACATAGCCATCTAAAATGGCTGTCCTGTTGAATATCCCTGTATTTGCCATTACTTAGCTGGATAAGTCTTATCTTGCTGTGAAAGAGTTTACAGAAAACACCCTCAGACCACCTTAAGAAGCCGGGCACATCGATCTTACCTGATCTTCCACAAAGAATCCTGGGTGAAGGGATTAGCCCTTCACCAGAGTATAAGACCTCAGGGCCTAGAAGAGTTAAGTAGGTCCTGGGAAAGAGAGTGTCTCACCATTTGAGACGACCTGCTATGTTTAAAGTTTGAGAGTGACAATTGTTAAGACCTGCTGGCTTTGTTTAGAACTTGCCTGAAGCCAAGATGAACTACCTACATTATTTTGTTTGGCTGTGCACTGCAATTTCCTTTGTTTTCACTGTAAATAAACTGCACTTAAAGAACAGCCAGAGCCTACCTTCTGTTTTTCTCTGGCTGTCCCCAGGCTGCTACTGCTCAAATTACCACACTGGCTAAGTTTAAACCTGCTATGGAGTAGGTCTAACTTATCTGCTTAGTGAGACTTATCGGTTAAGTTAAGTTATTTTTACTTATCGACTAAGTTAGCTGGATAAGTAGCACCACCCAGTTATGCCCGTTGCCCAGCTATCTACTTAGCCAGATATGTCACTTATCTAGCTAAGTGGCGACTGCCGAATGTAGCTGGATATTCAGCAGCCGCCACTCAGCTGGATAAGTCACTTCTTATCTGGCTAAGTGTTCAGCGTTTTTGGGTTTTTTTCAATATCCGGCCTAGAGAAATTTGAATTGTATACTTTGTATTGGTCAAAAAAATCTAATACTAGACAATTTCCGCCAAACATACTTCACTGCACACTAATATGAACTACTCCAGAGCTGGACCACTGTTAATAGGAGGAAGGCTTTCTGAGATTTAAATACATTTTATCCTCTGTTAGTTTTAGTTGTTGGCTCTGGCTTATTCTTTTACAAACACTTGAGCTAAACCTTTATAGGATCGTTGCACTCATTGCTACACTTGTCAGATCTTTTCCTTAGTTGGTGCTTGCCCAAGGAAACCATTTCTAATATCTCAGGCCAAGATAAATCATCTTTGTTTATACAGACTTAGGTGTAGTTTTGAGATTTTTTTATCCTATCCCTGCCTTGAGATCTGCAGAAAATATCTGTCTTGAAACATTTTCCTCTGTTCCTTGATCTAAGTTTTGCTTTTTCTCACTTGAGGCCCTGACCGATGAGTAAGTTAGGGCATCTAGATATGTACTTTTAACATGTCTTCTCATTTTTATTTCATTTTTGTTTGTGTATGTGGATGAAACAGGAAAGTGTAATTAAAATGGAGATCCTAGAAGATGCAAGGAAACAAGATGCTGTGGCTGAGGTCAGTGTCTTCCATGTGGCTCATTGTTCATTTCATTTATTCCATTTTCTTATTTTTTGCTTTGGGAGGTTTAATGCCTTTTTTTTTTTTTTTTTTTTTTAGGGTAGTTCTCCAATTCAGAATGAAAAGCGTGAAATACTGAGGAGACTGAATCAGAACCTGAAAGCTCAGGAAGATGAGAAAGATGAGAAAGAGACCAAAGAAATCTGTGAGACCAATGTGGCCAGAGAAAGGGAAGAGCAAGAGGAAAGAGGCCATGCCTCAGGGGACCGTAAGAAATGGGAGGCAGGGCTTGCACCTGTCGTCCCTCTCGTGCAACAAACCATGGAGGAAACGCTCCTGGAAACTGAGAGTGAGTGAACAGGGGCTGAGTACAGCTTGGGTCATACCCCACCAGCATTGTTGTAGCTATTCAGCTGGACCCTTTGGTTCTCTGGACGAGATTGCACGGCTCGGGATTTCTTGGTCAACTTGCTGCTGCTCCTCCTGGGTGAATTGGCCTAAGCTTTTGTAATCATTTTACTTTGACAACAGGCAGGCATGAATTAACCACTACCTGTGATTGACCTCATTCGACAGTGCGGACATGGACCCATCTCTTAATCTTTACGGAGCACATGAGGGAGTTCCTGTATATACTACCTCATGAGTCTTTCTTCGTCCGAATTACCATATGAACTTCTCTCTCTCAAATTTTTTTGTCTCTTGAGGACTAATACCTCCTTGTTTTGTTTTGGGATTTTTTCTGCTGCTTGAACATTTTTTTTTCTGCTGCCTTGGCAGCCCCTTCAATAGAACTTAAGTTCAGGCTAAATTTAAAAAAAAAAAAAAAAGTTGAAGGAAGCCCATGGTAAGGAGGTTTTCGGTCTGCATCTGTGGATGCCGTAAGGTCATTATAGATACTTCATGTGTTGTTTTTGCTTGGGCCCAGACCACGATTCATTGAACAGTTACTGCTGTGCCCTGGGGCACAGAGTTGTATAATGCCTGGAAGAGAGAGGCCCTTTAGAAGGTGCCAACAGATAAGCCTTGGTGCAAGGCCTAGCAGTGGAGCACTCTTCATCATGGTGTGAAGCATCTTCGGGATCCAGCAGCAAGGAGTCAGGGTACGACTTTTTCCCCCCTCTCATCACTGAAAACATGGGAGGGCTCCCTCCTTTTCTCTGTATTACCGGGCTCTAAATCTTTCAGGTCAAGGGCTGAGTATGGAGCAAAAGTTATCGATGCCGGAGGAGGCACAGAGAAAGGCCCCCTATACTACCTATCTGCTTGTCTCCCTGGAGAGTCTGCTACCTTGCTGAAGCTTAAGCTCTAGAAGAGACTGAGGGACTCATGAGGCAGTGTGTGGAAACTGAAGCATATGCGTGGTAAAGATTTTGTGAGATGGATTCATGTCTGCACATCAGATGTCACCTCTGCATAATGGTTAATTCATCCTGCTGTCTACAGAGAATCTTATTTACAAGTAAATAATCTTGATTTACTGTCTTGTTACTGGGCCTGTGGGTTTGTCACAAGCTGGGTTTAACTTTTATTGGACTAGTGTAAAAATTGTGCAAAGATGAGGTTGTAAATTAGCTTTTCAGACCACATCCATCCCTTGTTTAGATGGAACCAAAACTGTCTCTAAAGCCTCTCTTGCGTCCTTGTCTTTGGATACTTTTTCTCCATGGACATGCAGGACATAGTCACACAAGTGGTACCGATATCATTCAATAGCGCCAAGAAGGAAAAGACTCTTTCAGAGCTCAGACCGAGAATACATGGAGGTTCTTGCCAACTGCTGCTCCATGGGTCTCCCTAACTTTTTTTCTTCCATTCAGGCAAAAAGAGATAATTATCGTGGTTTTACAGTATCAGGAGATTTTTCATAGTTTCTCCTTTCCTTTTTCAAAAAAAAAAAATTATGGTATAAATTTTTTACCACACCAAATTGAGTTTGATTTAGCTTTGGCCTTGTTCACACTGGAAGACAAGTAACTAGGCTTCAGAATATGCCCCCAAATATTCTTATAAGATGTCCATTTTGGACCTTTAAGACTTCTGTTTGGGCTGTTATATGATGTACTTGATGGTGCTGCCTGCGTTCAAATGTCTGCCAGGACTCTAAAATACAGAAGTTTCAAGCTTAAAGGATATTTAAGCTCTCCTCAGACTCCAACAGAAGAAGAAACATCCAGCAAAGGGACCAGCACGTAAATCATAAGAACATAAGAAGTTGCCATACTGGGTTAGACAGAGGGTTCATCAAGCCCAGAATTCTGTTTCCAACAATGGCCAATCCAAGTTACAAATACCTGCAAAGTACCCAAAAATTAAGTAAATCCCATGCTACAAATGCCAGTAATAGGAGTATCTATTCCTTATGTCAACTTGATTAATAACAGTTAATGGACTTCTCTTCCAGAAACTTATCCAAACATTTTTTAAACCCAGCTATACTAACTGCCCTAAATACATCCTCTGCCAATAAATTCCAGAGCTTAATTATAAATTGAGTGAAAAAGAATTTTCTCAGATTTGTTTTAAATGTGCCACTTGCTAACTTCATGGAATGCCTCTTAGTCCTTCTATTATCCAAAAAAGTAAATAACCATAAGAACATGCCATACTGGGTCAGACCAAGGGTCCATTAAGCCCAGCATCCTGTTTCCAACAGTGGCCAATCCAGGCCATAAGAACCTGGCAAGTACCCAAAAACTAAGTCTGTTCCATGTTACCATTGCTAGTAATAGCAGTGGTTATTATCTAAGTCAACTTAATTAATAGCAGGTAATGGACTTCTCATCCAAGAACTTATCCAATCCTTTTTTAAACACAGCCGATTCACATTTACCTGTTCTATTCTTCTCATGATTTTGTAGACTTGTATTCTATCCCCCCCCCCCCCCCCCGCCCCCAGCTGTCTCTTTTCCAAGCTGAACAGCCCTAACCTCTTTAGCCTTTCCTCATAGGGGAGCTATTCCATCCCCTTTATCATTTTGGTTGCCTTTCTCTATACCTTCTCCAGTGCAACTATCTTTTTTGAGATGCGGCAACCAGAATTACACACAGTACTCAAGATACAATCTCACCATGGAGCGATAAAGGCATAATGACATTTTCCAGTTTATTAACCATTCCCTTCCTAATAATTCCTAACATTCTGTTTGCTTTTTTTTTGGTTGCAGCAGCACACAGAGCCAACAATTTCAATGTATTATCCCCTATGATGCCTAGATATTTTTCCTGGGTGGGAGCTTCTAATATGGAACCTAACATCATGTAACTAAAGCATTGGTTATTTTCATTGAGAATACAGATGGTGGAAGGTTTTAAGGACCTGATTAATTCCATCTGCCCGTTACCTTGAGGATGGTATTCAGTAGTAAAGTCTAGGGTAATACCAAAATTTTGATAAAGGCCTTTCCAATAACAGGCCGTGAATTTGGACGCCCCTGTCAGATAAAATATACAAGGGTAATCCATGCAGTCTCAAAACATGCTAGATGAGCAGGTGAGCTAATTCAGGAACAGAAGGTAGACTGGTGAGAGGTAGAAAATGTGCCATCTTAGAGAACTTATCCACTATGGACCCATATTGCAATGGAGCTATGTGAGAAGGGAGATCCACAATGAAATCTGTGGACAGATTGTTCCAGGTTTCCCTGGGGGCTGGCAACGGCTGTAACAGCCCCCAGGGTCAGGTAAGAGCATATCTTTGCTGCGCACAGACAGGGCAGGAATCCATGTAGCTTTTGACATCTGTCTTTACCTGTGGCCACCAATAGTGGCAATGGAAGAGATTGAATATACAGGCTACTCTGAGATGACCTGCCAGGTGAGAATCTTGAAGCCATTTTAACATTTTTTCCCAAAGCCTCTTGGAGACTACAGTCTTCCCAGGAGGAACAGGTGTAGTCACTCACCATGATTTTTGCAGGATCAATGATGTTGATTGGCCTCCATTAAGTCCTCCATTTGAAAGGAGTGGGAAAGTACATCTGCCCTCTGATTCTTGGCTGCCTGTCAATAGCGGAGCTCAAAATTGAATCTGTAGAAGAAGAGGGTCCAGCAGGCCTATCTTGGATTAAGTTGTTGAGCTTGTTGAAAATACTCCAGATTTTTATGATCAGTATAGATCATGATCTGATGCTTGGCTCCCTCTAGGAAGTGTTACAATTTTTCCCAATTTCACTTCCAGGAGTTCATGATCCCCCCTATTGTGTAATTCCTCTAAGCTGGGAAAAACATCTTGGAGAAAAAGGAAGATAGCTGGAGGGGGTCTCTTCATTGTTGTTTTGACTGAGAACACCACTGACCCAAAGGGTAGAGGCATCTATTTCTGAGATGAAGGGATGATCATGATATGGATGTCAAAGGTGGACCAATTCAGAATGTCAGCATCTTTTCTAGTCAGGGCAGAGAGAAGTGCTCTGAGGGTGGAATACCCAAGAATAAACTGGTGGTAATAGTGAATCCTAAAAAATGTTGTAAAGTGTAATGGCCAACTAGCTGGGGCCAGTCTAGGATTGCTTTCTGCTTTGCGGGGTTCATAAGGCAACCAGTCTGAGAAATGATGTAACTTGGGAAAGGGAGTTTTTCTTGCTCAAAGAGACATTTCTTGAGTTTATTATAGAGATGATGGTCTCAAAGTCATTGGAGTACTTGGAATTGCGAGTAGATAAGAATATTGTCCAGGCAGATTCTAAATGGCATGATGAGATATTCATAGATATTTGCCTATGTTCAATCAATTATATTCATATGCTATACTTATGCGTTCTATGTAACAGCTATGCCTTTTTTCTGGCCTGCTGCCTGTTCCTTGTAAACCAGTGCGATGTGCATACGGCTATCGGTATATAAAAAATGTTAAATAGATAAATAGTGCCTGTCTTGTGTAGTTTTCCACTTATCCCCTTGCCTAATGCGAATGAGGTTATAAGCTCCCCTTAAATTCAACATGGTGAAGATCTTGGCACCTTGCAAGGGGTCGAAAAGCTCCGAGATTAGAGGCAGTGGGTAGCGATTATTTTTTTGTAGTGGCATTGAGAAACCTGTAATTATTACAGGGTCTGAGAGTCCAATCTTTCTCGGCGATGAGGAAGATTGCTGGATAAAGCCCCTTGCCAAGTTCTCCTTAATATACTCGCCCATGGCCTCAGTTTCAGGAGGTGATAATGGATAGACCTTTCCTCACGGAGGCCACAGTCAGTCATAGAAGTGATGTGGTAGTAGGTTCGCCTCTTGCTATTTAGAGACAATATCAGTATAGGCTGCATACTATGGTGAAAGTACCGGCAAAGTGGTAACTACAATCAGATGAGCCAGAGACCAAATGGATGTAAGGCAGGAGCTGAAGCAGGAGGAACCCCCGATGCTAATTCCAAGGAGGACCAATCAGTTACAGACTAGTGTTGCTGGAGCCAAGGCAACCCCAAGATGATTGAATTCACAGCTTGAGGAGTTACATCAAAGGAAATGGTCTCCAAGTGGAGGCTGGTACGAAGAGACAGAAGAGTTGTCATCTCTGTGAGTTGGCTGGGAAGAGGGTCCCCATAGACGGAGGAAATGGTCATAAGTTGTTTCAAGGTAATGGTCAGTATCCGATGCTGGCAGACCACGGTTTGGTCAAAGTTCCCCCCTGCTCTGGAATCTAGGAATGCCTCCGTGTGAAACTGTCCATGCTCGGTGGAAATAGAGACTGGAACCAGTAGTTGGGGGGAGGAAGATGTCTGACCTAGAGTTGCCTCCCCGGTCAACCCTTCGCATGCAAATTTCCCTGTTTCTCCGGACAGTGGAAAGCCAAATGCCCCATTGCCTGCAGAATATATGCAGAGGCCCAACTACTTTCTGTGAAGCTTTTCCTCCGGGGAGAGCTTGATTCTAACCAGTTGCATAGGTCCTTTGTGAGGACCTGGGTTCCATCCCCTTTATTTTGGTTGCCCTTCTCTGTAGCTTTCTAATTCTGCTATATCTTTTTTGAAATGTGGTGACCAGAACTGCACACAATACTGCACACCTTACTAAGAAGGGATTGGTTCTCTGGCCTCCCGCTTGTTATCCCCTACTTGCAAATGCTGCAAGGAGGCTATCCCTGGAGATGTTCAGGGGGACGCAGATCATGACATGTCAGATGATTCCGATAGGGATTTGGCTTTCTCACCTCATGAAGAGGGAGAAATTCCACCTGATTGGAGCCACATCAGACTCTCCTTTTTTTCTTTTTGTTTTTGTTTTTTATTTTCACAAAAATGAGTTGCAAAGTTTGTTGACTCAGACCCTGAAAATGCAAAGTGTCCTGTTTCTTTCCCCTGCTGGATCCAATTCAAGAGTTAACTGATCTTGAGTGGGACTCCCCAGAGGCAAGGTTTAAAATGGGGTGCACTTTGGCGGGATTATATCCCTTGGATCCAAAAGCAGGGGAACATCTGGGATTCTAGGAAAAGTAAAAAGTCATGAGATAGGTGGTGATGTCCTTTAATGGCTTACAAACTGGCTAAAAGACAGGAAACAGAGAGTAGGATTAAATGACAATTTTCTCAGTGGAGGGGAGTGGGCAGTGGAGTGCCTCAGGGATCTGTACTGGAACCCGTGCTTTTCAATATATTTATAAATGATCTGGAAAGGAATACGACGAGTGAGGTAATCAAATTTGCAGATGATAAAAATTATTCAGAGTAGTTAAATCACAATCGGATTTTGATAACTTGCAGGAAGACATTGTGAGACTGTAAAATTGGACTTCCAAATGGCAGATGAAATTTAATGTGGATAAGTACAAGATGATGCATATAGGGAAAAATAACCCATGCTATAGTTACACAATGTTAGGTTCCATATTAGGAGCTACCACCCAAGAAAGAGATCTAGGCGTCACAGTGTATAACACATTGAAATTATCGGTTCAGTGTGCTGCGGCGGTCAATAAAGCAAACAGAATGTTGGAAATTATTAGGAAGGGAATGGTGAATAAGATAGAAAATGTCATAATGCCTCTGTATCGCTTCTTGGTGAGATCGCACCTTGATTACTCTGTACAATTCTGGTCGCTGCATCTCAAAAAGGATATAATTGCGACGGAGAAGGTATAGAGAAGGGCGACCAAAATGATAAAGGGGATGGAACAGCTCCCCTATGAGGAAAGACTAAAGAGGTTAGGACTGTTCAGCTTGGAGAAGACGGCTGAGGGGGGATATAATAGAGGTGTTTAAAGTCATGAGAGGCATAGAACGGGTAAATGTGAATCGGTTATTTACTCTTTTTGATAATAGAAAGACTAGGGGGAACTCCGTGAAGTTAGCATGTGGCACATTTAAAACTAATTGGAGAAAGTTCTTTTTCACTCAACGCACAATTCAACTCTGGAATTTGTTGCCAGGAAATGTGGTTACTGCATTTAGTGTAGCTGGGTTTAAAAAAGGAATGGATAAGTTCTTGGAGGAGAAGTCCATTACCTGCTATTAATTAAGTTGATTAATACTAGCATCAGTAGCATGAGATAGACTTAGTTTTTGGGTACTTGCCAGGTTCTTATGGCCTGGATTGGCCACTGTTGGAAACATAATACTGGGCTTGATGGACCCTTGGTCTGACCCAGTATGGCATGCTCTTATGTTCTTATGACCCACCATCCTGGTTGAAGGAGGAGATAGGATAGGAGGATTGAGGCCAACCTTAAACAGGACTTTGAGACCATGGCAATGAAAGTGCAAATTGCTTCTTGCTGCTTCCTGGTCCCTCGGGCTGGTTTATATGTCTCTCAGGAGACCCAAGGAGGTGGTTTGATAGTGGATCAGTAATGGAACCGGGAGCCACATCCTTAGCTGATACAGGCTGTGACTTTGTGTGGACGGCCATTAGAGGGGTGGCTTCCATGATAGCAGCTAAGTACTAGTTGTGGCTATGAAACTGGTCAGCAGACACTATTTCCAAGTCCAGTCTTACAACATTCTTCAAATGCTGGAGAACAAGAAAGCAGCATAGTGTCCTTCTGGGGCCAAGGGCCGCTCCAGGGATTCCCATCAGTTTCATACTATAGAGGAGCAACTAATGCAAAGTCTCAACCCTTCGGAAGATGTCAGTCCTTTCAGCCTAAGAAGCCTCATAAGGATGTGGGCTCCAGATTAGGAGGAGTATCTCAGTCTTCTCAGTGAAGGTGTGGGGGCTCACCTACTGAATCGGGAGATAGGCGAGCATCTATCTCTCTTTTATCAAAGATGAACCCTGATTACAAAGGACTAAGGGGTCCTGGAGATAAGGAATAGCTATTTTCTAGAATTTCCCTAAATTCCTCTGGATACATTTATGGCTTCTCCATGCAACTCTCTACAGAAGAAAGTGGCCGTGGAGACTACGTTAATTGAGGCTGTTGGATTTGAAGGCTGTAATTCCTGTTCCCAGAAATATGGGTTGCTATTCTATTATTTTGTCGTTCCCAAGAAGGAAAAGTGGCCTTTCGGCCCATCCTGGCTCTGAAGGGTGTCAGTAGACATTTGCGTGTAACTCACTTCAGTTCAAACGGGTTTCTCTTGTCTCTCAATCTGACGGAGACTTGTTTACATATTCCCATTTGTCAGGAGCATCGTTTCCTATGCTTCACCATTCTGGGATGTCATTATCAATTTCAGGCCATTTCCTTAAGTCTGGCTACTGTGTCCAGGACCTTCTCTAAGGTCATGGTGATGTGTGTCCAAGGAGGTGTCTCTGTCCAAGGAGGGCATTCTGGCACATCCGTATCTGGACAACTGGTTGATTTGGGCCAAAAGTGCAGAAGAATCACTTGGCATCTCACAAGGTGATCTCCTTGCTTCAGGAGCAAAGCTGGGTGGTGAACTTAGCTTTAAACTGCTCTTGGCCGTCTCAGATGCTAGAGTATCTTGGTATGTGATTCGATATGGAGCAGGGAAGAGTGTTTCTGCCAGAGAGTCACATTCAAAAGTTACTTATTCAAGTTCTGGCCCCTAGAAGGACTACTTACCTGATGGTGTGATCTTACCTGCAGGTCCTGAGATCGCTGGCAGCCACATTAGATGTAGTTTGCTGGGTGAGGGCGCACATGCGGCCCCTTCAGCGTACATTGCTTTCCCAGTGGAATCCTTCAGCGTGCATTGCTTTCCCAGTAGAATCTGCAGTCGCAGGAGTACACAATGAGACCCCACTTGCCTTTGGAAGTGCATGCAATTCAACTAGCATTCTTGCAGTTCACCAAGCAGCTGGAAGCTTGAGCGGTAAGGATAATGTCGGATAATGCTACAACAGTGACTTACATCAATCATCAAGGTGGAACTAGGAGCCAACAGGTGTTGGTGGAGGTAGATTCCCTTAGGGTGTGGGCAGAACAACATCTTAAGGACATACCTACCTCCCACATTGCCAGGAAGGACAATATATGGGTCGACTTCCTCAGCAGACAGGTCTTGGACCCAGGAGAGTGGGAGTTGACAAACAAGGCCTTTCAACTCATAGTGATGCGTTGGGGCTGGCCATACCTGGATTTGATGGCAGTCACAGAAGAGATCCAAGAGCGCTTGAAATCAATGCTCTCATTCAGGTTTGGCTGTGGAGTGGGGTGCCATGGCCAATGTTAGGCAGGGTCATTCAGAAGATTGTGAGTCAGATTGAAACCATACTTCTGGAGGCTGTGATATGCCGATCTTCAGAGGCTACTGGTGGACAGTCCTCTCACTGTCACTCAGGAGGGATCAGTTGCATTAGGGGCCAAATACTGCATGAAGATCCAGGTCTGTTTTGTCTTGCGATGTGATCTTGAGAGGGTTTATTTGCTGAAGAGTTATTCTTCTGCAGTGATTTCCACTTTGCTCTGGGCCAGGAAGTTTTCTGCATTTCTAGCTTATGTTGGGGTTTAGCGAGTGTTCAAGAGCTGGTGTGAGGGGTGATGTTCCCACCCTCTTAAAGTTGAAATTCCACTGATGTTGGAATTATTGCAGGGAGATTTGGTTAAAGGCTTGGCCTTAAACACACTGAAGGTGCAGGTAGAAGCTCTTGCTTTTTATAGGGGGTAGGTCAATGATAGACCCTTGTCTTCCCATCCAGATGTGTCCAGGTTCATGAAGGGAGTCAAGCATTTATGCTCTCCCTTGCGGCTACTGGTGCCTCTTTGGGATCTTAATTGGGTCGCAGTTTTTGGCAGGTCCTACCTTTCAGCCACCGCGTGATCTCTCTGCAGCTGCTCACCTTGAAAACAGTTTTTCTGGTAGCCATCTGTTTGGCATTACGGGTCTCCAAGCTGCAAACTTTCTTGCTGTGAGCAGTTTCTACAAATGACTGTGGGAGTGGTACAACTTAGGACTGTACCTTCTTTTTTGCTCAGTGGTTTCGGAGTTTCATTTGAATCAATCTGTTTCCCTGCACATGCTGGACAGGGATAGAGATGAGCAGGATTATCATCTTTGGCATGCCTTTGATGTTAAGCAGCATCTGGTGTAGTAGTTGAAGATTACTCGTCCCTTCAGGAAGTCTGATCAACTGTTTGTGCTCCATGATGGAGGTAAACAAGGAGAACAGGCGATGTGGGTGACTAAAGCCCGTTGGGTGAAAGACGTCATCACTGCCGCCTGTGTGGATGCAGATGACCCATTACCTAGACAGGTGAGAGCGCATTCCAGTAAAGCTCAGGCAGTTTTGTGGGTAGAGCTTCGGTTGTCGTCTCCCATCGAGATTTGCTGGGCAGTGACATGGTCCTCCTTATACACTTTCTCCAAGCATTGATGTTAGGGCTCAGGAGGACACAGCTTTCATGCGTGTGGTGTTGACATAACTGTGAGCAGCCTCCCATCCTTTTTGGGATTATCTTTGGTACGTCTCACCGGTGTAGACTAGCCCTCCTGAGTGCAGAGGAAGGAGAAATTACTACTTACTTGATAATTTCCTTTTCTCTAAGGAAGGCAGGCCAATCCACAATACACCCTAGGCTGCCTAGTTGCTTTTAGTTTGGCCTTGACCTGCAGACGATGAAGAGTGTGTTATTTCTGTTCATTCATTTGAAGGACTGGTAAGTGACATAACCAGCCCCTTAGATTAGTTGATGTGAACCTTTTTTGCTGAGCTCAGTGTTTCCCAGTTGGTTGGAAGCATGAGTGGTTGACTGTTAATAGTCATGTTCAAGTATAATCAGTTTGTCCACAGTTTGGCTTTTCTAGAGATACTGGCAGGCTGATGTCGGGGCAGGGCTATATGAGGGTGACATTAGCGAGTCAGCTTTACTCCATCTCCATCTGCTGGTAGGAGTGCCATAACACACTGGTATGAATTGGCCTGCCTGCCTTAGAGGAAAGGAAATTAACAGGTAAGTATTAATTTCTCCTTTGAGCCTATAGCACCAGAAGAGCAAAAATGTCATGGAAGATTTATTTTTGCTAGTTGTAACCTCTGAATGCAGAGTAAGCAAGTTACAAGCCTCTGTTTTGTACTATACATTTATGCACATTTCATAAAAACAGAGTGGTGGTAAAAACTCATCCAAAATATTTACCTAAAGTAGTCTCAATTTCATTTAAATTAGCCCATGTTTCTCCAACAATTTTTTCTAGACCCTAAACAAGTAAAAGCGAAGGGACTCTTCGTACCTTGGACTACAGGAAAACTTTACTGTTCTTTTTGAATAGAAGAAAGTCTTACAGAAAGTCTTCTCAATTATTTGTCTTCTTTTAACTTAAACAGTTTTAGTTACAAAACAAACTCGTTCCACATGGATATCTGATTGTATGTCTTGCTGTTATGCTCAGTCAGGATAGTGCTTTCTAAATAAAGTAAAAGCACATCAAGGCAGGGCTACTGTAGATTGTTTTAGCCCATTTTTGTTCTGCTTCCATAGAAAAAATTTGCAAAGCAACCACTTGGCCTTCTCTCATTGCTCATTACTTTCTGGATAATGCTTCGCATCAGGATAGCGATTTTGACCAAGTAACTCTTTTAAAAGCTTGTTTAACTACGTCCTTCAATTCTCTTATCAGCCTCTTTAAACTCCAGGTTGCAAATTCCATTGCTGAAATGATAATATAATGAATACAAGCAGCCCTCAGGTTGGAAGTCTCCACTTCTGTGGCTGATTGTGCTGCTTGTCCACGGAGAAAGCAAAGTTGCTTGCCTGTAACAGATGTTCTCTGGTCACCAGGGCAAGTCAACCACACAATCCCACCTTCCTCACCATCACATTGAAAGTTAATGTGTTGTATAGAGGAAGGAGACTTGCATGGGAAGCCTTACATATGCTCGAAAGATCTTTTTGAACTCTGTGCCTTCAGATGATATCACCTGCAATTGTGTGGATGATTTGTCCTCTCTACAGCGAACACCTGTTACAGGTAAGCAACTTTACTTTATATTGGGTTCATTGAAAGGTTTCACTATCTGCAAAGAATCCAGCTTTTTTGAGAACCAATATGGCTGCTAGACCTCTGCATTATAGAATGTGTAAAGTTCATATGCAACAGTAGTTTTGAAATGAATAGAAAAAACAGAGACTTCAGGTTTAAAAACATAATTTCTGGATGAATCTGAGTCACCACTGATAGCTAAAACTGCTCACTGAGTGAAAAACTGAGAAGTAGTGTGAGGGGATTTCTGATACCTATTAATAAGTGAAACAGCTTGATTTTCTATGGCATTTTGTCCATGGTGCAGTTGTTTTCAGACCTCTTTCCATTTTGTTTTTTTCCCGCAGACCTGACAGTGGGAGGAGTTATTAAACTGGACGTAGGGGAGCAACCCAGGCGTATTTGGGGCAGGGACCCTGCCAACTCTGTACTGCGGGTACTTAGTGAAGCGGAGCTCCAGTCTCAGACAGACATGCTACAAGGAACTGCCCTCACTGGTAAGCAAAAACCAAGCTGTGTCCCTCAGTCTCTCTTAGGTGAGATGAGAGATGTCTTGCTCATAAATTGAACAGTTTATTTAAACTGTTGTAAGGTACAGTGTGTTAGGGAACAACAACAAACACAAATGTAAATGAAGTGTGAGAATGCCCAAAATTGAAGGCACTTGTGCCTTTTCTGCATATATTGTGGATGCTACATTTTTTTGAAGGAGCAAACAAACTTGTCAGAATCTATCCAGATGGGCACAAAGGATCTGATTTACTAAATGGTTTTGTAACATTCTGTGGGGAAATTTCGGTCCAAAGCCTGCTGGGAGTTTTAGCCTAAGCAACAGGATCTCACGCCCTGTACACTGCGGTGTTTCTGTATGAAAGGGCAGAATGCTTGTCTCCTGCAGAGTTGCTTGTAGCAACACTTTTCAGGTTAGATTGCAAGTGGGGGTTATGGACAATGCCACAGCTTTTATAAGCATGTCATATTTGCATTTAACACTGACTGTGTACAGCATTATACGAGGAGAGTCAGAATAGGTGTATATGAGGATGAACAGAAGCTGTACAGGATCATTCAGTGCAGTAGAGAATGCTAGACTTCAGTAAGTAGTAGTTTGCAGTGTGCTGTTCTAATTCTTAAATTCTGTCTGTGTCTGCATATTTTTTCTAGGTTGGCATGATTGTGTCTACTCATTCGCATGCCGATGCAATATCGGCACCCACTTTCCTAACACTCGCCCACCCATCTCTCCCGGGCGCGCCATGCAATAGAATAATGAGCTGCCGCGTCAAAAAGGAGGTACTAAGGGAAATTGTCCATCCTTAGTTCCTCCTCTGCATCTTGCGCTTAGGAGACGTGGCTGTCAGAGCAGGTTAGGAAAACGGATGCTCAATACGAGCTTCCGTTTCTCCAGCTGCCAGCACAAAAAACATGCACAATATACACGGCCTGGACCGTGTATATTGTGCATGTATATTGGATGTTCAGAAATTTTTTTCCTTAGTTTTATTTTTTGCGTGATGCTGCTTTCTATGGTTCCTCCTATTTTGTATCGTGATGATACTAATAGGAGGAACCACAGAAAGCAGGATTTTTTAAATTTTTTTTATTTTTGTAGAGCCCTTGATTGTGGCAAAGCTTAACACCAGCTCCCGGGGCTAGCGTTAAATTTGCCTCGTTAGAATGAGTGCATTGGCCATGCGGGAATCTTTTAAAATCAGGTGGTTACAGCTAATAGCCTCATCTACATGGAATTTGCATGTGATGAGCGCTATTAACCATGCGCTGGTTTGGTCGCACGTTTTGGACGCGCTGATCACAGTATTGCATCGAGTGTAAATCTAGCGCATCCAAACTCATCTATAACCACATTTTTAGTGGCACACTGACCTCCGTGCCTTATATTGCATTGGCCTGTCAGTAGCTGGGAGATATTTTCTTTTTGTACAGCCTGCTATTGGAGTTCCCTGCTGTCTAGATAGATGCCACAACCAGTATGGGGGGGAAAATATGCCCAACATCTCATTCTCTATCCTGCCAATCAATTTTTCCATGCCATTTACAGTAATAAGGCACTTGTAATGTTTGTAGAGGTGAGGTGCTGGTCTGTGTTACACACCTGCACTATTTGCTCTGCCTTATCAATTGAACCTGTGTGACTTCTTTAGCATTTGTTGTATCCAGGCAGTGAGTGATTTCTGTTTACTTTTTACAGGGCTGCAAGTGCTATTTGTTCTCTCTAAAAATAAAAAATGTTAAGTGAAAAATAAGAACCTCCACTATATACATTACTATGTAATGTAAAAACAGAATTCGTCTACTTCTGTTTTCCTTTTGTGGAAGTAAGACTCAATCACTAAGTTGTAGGTTGTACCTTTTTTATTGGACTAACTAAATACATTTGTGGTTAGCTCTCAAGTTATCCTCTCTTCATCAGGTCAGTGAAGAGATAGAGTAGTTGAACTGGATTTAAGTAGTACAGAGTCAGCTAAGATGATCAAACATAAAAAGACTTTCTGAATGAGAAAGACACTGTTCTTATGGGTTCCTTTTGTGTTTTTTTCAGTGTTTGATCATCCTCGCTGGCTCTGTTCTATTTAAGCTCAATGTAACTGTGCAATTTCTTCAATGACCTGAGAATGGTGGATATCTCTCAAAACTGGTCTCAGATGTATTTAGTTAGCCCAACAAAAAAGTATCACCTGTATCTCTTTGACCCTTATTTCTAGTTATCCAAGTAGGCTAACACAACAACCACAATTCTTTGCTCTCCATATGGAACAGTTCTTTAGTTTTGCTATTTATTTTTTTGGGTTTAATCTTTAGTACAGTGGTTCTCAACCTTTATCATATGGAGTCCCTTCCATTCCAACCCCCTATGTATGGAAAATCTCTTTAAGGAAAACCTCATGGATTTCCCTGGGAGGCCTCTTGTCCTTGCTGTCTGTACCAATTTAAAAGTTTGTAAAAAAAAAAAAAAAAAAAAAATTGTAATCACCAATGAGAGAGAATGCAATAAGCAACTTTCTTATTTTATTATCTGATCGTGCACAGACAGATATAACAGGTCACTGACAGCAACCCAGAATATGACAGCTCTGAGTGGCACAGAAGAAATTCACATCATATAAATGATCTTAAAACATTGATAGCAAGCAATAAGCAAATCAGCTGTCAGTATTTTCACACTTTATTTGCATATTCATCGATATTCAATGACTTCCACAAACGTATACCTAATTCGTGTAACTCATACCTATGCATAAGCTTATGTGTTCCCTACATCATAACGGTTAACTTTGTGGTAAACAACTCTTAAGTATTATTATATATGGTAATGCTTTAGCTACTAAAGTATATATTTAATTATTTTCCTAGCATGATGTTGCTACGTCATTTTCAATTTTCTCGCATTTAGCTGTTTCTATGGCTAGGCCTAAAAAGTGCAGTCGCAGTCCTTACGATGGCTACTTAGCATATAACCTACCCAAGGAACTCAAGCCAGAGTTCCTGAAATTTACGACATATGTAATTTACTTCCCCTCTTTGTTCTCCCTAGCTTGTGTTGTTTTTTATCTTATATTCTATTTCTTCTCTTTTTTCCCATATGTTCTCTTCCCTTTTACTTCCCCCTTCTATTTTCTCTTCAACATATGACATTTTTCACCTGACTATACTAGCAGGTTGAAGCATAGAAATGTGATGGCATAAAATGACCATTTGACCTATCTTGTCTGCTCATCCACAACTACTTATTTCTACAGTCCCTTCCACTCCCTCAGAAATCTCCTATTCTTATCCCATGTTTTCAGGAATTCAAATATTTTCCTTCAAATACTATAGCAGTATGTTTTGCACCTAATGCGGGCAAAAAACCTTCTGAACAAATCAAAGGCATATGTTATAGCAATTTTCAAAAGACCAATTCCACGGGTAAAGTGCTTTTCTCACAGGACAAGCAGGATGGTAGTCCTCACATATGGGTGACATCATGATGGAGCCCAATCACGGAAAACTTCTGTCAAATTTTCCAGAACTTTGACTGGCCCCTACTGGGCATGCCCAGCATGGCACTAACCCTGCAGCCTCGCCAGGCCCGAAAGCAAAAGCCGCAAGCAGCTCCCCAGCCGGGGCCTGCTTCAAGTTTTTGACTTTCACTTGGAGAGCAGCAGCCTGATTCCTCTGCCAAGCATACCAATGGGAGGTCGATTGTGCCGCTTTCACGGCATGTGACAATCAATCACAACTGACCAATGGGTGCTAGCAATCATTGCTCAGGGTTACCACCTAAACTTTCTTGCTCTTCCTCCAGACTCACCACCTCTGCAAGCATGGAGAGTATCTGACCATTCTGTCCTTCTGGAGCAGGAGGTATCCCTTCTTCTCCAGTTAAGAGCAATAGAACCCGTCCCATTCTCGCAGCAAAGCCTGGGGTTCTATTCCCGGTACTTTTTGATCCCCAAAAAATCCGGGGGAGTTCGTCCAATTCCGGACCTACGTGCTCTCAACAAGTACCTACAGCGAGAAAAGTTCAAGATGGTAACCTTGGGCTCACTTTTACCTCTTCTGCAAAGAGGAGACTGGCTCTGCTCTCTGGACCTTCAGGACGCATACACACAGATTGCGATAACTCCAGCTCATCGCAAGTACCTCAGGTTTTTAGTAGGCCCAAAGCACTATGAATACCGCGTGCTTCCGTTCGGCCTAGCTTCGGCACCACGAGTCTTTACCAAATGTCTTGTGGTTGTCGCAGCTTTTCTCAGGAAAGAAGGTGTTCACGTCTACCCCTATCTGGACGACTGGTTAATCAGGGCTCCAACCCAGCAAGCCGCTCGGTCGTCCCTCAATTTGACCCTACACACTCTAATTTCTCTAGGATTTCTCATCAATTACGAAAAATCCTATTTAGTCCCATCTCAATTTAGACAGATATCTGGAGTGATAGCTTTTGTGAGACTGGAAACAAAAGTGAAAAGAGCTTTAGAGTCAAAGATGAGGTGGTGAATCTTAAGGGCATAGTAGTCTCTTTTGGTTTTCAGTGTGATGCTTTTGTATAAGTGGAGAGAGCTTTTGTAGTCAGATGGTGAGGGGGCTTTACGCCATTTTCTTTCTTTCTGACGAAGTAGATGTTTGAGTTTTCGCAGTTCGTCATTAAACCAGGGTTGTCTTTTGGACGCATTTTGTGTAAACTTCTTTGTTGTCAGAGGACATAGTGTATTTGCTACTGATTCTGTTATTTTGGACCAGGATTGGAGGGCTGAGTTGGGCGTGGAGACGTCAATGTGTGAGAGATCTGGGGCTAGGAGCTTGATGAGGTGTTCCGAGGCGCAAGTTTTCCTGTAGAGGAATGATGGTCTGGAGTAGTGATTAGATCCCGGTTGTATCAGAGAGAAAGTGGTGGAGATTAATGAGTGATCTGACCATGGAACTTGTTTGCACACTGGTTGTTTGGTTTGTGAAATGCCGGAGTTTGTAAAGAAAAGGTCCAGCGTATGACCCGCTTTGTGAGTTGGTGTATTGATTTGTTGTTTGAAACCCATTGCTGACATTGCGCTGAGGAAAGCTTCGCAGTTTGTTGAGATGGGGACTTTGTCAACATGTAAGTTGAAGTCTCCCAAGATTATAGCAGGAGAGTCTAGGTTTAGGTGAGAAGCTATAATTTCGAGAATGGGAGAGGCATCAGACTCTAGCAGGCCTGGAGGTGCATAGACTAGGAGGATTTGGAGATGTTCTGATTTGAACAATCCTGTTTCTAGTTTGGTGGTTGCGTAGATTGGGTAGTGTGTAAATCTCAGGAACTTTTTGTCGGCTAGGAAGATACCCCCTCCTCTTTTTTTTTTTGTATTGGGATAGAGAAAAAATCGTAGGTCTGTGTTGGTAATTGGTTAATGAGGGCGACGTCCGAGGATTTGAGCCATTTTTCTGTAATGGTGCAAAAGTCTGGGGTTGAGTCCTGCAGTAGGTCATTGAGTATTAAAGTTTTGTTGGTGAGCGATTGGGAGTTGAACAGGATGATAGTGAAAAGAGTAAGTCCTAAAAACTGTGTGGTGGGGGAAATCATGATTGGGATGAGGGATTTGTAGGTGCGTGGGCGGTTGAACATTGTTGATAATGTGGTAGCTTGTAGTTGAAACCGAGTAGAGGGCGGTGGAGGATGGTAGAACGTGCCTCGTGGAGGTACTGGGAGTGAAGGCCTAGCCCTGTAGGGTTTTGTGGGTGTAGGATTCCAGGCAGGCAGGATCTTCTGTCTCCAAGGAGTTGTCCTTATAGGGGAAAGAGAGGGAAGTTCTGGAGAGGTTGCTAGGGTTGAGAATGATTTCCAGCTTGTGAAGGGTCAAAGGCTAGCTCTTTTTGCTCTGGTATGGTGATGGCTTGGTAGGAGAGCTTAGGGATTTGTTGCTGGTAGGAGAGCTTAGGGATTTGTTGCTGCCCGGCGGGGCTGCACGAAGGGGCGCACAAAGGGGCAGGCCCCTTTGTCGTGCGACGCTCGGCGTGCGGTGCCAAAGTGTGGTGAGAATTTAAAGGCCTCTAGGGCTTCGGCACCACGAGTCGCCGCCAGAACACGCCCCCAGCCAGTCCCAGGAGGGACTGGCTGGGGGCGTGTTCTGGCGATGAGTGGACGGCGCCGAAGCCTCGTGGTTGGCGGTGGACCCTCCAAGGGTAAGTGTTGGATTTTTTAGGCCTTACCCCGGTGGGTCTGCGGCGCCGATCGCGCAGGCCTGCCCTCGATGCGGTCGTCGGTCGTGGCGGTGGCAGCGTCGCGGTCGCCGGTCTGAGAAGGGAAGCGCCGAAGTGTGGTGAGAATTTAAAGGCCTCTAGGGCCTGCCTCTGGTTCGCTGTGGTTGGCTGGTCCCAGGAGGGGGACTGGCTGGGGGCGTGTTCTGGCGGCGGGTGGACGGCGCCGAAGCCTCGTGGTCGGCAGTGGACTCTCCGAGGGTAAGTGTTGGATTTTTTAGGCCTTAGTGTTTAAAGATCACTTTATCTGACTACTTAAACTTTCCTTAGGGCTTTGTTCACCCATCCTCAATCCTGACCATGGATGAGCAGCATTGGATAGTAGTCACTAGGCTCAAGTATTTTCAATAGTCTCTATGTAATGTCTGTATTTTGGCACCTGACAAGACAGCATGTTTCCTGGGCTATGTACAAAATGATACAGAATGCCTTTTCTGTAACAGAAAATGAAAATGCTCTAGCAATGGAATATGAAGTGGCATCTAAAGTAAAGAAAATACCCAGTGCACTCAAAAATCCTCCTAATACTATCAAAAGTCTTAACTGAAAACTGTCATCAAAGGCACTAACTTTGGGAATTCATATTGCAAAAAGCTGAAACAATGGGTTGATTGTGGGGCTGTCCTGCAGCCAGCTTCATCTACCCAGACCATTGTGGCAAGACACCGCTATCTCCATTTTGTGCTACTTCTCCTTAGGTGCGCACGCGCGCCTCTCCTCTTCACTTATTGATACTATAGTGGGAACTTGGCCGTGGTGCCAGTAGATGATGATATGGACAGTGGACCATTTAAAACTCCATGCTTCTGCTTGCTGGCGCCTTTGCAACAAATCTCCTGCATTCCTTCAGTGCTAGTTGCATCAGCATTCCTGCTTTTCTCTGATTTATTTCCTGCATGTTCCTGCCTGGCCTCTGTTGTCTGTGTTTTCCTGCTCCTGGTTCCATCTCTTGTCTCCTGCTCATTTCTGCTTTTCTCCTTGTCCGTGTCCCTGGTTTTGCTTGGTTTTTCAAGAAATATTTCCTGACGTTGGTCCTGAGTCTTCCCCTTGGAGTTTCAAATCGAGACCCCTAGTTTTACAGCTTCCTTTCTATCAGAATAGATTTGATTTGTATGCATCAATTCGTTTCAGTTATTTGAAAGTTTGTATCATATTTCTTCTGTCTCTTCTCTCTTCCAGAGTATACAGTTGTGCTTATAAGTTTACGTACCCCTGGCAGAATTTGTAAGATGTCTAGCATTTTAAGAAAGCATGAACGATCAGACAAAACATATGTTTATTTTTAATGTGTTTCAAATTAAACTATTATGCATCACAGAATAGTACAATCATCATGTATAGTTGCCCTCTACTTTATGTTGCCAGAACCTCTCAATCCTTTAACCTACCCCCCAACTCACCTCTACTAGAAGACTCCTCCAGAACATGTGATGAACTAGCCAATTTCTTCCGCAATAAAATCACTACAATTATCGCCGCCAACCCCCACACACACCAACATGCACTAATTCAGCACACCTTACCACACCAATCTGGACCCAATTCGAAACAGTCACCTCATCCGAAGTAGAATCAATAATACAAAAACTTAACCCAGCTGCACACCCCATCAACCCCATTCCCATAAAACTCCTAAAGCAAATACCAAACACCATAGCCAGACCCATAGCACATATAGTTAATATCTCACTAGAATAAGGAATCTTCCCTGACGCTCTGAAATGCACCAGCATCAAACCAATCCTCAAAAAACCACACCTCAACATAGCCGACCCTTCAAACTACCAACCCATTTCCAACCTTCCCTTCATCGCCAAAATCCTCGAAAAAATTGTCAACAGTCAACTCAGCGAGCACCTGGAAAATCGTAATCTCCTACCTCCATATCAACATGGCTTCAGAAAACACTTTCACACTGAAACACTCCTTTTATCCCTCACTGACCACATCATCAGAGGCTTCGACCATGGACAATCATACATCCTCATCCTGCTCGACATCTCTGCCGCCTTTGACACTGTCAATCATGAAACTCTACTAAACAGACTAAATGACATAGGCCTCGGCAATACCACACTTAAGTGGTTCAAATCATACCTGACAAACCGCTCATACAAAGTCAGGATTAACTCGGCTGAATCCAAACAAATTCCCCTCACTCATGGAGTACCTCAAGGCTCATCTCTATCCTCAACCCTTTTCAACATCTACATCCTCCCCCTATGTACGCTGCCATCCAATCTAAATCTAACCTTCTTATACGCCGACGATGTTCAGATCCTACTCCCCATAAAAGAAACCATCACAAACACACTAAAAATCTGGGACATCCACCTCCAGAAGATAACACAGCTTCTCTCACAAATGTCCCTCAACCTCAATCCCAACAAAACAGAAATACGCCACATCAACAACAAGACCACCTCAACCCTCAAAGACAACAACTCATCTCATACCACAAACAGTAACACGACCTCCTCAGTCAGAGATCTGAGTACTCATCGACAGCGAGCTCAGCTTGAAGAAACATATCAAATCAATAATAAAAGATGGTTTCTTCAAGCTCCAGATAAAAAAAAAAAAAAAAAAAATCAAACCACAACTCTATGTCCATGACTATCGAACAGTACTCCAAGCACTACTATTTTCCAAACTCGACTATTGCAATACCCTACTCCTTGGCCTCCCATCTAATTCCCTAAAGCCACTACAACTACTACAAAATGCAGCAGCAAGATCACTCTCATACACCAAAAGATCTAAACACATCTCACCAATCCTCAAAAATCTACACTAGCTACCCATCCCTCACAGGATTCATTACAAAGCCCTAACACTCATCCACAAAACACTATACACCGTTAAATTCAACTGGATGAGCCCTACCATGCACTTCCAACCTGCCCAGAGAACACTCCGTTCCCCCAACACTGGACTCCTTCCAACTCCCCCACTAAAAATGGCCCACCTAACCTCAACAAGAGAGCGAGCCATAACAGTCGCAGTCCAACACTCTGGAACAGTCTACCGCCCCAGCTCAGGCTCGACCCTACAACATACTCATTCAAAAAAAAAACAAACCTCAAAACTTGGCTGTTCAATAAAGCATATCCGACAACCACACACCCCCCACCACCTACCACACAAAGACGAGCCCCCACCCCCAAAAAAACTCACACAACACTCCTCCTCTCACATCACTGCAAAATCACACATAATGGTTAATGCGACTCCAACATTGCTCTATGCTTCAATGGCAAGAGGAAATGTGGCAAAAAAAATGGATTTGCATTCACAAAAAGCGGGGAGTAGCTGGCTTGTTACGGCGGTTACTACCCCAAACCAAATAAGTCTGATACTTCACTTTCAATGCATATCCAACGTAGCTCTCTGCTTATCCAACGTAGCTCTCTGCTTCAACGGCAGGGGGGAATGAATGAAAAGATTTATATTCAAACAACCAACAAGGACTGAATTACATAGTCTGGGTAAACAAATAAGCATGGGTGTAGCTTGCTTGTTTCGGCAGTTACTACCCCAAATCAATTAAGCCTGATACTTCACTTCAATGCATATTTAGCATAGCTTTCTGCTTCAACAGCAGGGGGAATGAAGAAAAGTGGATTTATATTCAGACAACAACCAACAATGACTGAATTGCACAGGCTGGGTAAACAAATAAGCGTGGGAGTAGCATGCTTATTGAGGCAGTTACTACCCCTGACCAATCAAGCTAGATACTTCACTTAGATGCAGCCCCAGCACTGCTTTCTATATTAATGGCGGGGGTGGAAGGGATTTGGAACCAAAAGGTTACTAAGGGCCAAAGAGTAACAGTTAAGTATGAGAAAAAAGCAAGTGTGAAAGCTTGCTGGGCAGACTAGATGGGCCATTTGATCTTCTTCTGCCATCATTTCTATGTTTCTATATGTTTCTATGTAACCCGCTACGAACCAAGTCTTCTTGTTTCACAGGCTACCATACTACAATGTATTTCAACAGCACTGTTATAATAGACAATTTTTTCACCATCTCTACCACAATTTACAATGCCCTCCTCTCAATTATATTATCACATACGCTACAAAACTATAAGGTCTACACTCCTTCTACCATAATACAAATTGCCAAAGATACTCTTGTTTCTAAGTTTATCATGTTACAAGATTTTCCATGTTACAGGATACATGTTATAATGTTCCATGTTACAGGATACATGTTATAATGTCTTCACTTCCTCTCCTATAATAGATAACACCAAAGCTACCCTTGCCACAAAATTACTCTTGTTCCCATAGTTACTCATGTCACAAACTTTTATTGTAAAAAATGGGCTCCTTTGTCACTATGTAAACCGGTGCGATAACACTAGTTGAACATCGGTATAGAAAAACAAATAAATAAATAAACAAGGATGTGGGAGCATAGAAGCCATTTAAAGACCAAAAGAGAAGAGACACCTATGGTCAAGCTTTGTCTTCAGTTTCATCACAAAACCCACGAGAGGAGGGGATAATATATCCCAGCTCAATTTTTTTAGAACACTGATGGATCTACAATTTAAATACTGTGGCACCGAAGGGCATGAATGAAGCTGTAAACTGGTATTCCTGATATGAGGTACCTCTTCTGTTTGACCTGAAAGTGCTTCTGTTTTCCAACTGGTTCTTTTTTGTGTCCAAGTTTTAAACATGTGTTCAGTAGTTTAAAAGGCGGGGGTTGCGGTGTTGAAACGCTTTTGCTGTCTGTGACATGATGGGATACATCGGATGAACTGTCGCCCATTGTGGCCTTTAGGAAGAAAGAAATCTCATCATTTGTTTATATCCACATATTTGGTTTTATTTCTGCAGTTAAGACCTGTTGCCCCTGATGAAGATTCGAAACACGCGGTGTGTTGGGTGCTTCTGCAGGCTAGAATAAGATAATCTTTCCTACTTTTCCATTAGCTTTTTGAATTTGAGCCTTTTGGCCATTGAATTTAGATAAGTGTTCACCTTCACCTATTTATGGACTTAAAATTTTCGCTTAAAGAAAAAAAATATTTTCAGAAAAAGTTTGTGAGACAATGATTTTATATAATTAAAGGACACATATAAATGCTAAGCATTCCTGATGCTTATTGAAACAGCAATTTAGTGAACGCTGATGTCTCTGTAATATGATAGTCTCTATTAAGATGTGACCCTTTTCCTTTCTCGGTACCCTGGTTTTGTTTGGTGTTTCAGTTTCGATATTCACCTGGGTTATTTTTGGTTTTTAGTCAGGAAATATTTCTTCACAGAAAGGTTGGTGAGTACATAGAATTTCTTTTCAGAATAGGTGGTGAAGATGAGAACTGAAATAGAATTAAAAACAGAATGTGACAAACATAGGGAATCCCTGCTAGCTAGAAAATGGAAATGAAGAATTTGAATAACTCTTCTATTACATCTTGGGTGTAGCCTGCATGGCGTGGCAGTTGCTTTTACCCTTAACAGAAGGCTTGGGGGTAGCCCACACAGAGCACAGTTGCTACCAATTTGGTTCAGGATAGCGGGAAAGTTCCTCTTGACACACCTGAAAACTGGGTTAGTAAATGGAATTCAATCCTGAAGGAAGGTATGAAATTGGCCACCTTGGGGCCTCAGGATGGAAGTAAAATGTGAATTAGAGCTCAGCCACTTGGTATACAATCCAATTATTAGAATTAAAAAAAGGTTTATGTTGCCTTGAGCAATGTTAGAGGAAAAGTAACTTAGCCAATGTGAAAATCCAAAAAGGTTGCATTAGCTAAAAAGAATTTCTATTTAAATATCATTATTGAAGTTTACCATGATCCCAAAATGATTTTTAAATTAGTTAACTCACTGTTAGGGGATGACAAACTTCAGAAACTAATTTACGATGACATACCTGACTCTGATTCTCTTCTTTGAAGGGACGATCTCTAATTTAAAAAAAAAAAAACAAAACCTTTTTACAAAATCTTACACATATTAAAAGAATGTTTATTGACAATAAGCCTATTAAAATATTACCAGATACGGAGAGCTCTGTAGCAAACTTATCATTGGCAGTTACTGATAAATTAAATATTCTTTCACATTTTGACATGACATCTCTTATGGAGATTCCAAAGATCACTGAGTCCTCCATACAGCCTATGGGCATTTACGCCTCGTGAGACAATTAAAATCATTCTTAACCTTTGAGGCTCTAAAATCTGTGGTTTTGTGATCTCAGTTCTAGATTGCTGTAATGCTACATACTGGGGGTTACCGGTTGCTTTAATTGGAAAACTTCAAGTGGTACAAAACATGGCAGCTAGAATTGTTTTGGGTCCTGCTAGCACAAATCTGCAGCCCCTCTATTGAAAAACTACACTGGCTCCCGGTAAGATTATGATGTGGGTTTAAAGTACTTTCCCTCACTTTTACATGGGCTTGGCCCCCCTCATATGTCATCTAGACTGCCCTGGGAGTCCTCATTCAGGGAAGCACATTCAGCAAAGCTATCTATTTCAATTCCTAATTCTGAGAACCATTCAGCATGTAAAATTGCATAAAAGATCATTCTCTGCTTCAGTTCCTGATGCCTGGAATAATCTCCCCTAATTGATCAGGAATGAAACTTGCTTAATGCGCTTTTGCCATAAATTAAAGTGCTGGCTGATGACTTCTGAGCTCAACTTAGAGCTTTTAAGAATCTTAAGCTAAAGGAGACACAAGGATAGCATTTACTTCTGAAGAAGGACGTTTGTTACAAAACATTGCAATGTCGGGTGGAGGTTGAGGTTTGCACTAAAGAAGATTGGTTTCATCTGTGTGCACCTGCCCTTCCAGCTGTCTCGGCTTCTGGATTGAACTATGAGCTTAAGATAAGTTCAGTTTGTGACTTTATGCTTTTATTTGCAAAGAAAAGAAAATGTACTTAAAGAATTGTTGACTCACAATATGGACACTGGAATTTTTCACACTGACCAATGATTATACCTTTGCACAGGTTGTCAGGAGATTTCTTGTGCCTGGCAAGTGCAATATGTTGGTCACTAACAATATTTAAATAAGCGAGTATTTCATATATCCAAGATATACATATTTTTCATTGTTTTGTGATTCTTTCACTCTTGGGGGGGGGGTGTGTGTGCGCGTGCGTGCGTGCAGAATGACAGGTACAGGAGTGTGTGTGTGTGAGAGAGAGAGCTTAAGTGCAAGGGTGTGCATGAGAGAGAAGGAGCCTGTGTAAGTGCATGTTTGCCAGAGAGATGGAGCCTATGTGAGGGGGAGGAGCGTGTACGATAGAGGGGAGTCTGTGAGGGTACGCAAAAAAGAGAAGGTGAGTGTATGACAGAGGGAGCTCTGTGTTAGTGGCTGTGCATATGTGAGAGAGAGAAGGAGCCTGTTTGGGGGGGAGGGGGTTCAAGAGAACAGGGATCCTGTGTGAGGGTGTCTGAGAGAAAGACAGAGGGAGCTTGTGTGAGTGGGTATGTGTATGCAAGAGAGAGGGAACCTGTTTGAGGGTGTGTGTGTGTGTTTGCGAGAGAGAAGGAGCTTGTGTGTGTGTGTGTGTGTGTGTGAAAGAGGGAGGGAGCCCGTGTGAAAGGCTATATGAGAGTGGTCAAATTCTAGGAGTGAAAGGTTGGGGGGGTGGAGGTAGTGGAAGGGGTTGAGCCTGGAGGGGAAGGGGAGACATGGTGGAGAAGTTAGAGCCTGAGAGGGCAGAGTGAAAGGAGTCTGACCAGGGAAGTAAGAAAAGAGGGTGGAAGGGACACTCCTACAGTGTACTTCTAGGGTAATTCTGCTTAAAATATTTAAAACTCTGCATCTTTGAATAATAACTTTTCTGTATTAAGTTAATTACTCAAAAACTGTGATGTATATTGTGTTGTTTTGACCAAGGAAGAGGATCAGCTGCACGGAGAAGAAACACTGTTATGATGCACATGTTAGAAAAGTTTAATAAAATCAGATGAACGTCCTACAAACTGCTCAGTCCTGTGGTTGAAAACTAGAAATGGCCCCAAAACACAAATTTTCATAGTATAATTTCTCTCATCTGCCAGAATGACAACCTTCTAGGAAGATTAATGCATCTTCTCCATATTTTCTGCAGCCAGTGTATGCACATGCTTTATTTCCTTTAAAACAAATTCCTTGTGCCTATATGTTGCAGAAGTTCCTGAAGGAGTATATGATAAACCTGTGACATTTGGAGAGGACGCAGGGAGGGTACAGGGAGAATCATCTGAAGTAGAAAAGCTTTTGGTATCTGCTGATGTCGGAGATGTTGAGAGAAAAGAATCTGAGGCAGCGTACCTGGTGCCAGAAGCTGTCCAAGTTATGGACAAGCCCGTTGCATCAGAAATCGTGTTAGAAGGTATGTATGAGCACTAAAGTATAGCATTACAGAGCTGATTATGATACAAGTTGTTGCTGAGAATTGTGGGTTGCACTGAATCACAAATTAGCTAGGTCCTTTCTTTAGGGCAGGGGTGACCAACTTCGGTCTTCAAGAGCCACAAATAGGTCTGGTTTTCAGGATATCCACAATGAATATGCATGTGATAGATTTGTATGATTTATTTTCTGAGAAATATTGTGTATGTTTGTCTGCTAATGCAGTAATTCTCAAATCTGCCCCCCCCTCCCCCCCCCGCCAGAACTTAAATGGGTCTTATTTTCTGATTATCTCAATAAATGTGCATGATATGCCAAACCAGGTTAATTTTGCATATTATTGAGATCAAAGGTGGGTATATAAAAATAAATAAATAAATACTCTGAAAACCAGCCTTTACCCCCCTGAAGACTGGGTGTAAGATATGTGGTACTAGAGATCAAACTTTGTGAACGATAAAAACTGAAATGTTCATCACTTCACTTACTAGGAAATTAAGATCTGCTGCTGGCATTCATAGGAATGCTGCCTGCATTGTTTTCCTATTAATGAGAATAAAAAATAGTCATCTAGAGTTTTAGGGGTTTTGTTTTCTTTGTGAGATTAATATTTCAATGTGTGTATGGCTTAGTGGCACTGCTCTGCACCACTTTGCAAAGGACTTGGGATCAGTTCTCAAACTGGTTGGAGCTGGGGATGCTACAGCTCTAAGGTAAATGTGAGACATTGGAGCTTCATCTTACCTGGCAAGTTATGTGGACTGTTAAAACTAAGCCCTGAAATCACACCAAATGAATGGTAGATTTACACATTACAGCTTTTTTCTGTCGTGTTTAATAGAGTTGGTTCATTTAGCACAGGAAAGTTGAAGAAAAAATTCCCAAAATATACAACACTGGTTGCTACGTACAAAGAACAGGATATTGGTTCCTTTGCTGGGAAGTATGCATTAATTTGTTTTGTGAAATGAGCATTGTGTTCCAGGAATGTTTGCCTTTGCATGGCTGAATGTGGCGGTGACCTTTCTGTGTTGTGCTCAGCTTTAGAGCCTGATGATTTGGAGGCTGAGGTACTGGGAGAAGGTGAGACACGGACCAAAGAAGAGCATGGAGAATTCCCCATCAGTGTTGTCAGTGGGTGGGATGAGGAAGTAAGGTAAAGAAGTTCTTTCTTTGTCAGATTTAAGAAACTTTGCTGTTGTGACAATTTGTAATACATAAAACAGAAGTACAGAAGGAACAATGTGAAGGACCATTACCAGGTTCTGAAATTAACCAGTATTGTCTGTTTTTCTGTATTGGAACACAAAAAAGTGTTGAATTAGTACATGTTCCTGTTTATACCCCAGATCAGTCCAGACAATTGGGTTTTGCATCCCTGTCAGCAGATGGAGGCAGAGAATAAAAAAATGTTCAGGCACTGCTATAAAACCGACATGATGTGTCCTACGAATGCCGGTATAGAAAAATGTTAAATAAATAAATAAATAAAATAAATAAAATAATGCAGAGTGCCACCTGCAGTCCTTCAGTATTTCTATGTCTCCAGCAGATGGTAGAGGTGCAAACCTGCAGTCTGGGGAAAAAAAAGGAGAGAGTTTAGATTAAAACAGAAGAAAAGAGAAGATTTGAAGGAGTCTCTCCCTGAGGTGATAGTTACCTTCGTGGACCATCAGGTATGGTTCAGCCCGCAGCATCCAGGGGTCTGAAAAACAGGATTCCTGGTTCCCTCTTTCCTTCTGAAGGCTTCTTCCCCCAAGGTTTCTCCAGCAGCATAGAAGTATTTTTTTCTGGCTGTGTTGTTTTATTCGGTTGATATTGTTTCTTTAAAAAAAAAAAAAAAAAAAAGCTAGTAGCTGAAAGGCCACCAGGCCATGCAGGCACACACAGGTCATCGAGGAGGAAGAAGCTGAGGTCTCACTGACCTCTGGAGCTTTGGGGCTGTGTTTTGAAGCTGGTGGAGCTTTGGGGCAGTGTTAGCTGGTGTCCCGTGCCGCAATTGGGCTGACATTTTGGCATGACAGGCAGACTCAGCCACATGTGCTCATGATGGTGCCAGCACCGGCCTCTGAGCACGAGGAAAATGTGTCAGGCTTGTGGCTCCAACCAGGTGCAGCTCAATTTGGCCGCACTATGCAGGGAGTGTGCTGCGGGAGCTGCAGGCACCCGGAGGGCCACTCGTTCACAATATTCTCTCAGAGAAACTCGGGGGGGGGGGGGGGGGGAGATTGCAGCCTGACAGTCAGGAAAGCAGCATGTGGAAAGAGGCAGTCTCTCAGGAGTCCAGAGACTCCTCTTTCCCGCTCTCACCTACAATTCAGACTGGGTTAGAAGATCTGAGGGAGGATAGTCAGTCGGATGAGAACATGCCAGATGGAGGGGATGATCATGTGGAAGGTTTTTTCCACAGATTCTCTTACTTATGGACAAAGCTTTTCTGGACAGGAAAGGAGCAGAAGATAAATAGCCCCTAAATCAGCAACCCCAGCATCTCTCTAAGAGAATTAAGAGGTCCCTGTCCAGGTGGTCAGGTGACCTGCTTCAAAGTTTGGGCCTTGCCCATCCTGCTGGGGAGGATGAAGCAGGGGACGATGATTTGCATGATGGGTTGGGTGATGATCTTGGAGATCATCCAGCAGACAGTACGGCAGGGGTAGACCACGATGGGAACAAGGATCTTTCTGAGCCGGAGGATGTTCTGATTGCAGAGGGAGATGAACCACGAGTAGTTCGGCTGTTCCACAAAGAGGAGTTGAAGCCTCTTATGCCCCAGGTGCTAAAGCAGCTGGGTATTAAGGTGCTCCATGAGGAATTGGATAATGAAGGGGTGGACCCTGTGCTGGATGGGCTACGAGATCCACCAAAGTCATTTCCACTGCCTAAGAAGGTTAAGCTGGTGAACCAGGAAGGGGATTTTCTGGAACTGGGTCTCAAGGTAGCCAGGGCAATGGAAAAGTTATATCCTTTAACAGAGGACACTTTGCAGCTGCTAGTATTTCCAAAAGTGGATGCGGCAGTTTCAGCAGCCACAAGTAGATGAACATTCCAGTAGCAGGATCTGCTGCACTAAAGGATGCTCAGGAGCTCAAGCTGAAAATTCAGCTGAAAAGTATGTTTGAGGTCTCTACCTTGAGCCTCTGTGCAACGAACTGTGGTAGTCTAATACAAAGGGCCTGCTTACTCTGGGCACAGAAGTCTCAGGAAAAGAGCTTAGCCGACTCTAGGGATGCTAGACAGGTGGCCCAGCTGGAGGCCAGGGTTGCATATCTGGCCAACACTCGGTATGATTTGATCTGAACTCCGGCCAGAAGAATGATCGCGGCAGTCTCTGCACACTGGCTTCTGTGATTACAGAATTGGTCAGCAGACATGTGGTCCAAGTCTCATCTCGGTAATCTTCTTTTTAAAGGGAAACATCTATTTGGAGAGGAACTGGAGGAGTTGATGAAGCACTTGAAGGGGAACAAACTACCAGAGGTATAAGACAGGCAGGAAGACTTTCCCGTCTCGTGCCCATTTCCGGGATATGAGACTCTTTCGACCCAACAAGGGTTCTTCAGTGCTGCAGAAGCAGGGATCTGGAAGGGAGCAGTCCTTTCGGGGTTCCTGAAGACCCCCCTACAGAGAGTTCCGGTCAGGGTACTGGAAGTGATAAATCTTTACAATGAAGTCAGGATGTTCCACTCTCTTGGGGAAGCTGTCAGGAGACACCTGTCTTGATTTTATGAGGAGTGGACCAGGATCACCTCGGACCAATGGGTTCTAGAGGTCATAAGAAACAGCTATGCTTTTAGAATTTTCTCACCCTATCAGGGAAGCCTTGATAGTGTTGCATTGCGTTTCCTACTAAAAGCGAGAAGTGGTTCGGAATATGTTGGCCGCCTTCAGCAGTTAGACGTGAGGGAGGGAGGTATTCGATTTACTTCATGATTCCCAAGAAAGAGGGGACTTTTCGGCCATCCTTGCCCTGCAGAAAGTCATTGAAGCACTGCGAGTGCCCCAATTTACATATGGAGACGTTGCGGACAATAGTAGTGGCAATCCGTCGAGGAGAGCTTTTGGCTTCGTTGGACTTGATGGAGGCTTATCTCTGCATACCCATATGCGCGGATTATCACAAATTTCTTCATTTTATGGTGCTGGAACAGCATTTCCAGTTTTGAGCTCTTCCCTTCAGGCTGGCAACAGTGCCACAAACGTTCACGAAGGTGATGATTGCGATGACTGCAGCACTCCGTAGGGAAGTGGTCCTAGTTCATCCTTATCTAGACTGGCTTATCCAAGAAAAGTTGGAGGAGGAATGTCTTCAGTTTGTTCGGAGGGTATTGGAGATGTTGTGATCTCTGGACTTGGGTAGTGAACTTAGCGAAGAGTCACCTAGTTACGACCCAGACATTGGAATACTTGGGAGTGAGATTCAACACCCAGCTGGGCAAAGTGTTTCTTATCTCGGATGAGGATTCTGACATTGCAGTTGCAAGTAGTCAGATTACTGAGAATGCCAATGCACAGGGCCTGGGATTATCTTCAGGTTCTGGATTCTATGGCATATATGTTGGATTTAGTGCCATGGGCCTTTGCCCATATGTGCCTGTGCCAGAAGGTGCTCCTGTCCCATTTGATTCCATTGTAGGGTGAATTTCATTGATCCTTACTGCTGCAGGGGGTCTCCAGATCCAGTCTCTTGTGGTGGCTGTCTTGGCCCATATTGGAGAAGGGAGTGGATCTGGAGGTGCCAGACTGGGTAGTGATGACCACGGATGCCAGCCTTAGAGGGTGAGGGCAGTCTGTCAATGGCAGATGGCCCAAGGGCTGTGGCCGCCAGAAGAAGCTTCCTGCTCCATATATCATTAGGAAACAAGGATAATGCTTGGGGTGTTGGTGGGATTTCTCCCTCAGGTTCTGGGCGAATGGTGAGAATTTATTTTATTTAACACTTTTTTTATACCGACCTTCATAGTAATAACCATATCGGATCGGTTTACATTTAACAAGGGTATAACTGAAGCGCCAACTAAAGTAATTAAACAATAGAGGTGAATAAGGCAAAGTTACATTCAACAAGGAGTAAAGAACTTGGAAGCTTAAATAGCTGGAAAGAAGGTAAAGGCAGGTGGTAATTATGAAATACAATATAGAATACGGGTTAAAGCTTAAAGTGCTTTAACCTGGACATGCCAGAGTGATCTCAAACAATGCAACATTGGTGACGTATATCAATTGACAGGGTGGGATGATGAGTTGTGGTGGAAGGAACTGCATATGCATGAGCCCCTCTTGCCGTGACACAGCCTCGTAGGTAGAGTCCTGAGACCCACGCCAAAGGCAGGTGAGTGAGCCTTGGCATGGGCCAGACTATGACTGAGTCCAAAAGTCTATACAAAGACCAGACTTGCATCTAAAACAGGCAAGGACAAGGCTAACGACTTGAGACAAGGCTGAGGACTAAGGCGGAACTGAAGACGTCAGTGGAGCCATAGGCGAAGACTGAAGCAAAGCTGAAGGCTAAGAAGACAGAACCAGGCAAAAGCTGAAGGCAGGAACCAGACTGAAGCCGAATGCTGGAGCCAAGCTGAAGGGCTTGAGCAAGACAGAAGACTGGAATTAGGAGACCACCTTGCTGAGGCAGCAAATCCAAGTCCAGGCAGGCTAAGTAGTATTGAACATGTGACATCATCAGCCTCGAGGCAGGTACCCAACTCTCCCACCAACGTGTGCACCGATGCACATACATACCCTTAGAGTCTCTTCGCCGGATCTTAGTCTCACACACATCAAAGCGTCCAATGGCAGCTCCCTGCCGCATAATGAACGTCCGCCACAGAGGAGTCTGGGAAGGCATCCAGATTCTAATATTGCCCCCTCCTCAAGCCTCTTCAGCTTCTGAGGTGACGAAGGTACTATTTTACCAACTGGGAGCTCGGGGTCCACACTCAGGATCCAGAGATTCTTTGGTTTCTAAACTGGAATGAAAAACCATTCAAAACAAGATTTAACTGAAGAAAAGGCTGAAAGCTTGGAAAAGGACTGAGACTGGTCCTAATTGATGGACAAACTGTGGAAGGAGGACAATACAGTTCAGAATTCATGTAAGAACAGGATGTACATTGAAGCGGCAAAACCGGCACTTCAGGTGCGGTGGTTCAAAGTGAAGAGGCCGGAGACAAAGATGAAACGAAACAATGTTATCAGCAGGATGGACTCCATTGATCAATCTGTAAGGAATTCCAGTCAATAGATGGTTAATGAAGACTCAGCCAGGGTAGTCCAAGAACTAGAGGGCGTTATGCTTTAGATAGCACATAGAAATGAATGTTCTCTTGTTGAGACCCAATCTGCATCGTGATTGGTGAGGAAGCTGTAGACACATGACCAGGAAGGGGTTCTCTATAGACAGATGAAATTACACAGGGGGTGGTTAAGCTGGTAGTAGGGCAACCATATTGATGCAGCATTGATTCTTGAATAAAGTTACCCCCAGTTCTGGAATCTACTAAAGCTTCAGTCTGAACTGAGTGTTTTCCATAGGTAAACACTCAGAACCTTAGTAGCAGAGAGGAAGCAGGATGATGCAAGACTGCCTTCCCATCGAGACTTCTCTTTATAGAGTTTTTCGGTCTCAGAGCACTGACGGACAAAATGATCTTATGCGGCACAGTAGAGACAAAAATTTTGTGATCTTTGCCTTTGTTTCTCATCAAGCAAAAGTCGGGTATTACCCAATTGCATGAATTCTTTGAAGGCAGCCACCTTTGGTAGTTCCAGGATCAGTTGCAAAAGATTCGGAGGTCTGGGAACCATGCGTGAGATCCATTGAGAATTCTTTGTTTCACGAGCCTGTTCCTGGAATCTCAGGCCAGTATGAATAGCCAAGGCAATGAGTGCTTCAAAGGACAGAGGAAGGTCCTGGGCTGTAAGTTCATCTTTTATTTTCTCAAATAATCCCAGCCCAAAAATGGCGGTTTGGATATCTTCGTCCCAGCTGAGTTTGAAAGCTAAGTATGGCATTCTTCTGCATATTCGCCAACAGAAGGATTGCCCTGACAAATACAAAGGAGCTCTGTGGCAGCGGATGTGACATGCCCAGGTTGATCAAAGATCAGACAAAATTGCTGAATGAAATTGTCCAAATTCCTGAGAAGCAAATCATCTTGTTCCCACAAGGGAGAGGCCCAAGCAACTGCTGGACCATCCAACAGGGAGACTATATACTGATCTTGACATGGTCAGAGAAAAAACGAGCCAGTTATAATTCAAATTATATCTTGCATATGTTAAGGAATCCTCTGCATGCTTTAGGATCACCCCCATACCTTGTAGGTGGCAGTAGTTGAATCATGGACTCACCAGTTCGGGTAGCAGGGTTCGCCAGAACTGAAACTGAAGCTGGATGTTGAACTAGTATTACTTGTAAATGCTGTGACAAAGTCCATAATGAGTCTTTCCCTTGATCAAGTTGCTGCTGGGCCTATTGTATAAACTAGTGCAGAAGATTAATCAATTCTGTTTTTTGCTGCTGAATCTGGGTGATCAAAGCAGTGATGGCTCATCATTGGGACACATTCACTGAGCTCATGGCCTCAGCAAACTGTAAGAAACTGCATATATGTGAGCCCCTCTTGCCGAAACGCAGCCTCATAGGTAGAGTCCTGAAACCCACGCCAATGGCAGATGTGGAAGTCTTGGCACGGGCCAGGCTATGACTGAGTCCAAACGTCTATGCAAAGATCAGGCTTGTGGCTGAAGCCAGGCAAGGACAAGACTGACGGCTTGAGGCAAGACTGAGGACTGAAGCGAAACCGGAGACTGCAGCTGAGTGACAAGTGAAGACTGAAGCTAAGCTGAAGCTGAGAAGACGGAACCAGGCTGGCACTGGAGGGCATGAGCAAGCCTGAATATTGGAAACAAGAGACCTACTTGCTGAGGCAACGAATCCAAGTCCAGGCAGGCTATGTAGATGAGCATGTGACATCATCATTGGGGCGGGTACTCGACTCTCCCGCCAACGTGCACCGATGCACATGCACACTCTAAGCGTCTCTTCGCCGGGTCCTAGTATCACACGCGTCAGAGAGTCCTGTAGTGGCTCGCTCTACACAGTGAATGTCCATCACCAAATTATCTGGGAAGGCAGCTGGATTCTAACAGATGGAGCAATATCTGGAGGGGATTGTGGCATCACATGTGGCCGGAGTGGACCATGTGCAGGCAGATTATCTCAGCAGGCAGTAGTTGAATCCGGGAGAATGGGAGTTGTCAGCAGAGGCCTTGGAACTCATTTGAACCAGGTGAGGCAGTCCCCAACATGATCTGATGACGTTGTGCAGCAATGCGAAAGTGGTGCAATTCTTCAGTCGCAGAAGATGGGTAGGGGCTGAAGGGATTGACACTCGTTCTTCCGTGGCCAACGGGAATTCTGCTGTACGTGTTCCCTCCATTGCCTCTTGTAGGTTGAGTCTTGTGACGCATACAGCAACATCCAGGCAGGGTGGTTCTGGTGGTACCAGTAGCCAAGGCATCCGTGGTTTGTGGATCTGATTCATCTTGCAGTGGATGTACCCATTTGGTTGGCTCATCTGTAAGGCCTGCTGAGGAAAGGGCTTGTCTTTTCCGATCGGGTGGATCGCTTTTGTCTTGCAGTTTGGCTTTTGAGAGGAAAGTGTGGAGAGTGTTTGAATCCTGGTGGTTGAAAGGAGAGCCTGGATCCATTGTGGGTTGGATATTACGTACATCTTGGCCTTTTTACAACAGGGCTTGTCAAAGGGTCTGGCCTATAATTTGCTTTGGGTGCAGGTGCAGGGTTCCTTGGGTTACCTTCGGGAGAAGTTGCAGGGAAAATATTTGAGTTCTCATCCGGATGTCGTATGTTTTCTCAAGGGGGCCAAGCATTTGTGACCACTGGTGAGAAGGACCTATCCTCATGGAATATTAACTTGGTTTTGCGAG